>NC_091125.1:30330311-30657811 GCF_040183065.1 Periplaneta americana
TCCACATCTCGCGGTGTAGCCATTTCTATATTTCTGGACTGCAACAGTTGTTTGAAGAGATACTGAAACATATCAACATCAGACATAGGTCGAAAAGGCAAAAAATTTTCTATTTTAAATCAAATTTCGAAGTAGAATATTTCTCTTCATAGTTGTATCCACCATGCAAAGAATAGCAATTCAGAAAAATCTCCGAGGTTTTATAATGTCGCTACATCCAAACTACTAAACCTATATTGATGCAGTAAGTACCAATAGAAACAGTACCTGTGAAAGTTTGGTTTGTCTCTTGAAAACCAACGGCCACAAAGTCATCATCTTTCAACATGTTCTGAAACTCATGGCAGAATGCTTCCCGGCTGTTGCGATCTTCAAGTTCTAGGGCTTCAAGAAGCTGTAGTCTCTAAGGTTTGAAATGTAAGGGCTTGCGAAGAACTCTCCACACAATTTGTTTGTGACATCGTAAGTTCTCTGGTGACTTGGTAGGTTGATTTTTGTGTGCTACGTTGGTACAATTGTTGCACACGTTTCACGTCAGCTGGTGATGTGGATGGACTCCCAGATGATTTTTTCTTGCACAAGCAATCTCTTTTTTAAATTGTGATTACCACGCACGAATTGACTTATCTGTCCTTGGATCCTTTGCATATTCCCTTCGGAAGAGATGTTGGACGCTGATTATTGACTTGCTAACATGAAATTGAAGCACAGTAAATGCTTTCTCATCAATCGTGAACTCCATTTTCATTTAATGCTAACTGATGGCCGAGTATTGAGCTAAATTTGTCGCTGGAAAATATAAAACGAAATTTCCAGTGTTTCTTCATGTTCCTATCCAAATTTAGAAAAGGTGCGATCAATAACCAGTGTGTACTGATTGCTTAAAACCCCGGAGGCGTTTTTTAATTATCCTGTATTTCGTAGCACAGCTTTCCTTAAATAATATTCCTTCTTTACATTATGTATACACATTACATAATTTTTACGTAATATGCATCTCCATTTGCTAGTAGGCTTCTATTATTATCAGTAAATCTCGAAGTTTCACATTCATATTCGTATGATTGGAAGATTCAAATACTGCCATGTTAAACACGGCTCACTAAACTGCACGATTCCGCTGCAAACGTTACCACGTATTGAAACTGATTCTCTACTGTCATATTGCTGTAATGTAATTACGAAAGTGATCCATCCATAGTTGCGATATACTGTGAGTGTGAACAGAATAGAGTATGAATAGCAGACAACTAGCAAGATCACACAATCTGAAATCTATATTTCGGTACGAACTTCCTATCTCAGTCACAATCTCCTTTGCTCCTTCTACAGTTATTGATTCATGGATGTCTGATATTGAAGACCTCCCCGGAAAAATGATACAGCATGAAAATTTTTAAATATTTTATGTAGATGGAAAAAGTAATTGTAAAGCATTTATTTATAACAGCAAATTAATGCATTCAATGGCTGAATAATCTTGTATCCTTGTTTAGACGAATAGTTGTGATAGTAATTATATGCCTAGTGAAATTTGCCCCTGAAATTATTTTCGTTTCTCCTGAAACATGAATCACATTTTTGTTCTTTATATCCTAATTCCGGGGAGGTCTTCAATTATAGGCAGGAGTATGACTGGCTTAAGTGGGTTGTGAAAGATTTTCCATAATATTACTAAGATCATTTTTACAAATTATAAAATAGAGCCAACTCTCATATTCCTTCAGGATGATTCTGTATAGCCTGTTACAGATTTTACGGACGATATTGGAGATCTTTATGATCAACATTTGTATCCGAATCCTTGTCCGGAAACGTTTAGTTTGGTAATTATTAGAGTGACTATAAGTACGAAATTTAATATTCTAAACTATAAAGAAAAATTAAATGACAAACAGAAATGTTTACGTTATCGGCAATTCCAAATTCAAATCAATCGAAAGAAATCATATTTCGTAATATTTAGAAATTTCTTAATATTTTAGAGTATTTTCATTTGTTTCGTAATTTTACATTTTCAAATATTTAACAAAATATTGAACGATTAAAAATATACAGTATGTATCACGAGGTTTTCCCCCCGATTTATTGAGGTGATTCCTGATGCAAATCTAGTCTTTCAGTAAGGCTCCCTGTAAAGCAGATTTGAATAATTTCAAGGGAAAAATTGTTCCGGGGCCGGGTATCGATCCCGGGACCTCTGGATGAACGTACCAGCGCTCTGCCAACTGAGCTACCCGGGAACTCCACCCGACACCGTCTCAACTTTTGCCTTTTTGTGATTCCTGATGTTATTTGGAACAAACAATGTAAATACAGTAACGGGGTGACGTTCATAATATTAAAGAGTTACGGCAATTTGAAAAAAAAAAAAAAAAAAAAAAAGCAGAAAAAAACTTTTTATTTGAGGATATCACTGACAAAAATGGAAATCATAGAATACAAACAAGTGTTTCTTTTTGTACCAATCTCTTGCATGTAGAGTGGATTTAAAGCAAATGTTCAAAATTCCTCCCTGCATCTGAAGACAAAGATTCGCACGGGTGTGAACAGCGCGTAGCATTTCGTAATTTCACATGTTCGTTTCTTATTGTCGCTGCAGCATCGAGAATGCGTTGACTCAACTCAAACTGAGGGAAAACCTCGTTATACACCCTGTATATTCATTTGGCATCCTTCACGTCCACACCTGTGGAGTAACGGTCAGCGCGTCTGGCTGCAAAACCAGGTGGCCCGGGTTCGAATCCCGGTCGGGGCAAGTTACCTGGTTGAGGTTTTTTCCGGGGTTTTCCCTCAACCCAATACGAGCAAATGCTGGATAACTTTCGGTGTTGGACCCCGGACTCATTTCACCGGCATTATCACCTTCATATCATTCAGACGCTAAATAACCTAGATGTTGATACAGCGTCGTAAAATAACCCAATAAAATAAAATAAACATCCTTCACTCCTGTACAGAAAGCGGCCTCTCCTAATTCTCACTATAGCCTACAGGTGATCATTGCGTTGATCATGTACTTACATTGATCTCATCAGAACAGAAAGAGTCCTCTATTGTTGCTCACTTTACACTCCACTACCGCGTTGTCATGTCATTTCGGACTGTTAGTTAATAAATAACTCTTTCGCGGATCTTCTTGCTTTACTTCCAAATTCCTACACGTTCTTCAAACAATTCCTGTGTTATTCTCAAAATATTCGTAATTTCAAAATAAACTTCGTAATGAGAAAATCGGAAGCTTCCGGGTTAGCCGAGGCTGCAGCACGTGTGTCTGTTGATACCGGAGTTTAGGTCGGGTGTGGGTTAGATACTAGCTTGAGCTATCTGATTCGGTATTTAGCCGAAGTTTTCCTCAAGTGTAAAACGAAGGTCAGTTATTCATTTAACAGTTTTATTGAAGGTAATTATAACACATGAAAATCACATTTGTTAATTTTTATTTAAACACTGGAGTTGAACTGAAGATTTTCGTCACTTTTACGAGGAACTTCTCAATCCTGAAACACAATTAAATGATCAATCAATTATTAGTATTCCAATTTGCAACATTTACTGTAGATGTAGCATGTATGATCTTCGAATGTGGTGGACAATAATTTACAGATGAAAAATACGAACTGAAACATGCAAAAATCTCCTGTGTCTAGGACACTCAAAGGTCTTTTGTCCAAGTCCTTTTCCTCCCCATTAACACTCTATATACATTTCTGGATTCGCCCATACGTGCTATAACTCGTTGCACGAATGATTGCCGATTTCGAGAGAAGCATTGGCGCTGCGTTATATGATACGATCCAGTGTTTATGCTTTAGTTCGCCTACTGGCCGCCGGAAATCATTCGTGTAACGAGTAATACATGCCCTGTCCATCTCAAACGTATAGATTTAATGTTCGTAATTATGTTAGGTGAAGAATACAATGCGTGCAGTTCTGCGTCTCCATTCTCCTGGTACTTCATCCCTCTCAGACTCAAATATTTTCTTAAGTATCTTATTCTCAAACACTCTTAAACTCTGTTCCTCTCTCAAAGTGAAAATCCAAGATTCACAACCACACAGAACAACCGGTAATATAACTGTTTTATAAATTCTAACTTTCAGCTTTTTTGAGAGCAGACTGAATGATAAAAAGTATGGTATATTTAACGACACTTGCAACTGCAGAGGTTATATCGGCGTCGCAGATGTGCCGGAATTTTGTCCAGCAGATGTGCTTTTGTATGCCAGTTAAACTACTGATATGAGCGTCTCGCAATTAAACACACTTAAAGGCCATCAACCTGGGCCGGGTTCGAACCCGCAACCTCGAGCACAGAAGGCCAGCGCTACACCGACTACGCTACCCTGGCCGACTGAATTATAAAAGCTTCTGAACCGAATAATAATAGGCTTTTCCCATATTTATTCTGCGTTTAATTTCTCCCGAGAGTCATTTATATTTGTAACTGCTGCTTCAAGATATTTTAACATTTCCAGTCATTCAAAGAATAAATTTCCAATTTTTAGGCCTATATTTTCATTTCGTACTATGTTCTGACCACGAGAGACAATCATATACTTTGTTTTTTCGGGGTTTACTTCAAAACTTATCTCATTACTTGCTTCAAATAAAATTCCCGTGTTTTTCCTTATAGTTTGTGGAATTTCTTTTAACATATTCACGTCATCCGCATAGACAGGCGATATAATTCCGATAAATTTCTGTATTTGGAATCGTGTAAAAAGCCTGGGTACCACTTCTGAAATCAACACACTTCAGAAATTTTATTGTGGTTTCGAATTGAACCTGTCCTTCAGCAAGTGAGGAATGATCCCTGGCTGCCCGAGAGGATTTCCTGCTCACTACAGAGAAGAGCACAACGTTGTATTCAGATGCACGGACAGAATTTTGAACATCTGCTCTCGATAGAATTCAGTTGAGGGTATCTGCACCTCTGTTCTTAGTAAGTAAGAAATCTCAACAGAAAATGTGCATTACCTCGACAACGGTTAATTCGCGGACCAATGTGTGTTGCTTGGGTTAGTTGGTGCTTTGCATGTGTACATTATTGACCATTACATTTGAAACACCTTGCAATTTCATTTGTAAATTCTGAAGTAATTTAAGTTTTCTGTCATAAAGACTGAGGATCGGCTGATCTCCTGAGGCCACATCGAACACTTGTGAATGTGTGTCGTTTGAAACTTGGAAGTTTCTATTTATTTTGATATATCATACATTGTTCTAAATGTTATATTTTTCTTTATGCAGCCGTTAAACCTGATGAATTATTTGTAATTGCTTTGTTTAATATTTAACTAATAGTGTATAATGGTATCTCTTTTAGGCAGGATCTCACAGTGACTCATGTCGTCTGATAACTACTAGCTTCATTATCTTCATATTCTAACTTCATTATTATTCACTTATAAGTGTATATAATTACAATTTATAATTATTTAGCCTACTTCTACCACCATATAATTATGATATTATTTTTAATGCAAGTTCATGTTCAACACAGATATCCTTGTACTTTAGTGTGTGTTTGTGTGTGTGTGTGTGAATGAGAGAGAGAGAGTGTGTGTGTGTGTTTGTGTGTGTGTGTGTGTTTGTTTGTGTCTGTTGGGATATGTTTATAAATCTACTGTCACATACCTCTTTAAAAACAAAATTTCAATTAAACTATGCTCAAATGACAAATTGAATCTGAAGGGAATATCTGTGTTAATGAATGATAAAGAATTAAGGAAAGTCGGTGGAATGGAGACAATAATACGTGCATGGTGTTTCACACTCCCGTTTCTTTGCATCGGTCTGAACACCATTGCTCCTATAAAAAATAAAGACACTAGTAATAAGTTAGTTGTGTTGAAATTATGTCACTGGTATATTTGTTGCAGTCCTTTTTATTCTTCTTCATATTAAGTATTAAGCTTCATGACCTCGCTAACATCACTGAATACTATTATGTTCAATATTTGTTCAAGAGCTGAAAATTCTAGACCTCATACTGAAGTAGTGTCTTCCGGTCTGTCCTCTCTGGCTGTTTCACAGCAGATCACATTGTTATTGTTATCCTAACGTAAATTGAAGTAAATTTGCAAATATGGAAAAGTAATGTTAACATTTTATTGAATTGGAGCTAATTCGTAAAGTCTCAACGATTTATTGCAGCAGAGACAAAAATTTCAAGATGTAAATGTTGTTTTCTAACGAACCATGATTTCGAACAATGGACAAATATTTAACATACACGCGGAAACTGTCTTTAGAATGGTAAATCATGATGATGATGACGACGACGACAATGATTAGTCATATGGCACATGTTATAAAGACGGAAAGTGGACACACTGCAATGTTGTTTAATCATATCTTTGTTGAGCGAGAATATTAAAATCAGTTAGAGAAGACAGCCTATATGTGTATTGTGCGTTTGCAATAATAGAGATAAAAAATTAACTAGGCCTACCTCTCTCTAGGCTTCATTTTTATTTAAAACAATGAATATATATGTCGTAAATTCTGGTGTAAAATACCTCTTCGTCAAATTAAAGTTTTTTTTTTACTAAACTATGTTCAAAGGACAAATAATTGCGATTGAAGGGAATATCTGCGTCAGTGAAACATTATGAATTAATAAAATGTGGATAATAACTCGCAGTACTTATTGTGCTAAGTGGAACAAAATGGAAGTTCTTAATGAAGGCATAAATTTCCGAAACAAATATAAACATTCCTATTCAGTGAAGTGAATATATTGCTCAAAACTTGATTCCATAAAGTGTTTACCACATGAATTTTCAGTGTTACAATAATAATGAAAGGCATGCAAGCAAAATGCTCTGTGATCTAACTAAAGATTTACTCACCGAAGTTGAGACCTGGTATTCAAATGTTTCCACGCGATGTGGTTTATTAATTATTTCGTTGAAATGCTGTGAAAAGAAAAGAAATTATTAATAATTTTATATAAAAGAAATGGCAGGACTATATTTCTTACGGGTTTTTAATCATCTTCTTAATATACGTGCATCAAGCTATATTGGTGCGGTTGGTATCTCTGAATATTGTTACATATTGCCGCAAGTGGCAGCCCCAACACTGAAATACTGTCTTCCGGCCAATACAGCTACATTGAATATGTGTCACGGTTCGATATTCCTGAACCGGGAAACTGTTCATGAGTTAGTGCTCGGTTTGGAATTTTCATAAAACGTAAATCAAGCAGTGGTTCAGAGAACTGAATATGGTGGTGGGATCGAAAGAAGAACTGCTAAACCAAGAGCCTGTGTAGGCCAAGGCTACAGCTACTAATTTTGTATTAAAGACTCCCAGTTTTACAATATGCATATAATATATGAGGATATTCACGAGGAATCTTTCCCTTTCTTCAACATTATTAGTTTTTTTTTTATATACGACATAATATGTGATACATCTTTTTCAGTCTCTACAAATAGAATATCTGGTTTCCGTCATAATTATAAGAGCAGACATATTTTTCCGTAGGATTTATAGACTCGACCAGATGTAGGCCTATGTTACAACAGCACTCTGTCTGATGACTAGGTAATCATTTCTTAATAGGAGATAATAACACATAACTATTTACTTGTGTGAGTGGAACAAATTAAATTTATTAAATGGAAAACAATTCCGAAAATGTCATGACCATCTTCGCTCTGTCTAGTGAAAATTAATATATTGCTTAAAATTGATTGGAATAAAATATGTTTACCACGTGAGTATTCAATATTAGAACGATTATAGAATGCCTATAAGCAACATACATTGTGATGTATGTGTACCGAGGAGTTACTTACCGTCTGGGTAATACGTAGGACCAAAATTAATTCTTCAGGCGTCATTTGACCGTCCACTTCGTTGTACACCTATGAGAAGAAAAAACGCTAGTAATAATTTAATATTCACATCATATTACTGCACTACATGTTCTGGTGCTCCAGCCCACACCGGATAACTACAACAAGGTTCGCTGCATACCCAGATTTAAGTCAGGAATCCCCTTTCGTCCCTAGGCCAGCTCCCTCCATGAGTCGCCAACCGACATTTGGGGAATGATTACTGAATTTAGAAATGTTTACGGAATGATGAAGCTGCCTAAGATGGAGAAACGAGAAAATTCCGAATAAATTCCCGACTGCGACGTTGTCCGCCCTAGTGTCACTGCGGGAATCAAACCCGTACTGTCTGCGTGATGCTGAAAGTCTGACCAGTCAGCAGCAGCAAGGACGTGTACAGCAATATTGGACAGAGAGAGAGGATGTAGGCCCTTGCTGATTTGCCTGCCAGTGAACCACGCACTTCCAGTGCCGTGGTGAGCAGTCCACTGGTGGAGTAGGCTGTTTCCAAGGCTACCATAGCCTTCTGAAGAGTTTTAATGTGTAAAGTGGTATATTATTTAATTGGAGTCAATTCGTAAAATTAATCTGTATTTTTACTTCTGATGGCAGTGAATCTCACTTGACGGTAGTCTTACGTGTGAGAGGAAGAACAACTGTTTGTGTACATCCGAAGTCTTATTAGTGTAATATGTAGGTAGTCCACGATTTTTACAATGGAAGGGAAAAGGAGCGGGCCACATTAAGGTATAGTTGCCTCATTCCGTGATACCTCTAAACATGTGTTACTTTTTAAAAATTCAGTGTCAGTTAAAGCTTTGTCGTTCGACCAGAGGCTCAGACATCTCTCTCGAAAGACTGCATCGGTAAACTTCCTAACAAGATAGTCCCAATCCTTTGACATTCAGTGAAAAATACCTATCACGGAATTAGGAGTATCACGGAATTAGGCAACTTTATCCTACCCCAATATCTCCTGGCTTATTTGCCTAAAAATTAGTGCATTTTTGGTACCACTTCTGAGGTCTTCGGACATTTGACTAAAAACAACATCTTTCTTTAGTTCTATAATGAAAATTATTTAAGCAGGAAAAAAAAAAACATCACATGGAATGAGAAGCTTTTGCTATCAACAGTGGAGTTCAAAGAAGTTAATAAGTGCACAAATATTTATTGTACATAAGCAACAATTTTTATAGAACAGTTATGTGCTGATAACGATGGTGATCATTATTGTAATGACTACTATAATGATGATGACATGAAGATGATGATGATGATGATGATGATGATATTGTAAAAGTGGAGAAGTGAACATACAAGACGAAATTACAATGTATAGACTTTGTTTATATATTGAAGGAAAGGGAGATATTTCTACAATTCTGCTGTCACATGCCTTTCCATCAAACAAAAGTTAAATTAATTCATGATCAAGTGGCATAATGTAACTGAAGGGAATAATCATATCTGTGTTAATGAATGATTATGATCTAAGGAGCTTGAATGAAAAGAAGACAGTAACACTTACTTGTCTACATGTATATGTGGAACAAATAGCCTAAATGCTCTTAATAGAAGGCATGCAATTCCAAAACTGTTATCAATATATTTATACTATAAAGCAAAATAAACATATTCTTTAGAAAATGACTGCAATAAACGCTTATCATACGAAATGTACGTCTTACAACAGTTATGGAAAGCCAGTGAGCAATATACATAATGATCTATGTATACCGAAGAGTTACTTACAGTTATTAAACGTACTGGTCTAATTTCTTCTTTCACAACGCCATTTGGAGACATGTAGAGAACTGGTTCCTTGAAATCTACACTGTCGTATATAGTGCACAGTTCTTCTTCTGAATCATTTATGGAAATGCATCTCTTACTTGGCACCTATGAAACGAAGAAAAAATAGTAATAATTATGGCGTGTAAAATTACTGGACTAAATAATATTCCATTACTTTTTATTAGTTTTGTTCGTATACAGGGTTGTTTTCGATCTCTGATAACGAATTTGATTTTCATCATGTGCGTCACGAGTCACACGATAGAAGAACTGTGGCGCGAGGTGACAGACCAGTAGAGAGTGATCTCATAGTGCACGGCGACTCACAGCAGAAATTCCCAAGATAATCGAGCCTTTTTGGGAGGAGTACATAACAACCCTTTCCGATGCCAAGTACAGTTTAGTGAAAATAAAAAAAGCCTGCAATAAACGAGGTTTCGTTATTTCCAAGAAAAGCATCTTCTGTGTATTTAATAAGAATGCCAAAGCTCGAATGGAATTAATTTGTACCATCTCGTGGGGTGCGGCGACTTGTGACGGGGGGGGGGGGTGGATTTGTTTGCTTTTTCCACTATGGAATTTATCCCATCCGAGTTTTGCCAGTCTTATTAGGTACACACAAGATGCCTTTCTTGGAAGTAACGAAACCACATTTTATGCAGGCTCCTATGATTTTCACGTAACTGTACTTGGCATCGGAAATAGTCGTTATGTACCTCCGAACCACAAAATTAAAAAAAAAAAAAAAAAAAAAAAATCATAACAACAAGCACAACTAAATTGGTTAAAAAAGAAATAAAATATTTACATAAAAATAAAGAAATACTTAGCAATAAACTATATGATTTACATCTATTAACAGCAAAATCTACAGGCATCTATTGGAACACTATACAACAAATATGTCACGATAAAGTTGAACAATTGATGTCTCATAAATATGAAACTCTGAACAAGAAATTGAATTCCTTCACCGGTTTAAAACCGCAGAAAACCACTTCACAAGAAAAAGAAAAAGCAAATAATGGAATAATAAATCTTACCAATTTAACTTTAACCTCAGATGACATTGATATCCTAAATAAAGGCTATAAACACAATTTTGTCCTTAGTAACAAAGAGAAAATTATTGAAGATTTAGCTATAGAAACTGAAAACATCATACAGAAGAGTTCTAATGAAAACAAAGAACACCTTAGATACAAAGCTGCTAAAATTATTACACAATATATGAATGATCCAAAAACAGATAAATCGTTACGAAAAGCTAAACTTGAACACAAAAAAAATTTTTAACTAGGAAAGAAATTAAAACAAAATGTAATAATACACGTTAAAGCCGATAAGTCAGACTCTATAGTATTAATGAAAAAAGAAGAATACATAAACAAAACTTTAGAATTCATTACCAAAAATCAAATCACGGAATTGAAGGTAGATCCAACTGAACAGTACCAAAAACAAATAAAACAGGCCATAAAGTCAGCTCCTGGCTTAATATCAACATCAAAATCTTATAAATATATTGACCAAAATCCCAGTTTCCTGTCTTAAAAACTCTACGAAAAACTCATAAGCCAACTCTGTCTATGAGACCAATAGTCAATAGTATGCACGCTCCGAACCACAAAATTAATAAATTCCTTTTACACTTCCTAAAAAAGACTCTACCTATTGATAATGAATATAGTTTGTTAAATACACAACAACTGATACAACGTTTAAGAAAATTAAAAATCAATAAACAAGATACACTACTTTCCCTTGATATTGAAAATCTTTATACCAACATCCCCGTTGAAGAAACTATCCACATTATAACCACAAAACTATTAGAGCTCAAACTTGATCCCATTTTAGTAAAACAACTAGAAAACCTGTTACATACCTCCTTACAACAAAATTATTTCACCTTCAATGAGAAAATATATAAACAGGTTAAAGGTTTAGCCATGGGTGGTCCTTTATCCGGCCTTATGGCAGAAATCTTTCTACAAAATTTAGAAAATAAAAACATCCCCAACATACAAAATCAGCATAACATAAAAAATTATTCCCGATATGTAGATGATACCCTAATCATACACAATGGCACATCAT
Organism: Periplaneta americana; assembly: GCF_040183065.1. Classification (NCBI taxonomy): domain Eukaryota; kingdom Metazoa; phylum Arthropoda; class Insecta; order Blattodea; family Blattidae; genus Periplaneta; species Periplaneta americana. The sequence goes on from NC_091125.1 coordinate 30,342,059, forward strand.
CTTCTGATTCTATAGTTACTTCATTCAATAAATTACATCCTAGCCTAAAATTTACTTATGAGGAAGAAGTGCAAAGAACAATCAATTTTCTTGATTTAGCTATTAAAGTAAATAAATCCAAACTCACCTACAATATTTACCGAAAAGTTACTTCAGTTGATTATACTATACATAAAACTTCCAACCACCCATATTCACAAAAATTATGTAAATTTAGGTATCTCATTGACCGCTTAATAAATACTCCTTTAAGTCAAACAGCTTATACAAAAGAAAGAAAATACATAATACAACTCGCCACAAACAATGGCTTCAACAGAAACACAATTGAAAACTATATCCGAAATAGAATCAAGAGACTAGGAAATAAAAATAAAACTTTCACCACATTACAACCCACAAACCCAAAAAGAGATATAATTAGACATCCAATGACATATTTTGGAAAAATTAATAATCATTTAACTTCATTTTTTAAAAAAGAAAAAATATATATATTACTTTTAGAACTGACAAAAAAATAAATAGCATTATTCCCAACAAATTGCGCAAAACGAATAAATTCTCACAAAGTGGTATTTATCAATTAAAATGTAAAAATTGCAATAGAAAGTACATAGGACAAACCAAACGGAATTTCCACATTAGATTTAAAGAACATAAATCAGACTTCCATAATAACAGGAATAAATCTAAATTTGCTAGTCATCTTATTGATTCAGGCCACGAAATTAATAGTATGCAAAACACCTTAAAAATTTTAAAAGTAATAAATAATTCACACCTTATCAACACTACAGAAGAGTTTTTTATTGTAAAAAATCAAAACCCTAATAATCCATTATTAAATAAGCAAATACCAAATTTACGTAATCCCCTATATCGCTTAGTGAGGAAACACCTTGGGAAGAATACTGTTTCACCAGTCGAGCTTAAGAACCAGACTGTTGTATTGTATTGTGTTGGTTTACATTCCATGGTATTCGTACATCGTTTACACATAGAATGTGAAGTATGTAAAAATGTTAATAGTAGGCCTACAGTAAAGTCTTAATTCATAGTCACAGTCTATATATACAGAAGGGTTCTACAACATAATAGTACAACACAAGGGGTTAGTGTAGATAGCTACATAAGTGTTCTGCCCATGGACAGGTCTTTCACTGCAAACCCAGCATTCTCCAAACTTTCCTATTTTCTGCATTTCTCTTAGTCTCCGCATATGTTCGACATATTTTAATGTCGTTTATAATCTGATATCTTCCTCTGCCCTGAACACTTCTTCCGTTCACCATTCCTTCCAGTACATCCTTCTGTATGCTGTTTCTTCTCAGCTAGTGCTTTCTGATCAGTTTCAGATAATTCTCTCTTTACCCACTCTTTCCAACACAATTTCATTTCGTCCACACTTGTGGAGTAACGGTTAGCGCGTCTGGCCGCGAAACCATGTGGCCAGGGTTCGATTCCCTGTCGGGGCAATTTATCTGGTTGAGATTTTTGCCGGGCATTTCTCTCAACCCAATATAAGCAAATGCTGGGTAACATTCGGTGCTGGACTCCGGACTCATTTCAGATGCTAAATAAGATAATGATAAAGCGTCATAAAATAACCTACTAAAATAATTTCATTTTTTATTCTGCCTGTCAACTTCACACGCTTCATTTTTCTCCATATACGCATATCAAATGCTTCCATTCGGTTCTCTTCACTTCGTTATAATGTCCATGTTTGTGCACCATAACCATGCCACGTTCCACACAAAGCACTTCACTAATCTCTTCCTTAGTTCTTTTTCCAGAGAGTTCCGCAGAAAATGCTCCTTTTTCTGTTAAAACTTCCTTTGTTATTGCTATCCTCCTTTTGACTTCCTGGCTGCAGCTCATGTTCCTGCTTACAGTACATCCCAAATATTTGAAGTTGTTCACTTGGTCTACTAGCTCATTTAGACTTTCTTGATTTTTTTGCAACAACCATGGTGTTCGTCTTGTTAGCTTTTATCTTCATTCCATACTGCTCACAGCTGTCATTTAGCTCCAGTAGCATATCCCTTAGGCTTGCAGAACTTGGCGTCAATTGTAGTGTACGTCACAAGCCGGCGTACGTCACTCATCCTTTCATATCACTCCATGCGTCATTGACTTGATAGGGAAGGGGATTTGTATTCAGTGTCTGTGTTATATGATTGCGTACGTGTCACAGAGACGTCATTCAACGCCGATGGTCTGTGGGCGGGGAATCAACGCTTTGCCCTTGATTCCACCTGTCTTTCGCCAGTTTAGCATCCCTGTATCTCCTTTTCTACTAACAACACCATATCAGCAGCAAATCTTATGTACTTTATTCTTCTTCCTACTACTTTTACCCCTCCCATGTTCTGAATACAGTTCTTGATCAAATCCTCCCTATAGATGTTGAACAGATGTTAAAGTGGTTAGTATCGACACTTATAAAAGACAATTATACATGCAGCGTAGCTGAACGTCATAAATTCACCTACAGATTAGAAGGCGTGAGATGTTAAGTACTTCTTTAATTTGGTCCTAAATATTTTTATATCTTCAGTTTGATTTTTTTATGTCTATAGGGAAACTATTAAACAATTTCAATATCATATATCGCAGGAAGACAGACTTGCCGATGGAGTGTGAAGTTCATTTTTGACGAGTATTTATACTATGAACAAGTAAATTAATTACATATTTTTCAGGATTACATGGAAGGAAATTTATTAATAAAATATGTAGGTACTGACAAGCCATGGTCGTTATATATTATTGACTACATACTTACTCACTGGCTTTTAAGGAACCCGGAGGTTCATTGCCGCCCTCACATAAGCCCGCCATTGGTCCCTATCCTGAGCATAATTAATTCATTCTCTATCATCATATCCCAACTCCCTCAAATCCATTTTAATATTATCTTCCCATCTACGTCTCGGCCATTATTGACTACATATTGATAAAAAATGTTTTTCGGGTAATTCGTAAAACTTTCCGGAAGCAATGTAATCAAATATCATTTTGAAATCTTAATCACTGCTGGCAAGGTATAGTTGAAATTCTTTCTTGAAAGACACAGGAATAAAATTTTACTCTGAATGTCTACTGGAACGCCCGCTCTTAGGGTCAGTTTAATAAAGCGAATGTAACCAATTGCCGAAAATATTGAACGAAGAAGTGGTCAATACGTCCTTCTCTCCAAATATGGCAACTTTGACGAGCTTTGCTTATCTATTTTCTAGACAAGAATGCGGTATATTGTGGTCCAATACGGTAAACGACAAATTACATCTGCTGGAAGAGGAATGCTGATAATAATTGTAATTGTTTTAGTCTGCAACAGTCCTGGAGGAATGTATGATCCTCTGCTAATCATTTTCGGAAGGAAGAATGAGTCCTCAAGGGACCAAATGTGCATCGCCAAACAATAGGTATATTCGCATGCCATCAAACTTGTTAGATCCAGAAAAATTTAATATTCACAACATAGGCCTATTACTGCACTACATGTTCTGCTGCTCCAGTCCACCGGCTGACTACAATAAGGTTCGCTGAATACCTAGATTTCCATCAGGCATACCCTCTCGTCCCTAGGCCAGCCTAGTGAGTCGTCAGCCGGCGTTCGGGAATGCTGTGGAATGATAACGGAGTGGAGAGATGTAGGCGGATTGATGTAGCTGCCTAGGAAAGGGGAAACGGGAGAACCCCCAGGTAAACCCCGACTGCGACGTTGTCCGCCACACGTGTCTTCTGGAATCAAACCCATACCGCGTGCGTGATGCTGAATGTCTGACCAGTCAGCAGCAGCAACGACATGTACAGCAATATAGAACAGATATATATATAGCTCCTGCCTGCCAGTGGACTACGCCATTTCAGTGCCTTGGTGAGCAGTCCACAGGTGGAGTAGGCTGTTTCCAAGGATACCGTAACCTACTAAAATAAAGTTTTATGTGAAAAGTGGCATATTTTTAAATTGGAGTCAATTCGTGAAATTAATCTGTATTTTTACCTCTGATTGAGTTATATTATCAGACAGCACATCTCACTTGATGATAGTCTTATGTGTGAGAGGGAGAACAACTGTTTGTGTACAGCCGAAGTTTTATTTGTGTAATATGTAGGTTGTCCGCGATTTTTACAATGGAGGGGGATAGGAGCTGGCCACATTACTCCATTATCTCCTGGATTATTTGTCTAATAATTAGTGCATTTTTGATACCACTTGTAAGGTCCACTCCTGTCTTCGGACAGTTGACTAAAAACAACAATATCTCTTTATGAGTTCCATAATGAAAAATTATTTAAGGAGAAGGAAGACATCACGATAGAAAGAAAAGCCTTTGCTAGCATCAAGGGAAATCAAAGAAATTAACAAATGCAAAAATATTTATCGTACATAAACATCATTTTTTATAAAACCCTGACTTGTGCTGATATCGATGGTGGTGATTAAGACCTATTGCAATCACTACGATTATGATGATGATGATGATGATGATGACATTAAGATGATGACGATGATGGTGGAAATGACGATGATGAAATTCTTGAAAAAGTGGAGAATTGAATATAGGTCACGAAATTACATTATAGACTTTGTTTACATATTGAAGGAAATGGAGATATTTCTATAATTCTGCTGTCACATGTCTTTCTACCAAACAAAAGTTTAATTAATTCATGATCATGTGGTATAATGTAACTGAAGGGAATACTCATATGTGTTAATGAATCATTACGATCTAATGAGGTTGAATGAAAAGAAGACAGTAACACCTTCTTCTTTACTTGTATAAGTGGAACAAATAATTATTGTTTCCAATAGAAGGCATACAATTCCAAAACTGTTATCAATATATCTATAATATAAAGTAAAATAAACTTATTCTTTAGAAACTGACTGCAATAAATGCGTATCATACGAAATGTCTGTCTTACAGCAGTTATGGAAAGTCAGGAAGCAATATAGCCTACACAATGGTCTATATATGCTGAAGAGTTACTTACAGTTGTTGATTGTTCTGGAGACATGTAGACATCTGGTGTGTCTAAATCTACTGTACACATTTCTTCCTCCGGATCATTAATGTGCGTCCATCCCTTTGTTGGCACCCATGAAAAGAAGAGAAAATAGTAATAATTATGACGAAAAAATTAATGGACTAAAATAAAATTTCATTGCTTTTTATTAATTTTTGTTCGTATACAGGGTTGTTTCCGATCTCTGATAACGAATTTGATTTTCATCATGTGCGTCACGAGTCACATGATAGAAGAAATGTGGCGCGAGACGACAGACCAGTAGTGAGTGATCACATACTCAGAGTGCACGGCGGCTCTCAGCAGAAATTTCCAACAAAATCGAGCTTTTATGGGATGAGTACGAGGTTTCGTTATTTCCAAGCAAGCATCTTCTCTGTAGGCCGATAATAATATTGATAAAGCTCGAATGAAATTAATTTGTATCATCTCGTAGGGTGCGGCGACTTGTGACGGGGGGGGGTGGATTTGCTGGCTTTTTCTACTCTGGAATTAATCCCGTCCGAGTTTTGGTAGTCTTATTAGGTACATACAAGATGCCTTTCTTGGAAGTAACGAAACCACATTTTAAGCAGGCTCCTATGATTTTCACGTAACTGTACTTGGCATCGGAAATAGTCGTTATGTACCTCTCCCAAAAAGGCTCGAATTTCTTGGGCATTGCTACTGTGATACACCGTGCACTCTGATTATGAAATCACTCTCTAGGTGGTCTGTCACCTATCGCCGCAATTCAGCTGTCGGTGTGATTCCTGACGCACATGACGTCATTCAAATTCGTTAACAGAGCTCGGAAAGAACCCTGCATATTATGCCTTTGGGGGTGTGTTTGGTAGCATTGAGTATTTTTAGAATCAATAGATGTCCAATAGCTCAAAGTTGCATCCCACTAATGGTTAGTCCTTTCTTGCCAATAAATGGCTGGAAGAATATTAATAATTTCGAATCTTGCCCCAAACAGAAAACTCTAATTAAGACAAACTAGCTACTTTATGATGTTAAAATTTCTGCTTGCATATACAAGAACGTAGACAGATGTGGTGTGGGGGTGAGGACCTATTGTGCACTTCTGAATGTCAGTGTAGATACGTACATTCAGATGGTGAAGAATTAGTTCACTGGTGAAGCGAAGGCGGTTTCTTAGCATATTACCTAATATTATGAACATACCGTATTGAACTGTGGAAGTTAACGTCTTTTAGTTGGAGCCAATTGATAAAGTTAATCTCTACTCTTCTGCTCACCATTTAAAAATCAATTCAGCAAACATATTTTGTTTTTCTAAATGATTCTGCCCAACATATTCTGTTGCATAGTATGCAGTAATTTCCCATTATCTATAGGCTAATATTATTATATTAATACAATGATTACACATCTATTTTTAATTTCTTAAAAAAAAAATATTCCTGTATGTACCGGTACATGATTCATATCAACTTACGGCTCTAAAATTAACCAAAATATAAATACGTATACTCAAATGGTCACATTTTGTACCTAGCTGATAAAACTGGAGGACTGGAGAGAAAGGGACGAATTTACCAACAACAGTATTTCTGGAAACTTAAGAAACTAAATAAATCATGCAATTGACCTACCTTTATCTTACGCGCCAGCGAAGGAGTTTCATTTCTGGTATCTCGCCCTACCTGAAACTTTAATGGACAACTAATTATATTTCAATAACTCCTAGAGAATATATATATATATATATATATATATATATATATATATTTATATGTATTTCTTTTCAGGTGTAACTGTCGAACAGATAGATTCGTTCGGCTGTATTGTAAAAATGTTTACTGTCCGGACTGTACCCTACCTAGATATAATTGCTTGCAGCAGCTGTATGCGTAAAATAAATAGGTAAATAAATATATATAGATAAATTTATAAATAAAATGAATAGTAATTACACTTGACTTACCTTTTTCCTCTCCTTAGGCGAAGAAACTAGAGCATCGGCTTTCTGAAATGTTAAAGGAAAGGAAATTATTATATTTCAGTAATTTTTAGGGAATCATGTACATTCTTTAAGGAACAGAGGCCTATATAAGTAGATTCCTATGTTTCAGTCCAGCTATAACTGTCGTGTGGATACTTGCGTTCATCTATAACTATCAAGAAGTGTACGGTTGATGCTGTGTCCTTTATAGACAAAATTTCTTGTAGCATATAGGCAGCAAAGTGAGGAAAGACTTGCTCTTGAGTAAGGCACTCACTGCAACCCCTGGAGTTTGCTACTGGGAACGAATTTAACGCTCGAACTTGAGACGAAGCGTTCATAATGATTTGAGAGAAAATAAATGTGCAGAAATTATTAAATAATCAAACAAATATAGCCTACACGTTTTCTCTATTGCTGTGCACAAGAGCTAAATCTATTTATTTCTGTACAAAAGGAAGCATCACAGAATTCGAAAGGTCTTATGCATTCAGCCACGATCTTGCCGTCATGTTTGCATACATTAAACAATTTTGAAATGACGAAAATCATTCCACTTTGCAAGCAGCTATAGGGATTCCCCGTATGTTTGACGACAACGACTTAGATATAATTTTTCACCAGAATATGAATTTTTTCATGTGAATGCTTTATATAACCAGCTGTAGCATAGTAGTTCCAACGTCAGTCGAAATTTACAAATTGCTATTCTACTCTTTGCTGTTGATTTGGACCTAATTGCATAAAATGAAGATGAGCTTTAATATTCATTGCGTAATGTAAGCATGATCAGCGCAGAGTAAGGGACATGTAGGTTAAATCAATGTTGAAAAACAGAAAACGAACAAAACAAAACCAAAGTCGTGGAATTTCTTGGGAAATACTCGGTCGCAAGCAACAAAAATTGCTGAAAAAAAAAAAAACAAATTAATGGAAAGAGTAAATGAGTTTACCTGTCTTGGCTATAATTTAACATCATTTTTTTGGAACACATATAGGTTTTTAAAATTAATAAGTGCAATAAAATAATTAAAATAGTAAACACAATAATGAAGCCTTCTCTAGTACAGCAACACACAAGAGTACATTTGTATAAACCCTTAGCTATAGCCCTGCTATGTTATGGAAGTGAAGCATGAGAAATAAGAGAGTAGGCTACAGTTATCAGTAGAATAACAATCTGTGAAATGAAAATATTGAGGTTATAGTCGCTTGAACCGCAAGACAAATGAAGATATCATGCCAGAACTGCAATTCCAAACAGTCTCACAGTTTATAAACAAGTAGCAGCTACAGTGGAAAAATCAGGTCCCACGAATCGTAATCGACTTCCAAAAGTCATGCTTCATTACCGTCCGCAAAGTAAGCGAAATTTTTGGGCCGTCAAAAAGAGAGTGGGCCGTGAGTAACTCACAGAGAACGTAACAGGTCATTGGCCTTATATGTGTTTGGATGATGATGATGATGATGATGATGATGATGACGATAGTGGTGGTGGTTGACTTTACTTAAATTAATACAGCTAAATCAATGATAAAAATACATAAATGTTAATACCTAAAAAACAATAAATAATTTAATGACAAGTGCAAAAACCTTTTTGAAGCCAAGTATATTAACTTGTCACAATGAAAACGTGGTATAGTACCACGAACTCCAAAAAGCATACAAGAAATAAATGAATGCCTAAAATATTATGAAAGACTGAACGAAAGAAAAAAAGGAGGAAAGAAAGAAGTTACAATAGAAGTAAAGATTGAATAAAAGAAAGAAATATGTATTAAAGAATGTTGCAAATGGAGGAAGGAACATGCCAACGAAGAAAAAAAGAGAGATGGGAAGGAACTTCCTTCTGTTACTCATGAACACGAACAAAGTTTTTCCTCAGGAAAAAAAAGAAAGGAAAGGAACTCCAAATTTCTTGTCTTTTAAAATGTTGTACGATTGCATTTATTAACAGGTAAACGTGGGATTTGCTTTTAGCAAAGATCTGTCGTCCAAATTGTTACATTTTTTTCCCCTTTCAAAGCCAACATAAAAAGGATAAGTTACATATCGGTACAATTTTCTTCACCCGAATTTTATGACACTATATTAAGATTACCCTTTCTTGTGCAGACACCGTCTAAAATATGAACTACGACATCTATCTTGTAAGAGAAGCAAGCTATTCGCAATATCTCAGTTCTTATGAAAATACAAATATTAAAAATCATGTTGGATACAGTAATCGACGATTCCCATAGAGGACTGTTCACTCTCCTGGATATTCTTTTCGCTACTCCCATTAATACTACCGAGATTGAGAGGTGCTCGTGTGCGCTGAGAAGTGTGAAGACAATATGGCACAAGACCGTCTAGCTACTTTGGCAATATTAAGGGTAGAAAAAAATCGATATTCACAATTTCAGTGATAGACTGATCAATAAATTTTCCAGTCGCAAACAATGGAGCCAGAAATTCGTGTGCAAATAAAATTGTGAATGAGAAAGTGACATTTTTTTTTTTAGTTTTATTAAGGACATAACGCATATTTTGATTGGTATGTTCCATTTAAATTATAATGCTTATAGTTTTTAGTAGCTTAAACAGGAATATCTTCAAAAACAGCAGCACCAAAAAAAGATTGGACTAATGATAGGTTATGGATTCAGCTTCAATATATATATAGGCCCATTAATGGATTTTATATGTACAAGTATAAGAAAGACAATTTACAAATTCATAATACTTCGAACTTTTATCACTAGGAAGGCATTGAGGCTAATATTTTTAGCTTTAGTACAATTATTAATACAATATGGTATAATAAATTGGAGTAGAGTAACATCATCTGTACTTAAACCATTAATTTTATTACATAGAATGTTAATGATTTGTTTAACCAAAAATATGGATTACCGAACAAATTTAATTTATACAAATTTTAAAATATTAACTATTGAAGAAATTTATAAATATGGTTTACCAACTTACTACCACAGAAATCAAATAAAACATAAATCTAATCGACATGAATATCGTGCTCGAAGACAAAAGTTTACTTTCCCAGTAATTGAGCCTAAATGTCATACAAGTGCAGCTCTTAAACATTGTGCCAGTTACGGCCCAAGACTTTATAATAAAATTACAAAGCATTTTAAAATTCGACATATTTTAAAATTGAAGCTTTTAAAAAGAAATTTATAACAGTATTCATGAGATATAATATTAACAAATGTATATTTTTTCCTCTTATTTCTGTCGACTATATTCATGATTTTTATTGTTTTGACTTCTGTTTGATTGTCAATTTATATAAAATGTGTTTTGTCTCTCTTTTTCTCTTTCTTCTTTTTTGCCCTTGTGTGTTATCTATTGGTTTGAATTAATTTACTTACTGTATTTAGTAAACTGTCCTTGTAAATATTATGTTATCTTATTGGCTAGGACCACAGGGTACACGAGTCTGCCTCTTACGGTAGTAGCTAGTAACATTTTTGTTTTATAATTTCAATTTGTACTGACAAGCTACGTATCTAGTTAAATAAATTAAATATAAATTTCACTGGGATAAGTAATGTAGATAATAAATTCTAGAGCAGCCCAATCAAACTAAAATCACACGAGCCAACATTCACTAAGCCACTGTGACAAAACACCATTATGGTTTTTGTTAAGGATTTAGGAGAACTTCGCAAGCACATACAGTAAATATTTTTAAAATAATTTCTCGTAATTTTTGCCTCCTATCTATCATGATGCTGTATTTACTATTCGATTTTGTAGCGCCGATAGAATTTTGGATAGTAAGATGTGACCTCACATTTGGGGAAATTCTGAGGGAAAACCCAAACCAGGTATCAGATATGCGGTAATCAGAAATCCATGCACTCACCTTAACATCCTTGTTTTTCTTTTTTCGGCGGCGAAACTTATCACGCAGGTTTTGGAATGGTTTCTGCTTCTCTTTGTCCTGTAATAGACGCACATACACAAAATATTACACATAACGTTTCACGCCGACATCAAGCCACAATTATCATTTGTGACACAGATTAAAGCAACGAGAAAAATTACTCAATCTGTCCCTACATCCCTTCCGTTTCTGTCTCTACCCACCCAAGTCTTATGAACCTCGTTCTCGTAGCCCGCTGTAAGTTTTGGACTGCTTTGGTCGTGGTAGGATGTATTGTTCGGTTACATAAAGAAGAATCCGGAAATTATACATAAATCCATTTGTGAGGTATTACAGTATTATGTTAGTGGTGTATTGAAATGTTTGTGTTTGAAGGTTTCAGTAACAAGATTGCTTGTTTATTTGTCGAATATCAACAGTGGTTCTGACAGACTAAAATTAAAAATGGCGAGGTAACAAATAGGTATGAACATCAAGTTGCAGTAGTTGAAGACCTTCCCGGTGTAAGGGTGTTACATTAAATTATTGAAATATGTGACTTAGCTTTAGAAAGTAATTTTGGATCATTTATTCATGACAATAAATGATTGCATCCAGTATCTGAATAAACTTGAATCCTTGATCAGTCAAATGATTCTGCTAGTTAATATATGCCAAACGCAATATACCGCTGTTGTTAATTACATTTCCCCTTAAACATGCCTTACAGATTTGTTGTTTACACCCTTATTCCAGGAAGGACTTCAAATATGGAATAGTATGCCATAATTATATAGGCTTATCTAAAGTATAATAATTTATCCTTTTTAGATGTGAGTATTGAAGGTCATAAATGGAAAGAAACTCAAAATGACAGCCATCCGTGGGATATTGACGACATCAATCTTGTCATCAATGCTGCAGGGGAAAAAAGAATATGCGTTCTGAAGGCTGTCAAATATTTGAAATTGCCTCCTGCAATATAATTTCGTCTATATTATCAAAATCGCGAGGTAGTGGGAAAACACCTTGGGAAGAATATTGTTCCTATCGAACTTAAGAACCAGACTATTGAATTGTATTGTGTTGATTTACATTCCATGGTATTCGTACATCGTTTACACATAGAATGTGAAACATGTAAAAATGTTAATTGTAGCCCTACAAAAAAGTCTTAATTCATAGTCACAGTCTAGTTGAAATATATACAGAAGGGTTCTACAATATAATAGTACAACACAAGGGGTTATTATAGATAGCTACGTACATAAGTGTTTTGCCCATCGACAGGTCTTTCACTGCAAACCCAGCATTCTCCAATCATACCTATTTCTGCTTTTCTCTTAGTCTCCGCATATGTTCCACATATTTTAATGTCGTTTATCATCTGATATCTTCCTCTGCCCTGAACACTCTTTTTCCGTTCACCATTCCTTCCAGTACATCCTTCTGTAGGCAATTTCTTCCCAGCTAGTGCTTTCTGATAAGTTTCAGATCATTCTCTCTTTAGCCACTCTTTCCAACACAATTTCATTTCGTCCACACTTGTGGAGTAACGGTTAGCGCGTCTGGCCTCGAAACCAGGTGGCCAGGGTTCGATTCCCCTTTCTGGGCAAGTTATCTAGTTGAGATTTTTTCCGGGGATTTCTCTCAATCCAATATGAGCAAATGCTGGGTAACATTCGGTGCTGAACCCCGGACTTGTTTCACCGGCGTTATCACGTTCATCTCATTCAGACGGTAAATAAGATGTTGATAAAGCGTCGTAAAATAACCTACTAAAAATTTCATTTCTTATTTTGTCTGTCAACTTCACATGCTCCATCCCTCTCCATATCCCCATTTCAAATGCTTCCATTCGTTTGTCTTCACTTGGTCATAATGTCCATTTTATACACCATAACCATGCCACATTCCACACGAAACACTTCACTGATCTCTTCCTTAGTATTTTTTCCACAGAGGTCCGCAGAAAAAGCTCCTTTTTTATTAAAAGCTTCCTTTGTTATTGCTATCCTCCTTTTGACTTCCTAGCTGCAGCTCATGTTACTGCTTACAGTACAACCCAAATATATGAAGTTGTTCACTTCCTCTACTGCCTCATTTAGAATTCGTAAGTTTACTTTCTTGATTTTTTTGCAACAACTATCGTTTTCGTCTTGTTTGCATTTGTCTTCATTCCATACTGCTCACATCTGTCATTTAGCTCCAGTAGCTTATCCCTTATACTTGCAGACCTTGGCGCCAATTGAGTTCTATTATCAATCAGACAGTACATCTCACTTGATGATAGTCTTATGTGTGAGAGGAAGAACAAATGTTTGTGTACAGCCGAAGTTTGATTTGTGTAATATGTAGGTGGTCCGCGATTTTTACAATGGAGAGGCATAGGAGCTGTCCACATTACTCCATTATCTCGGATTATTTGTCTAATAATTAGTGCATTTTTGATACCACTTGTAAGTCCACTCCTGTCTTCGGACAGTTGACTAAAAACAACTATATATATGTTTTGAGTTCCATAATGAAAAATTATTTAAGGAGAAAGAAGACATCACGATAGAAAGAAAAGCCTTTGCTAGCATCAAGGGAGTTCAAAAAAAATTAACAAATGCACAAATATTTATCGTACATAAACATCATTTTTTATAAAACCCTGACTTGTGCTGATATCGATGGTGGTGATTAAGACCTATTGTAATCACTACAATTATGATGATGACATTAAGATGATTATAATGATGGTGGAAATGATGATGATGAAATTCTTGAAAAAGTGGAGAATTGAATATAGGTCACGAAATTACGTTATAGACTTTGTATACGTATTGAAGGGAATGGAGATATTTCTATAATTCTGATGTCACATGTCTTTCTACCAAACAAAAGTTAAATTAATTCATGACCATGTGGTATAATTAACTGAAGGGAATACTCATATCTGTGTTAATGAATCATTACGATCTAATGAGGTTGAATGAAAAGAAGACAGTAACACCTTCCTGTTTACTTGTATATGTGGAACAATTAATTATTGTTCTCAATGGAAGGCATACAATTCCAAAACTGTTATCAATATATTTATACTAAAAAGTAAAATAAACATATTCTTTAGAAACTGACTGCAATAAATGAATATCATACGAAATATCTGTCTTACAGCAGTTATGGAAATTCAGGAACCAATATAGCCTACACAATGATCTATATATGCCGAAAAGTTACTTACAGTTGTTAATTGTTCTGGAGACATGTAGACATCTGGTGTGTCTAATTCTACTGTACAGATTTCTTCCTCCTTATCAATAATGTAAGTCCATCCCTTTGTTGGCACCCATGAAAAGAAGAGAAAATAGTAATAATTATGACGAAAAGAATTACTGAACTAAATCAATATTCCATTCCTTTTTATTATTTTCCCTTGTATACAGGTTTGTTTCCGATCTCTGATAACGAATTTGATTGGTATCATATGCGTCAGGAGTCACACGACAGTTAAACTGTGGCGCGAGATGACAAACCTGTAATGAGTGATCTCATAGTCCGAGTGCACGGCGACTCACAGCAGAAATTCCCACTAAAATCGAGCCTTTTTGGGAGGAGTACATAACAACTGTTTCCAATGCCAAGTACAGTTCATTGAAAATAAAAGAAGCCTGCGATAAACGAGGTTCCGTTATTTCCAAGCAAACATCTGCTGTGTAGGCCAACTTAATAATATTGATAAAGGTCGAATGGAATTAATTTGTATATAATCATGAGGGGTGCGGTTACTTATGACGGGGTTGTGGATTTGCTTACTTTTTCCACTTTGGAATTAATCCCATCCGAGTTTTGCCAAACTTATTAGGTACACACAAGATGCTTTTCTTGGAAATAACGAAACCACGTTTATCGCAGGCTCCTATGATAACCAGCTGTAGCATAGTAATGCCAACGGCAATCGAAATTTACAAATTGATACTCTTCTCTTTGCTGTTGATCTGGACCTAATTGCATAAAATGAAGATGAGCTTTAATATTCATTGCGTAATGTAAGCATGATCATCGCAGAGTAAGCGACATGTAGGCTAAATCAATGTTGAAAAATAGAAAACGAACAAAACAAAACCAAAGTCGTGGAATTTCTTGGGAAATACTCGGTCGGAAGCAACAAAAATTGCTGAAAAAAAAAAAACAAATTAATGGAATGAGTAAATGAGTTTACCTGTCTTGGCTATAATTTGACATCCTTTTTGTGGAACAGATATATTTTTAAAAATTAATAAGTGCAATAAAAAAATTAGAATAGCAAACACAATAATGAAGTTTCTCTAGTACAGCAACACACAAGAGTACATTTGTGTAAACCCTTAGCTATAGCTGTGCTATGTTATGGAAGTGAAGCATGAGAAATAAGTTAGTAGGCTACAGTTATCAGTAGATTAACAATCTGTGAAATGAAAATATTGAGGTTATAGTCGCTTGAACCGCAAGACAAATGAAGATATCATGCCAGAACTGCAATTCCAAACAGTCTCACAGTTTATAGACAAGTAGCAGCTACAGTGGAAAAATCAGGTCCAACGAATCGTAATAGACTTCCAAAAGTAATGTTTCATTACCGTCCGCAAAGTAAGAGATATTTTGGGCCGTCGAGAAAGATAGTGGACCGAGAGTAACTCACAGAGACCGTGACAGGTCATTGGCTTTATATGTTGTTGGATGATGATGATGATGATGATGGTGGTGGTGGTGTTGGTGGTGGACTTTACTTAAATTAATACACCTAAATGAATGATAAAATAATATAATTCTTAATACCTAAAAAAACTTGGAAACTTGTGAAACTTGGACTCTCACTCTGAGAGAGGAACATAGGTTAAGGGTGTATGAGAATAAGGTGCTTAGGAAAATATTTGTGGCTAAGCGGTATGAAGTTACAGGAGAATGGAGAAAGTTACACAACGCAGAACTGCACGCATTGTATTCTTCATCTGACATAATTAGGAACATTAAATCCAGACGTTTGAGATGGGCAGGGCATGTAGCAAGTATGGGCGAATCCAGAAATGGAAATAGAGTGTTAGTTGGGAGACCGGAGGGAAAAAGACCTTTAGGGAGGCCGAGACGTAGCTGGGAGGATAATATTAAAATGGATTTGAGGGAGGTGGGATATGATGATATAGACTGGATTAATCTTGCAGAGGATAGGGACCTATGGCGGGCTTATGTGAGGGCGACAATGAACCTTCGGGTTCCTTAAAAGCCATTTGTAAGTAAGTAAGTAATGCCTAAAAAAACAATAAATAATTTAATGACAAGTGCAAAATCCCCTTTCAAGCCAAATATATTAACTTGTCATAATGAAAACCTGGTATAGTACCACGAACTCCAAAAAGTATAAAAGAAATAAAAGAATGCCTAAAATATTATGAAAGACTGAACGAAAGTAAGAAAGGAGGAAAGAAAAAAGGAACAATAGAAGTGAAGAATGAATAAAAGAAAGAAATATTTATTAAAGAATGTTGCAAATGGAGCAATGGCTTATGAATATATATATATATATATAAATATATATATATATATATATATATATATATATATATATATATATATATATATATAATCATGTTGGATACAGTAATAGACGATTCCCATACAGAAGTGGCCACTCTCCTTGAAATACTTTTCGCTACTCCCATGAATACTACCGAGATTGAGAGGTGCTCGTGTGCGCTGAGAAGTGTGAAGACAATATGGCACAAGGCCGTCTGGCTACTTTGGCAATATTAAGGGTAGAAAAAAATCGAGATTCACAATTTCAGTGACAGACTGATCAATAAATTTTCCAGTCGCAAACAATGGAGCCAGAAATTAGTGTGCAAATAAAATTGTGAAGGAGAAAGTGACGTATCTCTGCATTTATTATGGACATAACGCATATTTTCATTGGTATGTTCTATTTAAATTAGCCTATAATGCGTATAGTTTTGCGTAACTTAAACATGAATATCTTCGAAAGCAGCAGCACTAAAGAGGATTGGACGAATGATTGGTTATGGATTCAGCTTCAATATAAATAAAAATATATAGGCCTATTAATAGATTTTATGTGTAAAAGTATAAGAAAAACAATTTATAAATTCCTAATGCTTCGAAATTTTATCACTAGGAAGGCATTGAGGTTAATATTGTTAGCTTCAGTACAGTTATTAATAAAACATGGTATAATAATTTGGAGTGGAGTAACATCATCTGTACTTAATACATTAATTTTATTACATAGAAGATTAATAAAGATTTGTTTAACGAAAAATATGGATTACCTAACAAATTTAATTTATACACATTTTAAAGTATTAACTATTGCAGAAATTTATAAATATGGTTTACCATCTTACTACCACAGAAATCAAATAAAACATAAATCTAACCGACATGAATATCATGCTCGAAGACAAAAGTTTACTTTCCCATTAAATGAGCCTAAATGTCATACAAGTGCAGCTCTTAAACATTGTGCAAGTTACAGCGCAAGACTTTATAATAAAACTACAATCCATTTTAACATTTTGAATTTTTTTTTTTAAATTGAAGCTTTTAATAAGAAATGTATAACATTATTCATGAGATATAATATTAACAAATGCATATTTTTTCCTTTTATTTCTGTCGACTATATTCATGTTTTTTATTGTTTTTGACTTCTGTTTGATTGTCAATTTATATTAAATGTATTTTGTCTCTCTTTTTCTCTTTCTTCTTTTTTGCCCCTGTGTGTTATCTATTGGTTTGAATTAATTTACTTACTGTATTTAGAAAACTGTCCTTGTAAATATTATGTTATCTTATTGGCTAGGACCACAGGGTACACGAGCCTGCCTCTTACAGTAGTAGCTAGAAAAATTTTTGTTTCATAATTTGAATTTGTACTGACGAGCTAGGTATCTAGTTAAATAAATTAAATATAAATTTCACTGGGATAAGTAATGTAGATAATAAATTCTAGAGCAGCCCAATCAAACTAAAATCACACGAGCCAACATTCACTAGGCCACTGTGACAAAACACGATTAAGATTTTTTTTTAAGGATTTAGGAGAACTTCGCAAGCACATACAGAAAACTTTTTAAAAATAATTTCTCGTAATTTTTGCCTCCTATCTATCATGATGCTGTATCTACTATTCGATTTTGTACCGCCGATAGAATTTTGGATAGTAAGATGTGACCTCACATTCGGGGAAATTCTGAGGGAAAACCCAAACCAGGTATCAGATATGCGATAATCAGTAATCCATGCACTCACCTTAACATCCTTCCTTTCCTTTTTTTGGCGAAACTTATCACGCAGGTTTTGGAATGGTTTCTGCTTCCCTTTGTCCTGTAACAGACGCACAAACACAAAAAATTACACGTAACTTTTCACGCCGACATCAAGCCACAATTATCATTTGTGACACAGATTAAAGCAACGAGAAAAATTACTCAATCTGTTCCTTCATCCATTCTATTTCTGTTTCTACCCACGCAAGTCTTATGAACCTCGTTCTCGTAGTCCGCTGTAAGTTTTGAGACTGCTTTGGTCGTGGTAGGATGTGTTTTTCGGTTACATACAGAAGAATCCGGAAATTATACTTAAATCCATTTCTGAGGTAATACAGTATTATATTAGTGGTGTATTGAAATGGTTGTGTTTCAAGGTTTCAATAACAAGATAGCTTGTTTATTTGTCGAATATTAACGGTGGTTCTGACAGACTAAAATAAAAAATGGCGAGGTTATACATAGGTATGAACGTTAAGCAGCAGTAGTTGAAGACCTTCCCGGTGTAAGGGTGTTACATTAAATTATTGAAATATGTGACTTAGCTGGAGAAAGTAATTTTGGATCATTTATTCATAATAACAAGTGATTGCATTGCAGTATCTGAATAAACTTGAATCCTTGATCAGTCCAATGTTTCTGCTAGTCAATATATGCCTAACGAATTATTCCGCTGATATTAATTACGTTTCCCCTTTAACATGCCTTACAGATTTGTTGGTTACACCCTTATTCCGGGAAGGACTTCAAATATGGTATAGTATGCCATAGTTATATAGAGCTATCTAAAGTAGAATAATTTATCCTTTTTAGAGATGAGTAATGAAGGTCATAAAAGGAAAGAAACTTAAAATGAGAGCCACCCGTGGGATATTGACGACATCAATCTTGTCATCAGTGGTGCAGGGGAAAAAAGAATAAGCGTTCTGAAGGCTGTTAAATGTTTGAAATTGCATCCTGCAATATAAATTCGTTTATATTATCAAAATCGCGAGGTAGTGGGGAAAGACTTTTGGAAGAAAACTGTTTCTATCGAACTTAAGAACCAGACTCTTATATTGTATTGTGTTGGTTTACATTCCATGGTATTCGTAGGCCTACATCGTTTACACCTAGAATGTGAAACATGTAAAATTATTAATAGTAGCCCTACAACAAAGTCTTAATTCATAGTCACAGTCTAGTTGAAATAGATACAGAAGGGATCTACAATATAATAGTACAACACAAGGAGTTACTATAGATAGCTACATACATAAGTGTTTTGCCTATCGACAGGTCTTTCACTGAAAAACACAGCATTCTCCAATGATACCTATTTTCTGATTTTTTCTTAGTCTCCGCATATGTTCCACATATTTTAATGTCGTTTATCATCTGATATCTTCCTCTGCCCTGAACACTTCTTCCGTTCACCATTCCTTCCAGTACATCCTTCCGTAGGCAATTTCTTCTCAGCTAGTGCTTTCTGATAAGTTTCAGATCATTCTCTCTTTAGCCACTCTTTCCAACACAATTTCACTTCGTCCACACTTGTGGAGTAACGGTTAGCGCGTCTGGCCGCGAAACCAGGTGGCCAGGGTTCGATTCCCTTTCGGGGCAAGTTATCTGGTTGAGATTTCTTCCGGGGATTTCTCTCAACCCAATATGAGCAAATGCTGCGTAACATTCGGTGCTGGACCCCGGACTTGTTTCACCGGCGTTATAACGTTCATCTCATTCAGACGCTAAATAAGATGTTGATAAAGCGTCGTAAAATAACCTACTAAAAAAAATTCATATCTTATTTTGTGTGTCAACTTCACTTTCTCCATCCCTCTCCATATCCACATTTCAAATGCTTCCATTCGTTTCTCTCCACTTGGCCATAATGTCTATTTTATACACCATAACCATGCCACATTCCACACGAAACACTTTACTGATCTCTTCCTTAGTTCTTTTTCCACAGAGGTCCGCAGAAAAAGCTCCTTTTTTATTATAAGCTTCCTTTGTTATTGCTATCCTCCTTTTGACTTCCTAGCTGCAGCTCATGTTACTGCTTGCAGTACATCCCAAATATATGAAGTTGTTCACTTCCTCTACTGCCTCATTTAGAATTCGTAAGTTTATTTTCTTAATTTTTTGCAACAACTATCGTCTTCGTCTTGTTTGCATTTGTCTTCATTCCATACTGCTCACATCTGTCATTTAGCTCCAGTAGCTTATCCCTTATACTTGCAGATCTTGGCGCCAATTGAGTTCTATTATCAATCAGACAGTACATCTCACTTGATGATAGTCTTATGTGTGAGAGGAAGAACAAATGTTTTTGTACAGCCGAAGTTTGATTTGTGTAATATGTAGGTGGTCCGCGATTTTTACAATGGAGAGGCATAGGAGCTGTCCACATTACTCCATTGTCTCGGATTATTTGTCTAATAATTAGTGCATTTTTGATACTACTTGTAAGTCCACTCCTGTCTTCGGACAGTTGACTAAAAACAACTATATATATGTTTTGAGTTCCATAATGAAAAATTATTTAAGGAGAAAGAAGATATCACGATAGAAAGAAAAGCCTTTGCTAGCATCAAGGGAGTTCAAAGAAATTAACAAACGCACAAATATTTATCGTACATAAACATCATTTTTTATAAAACCCTGACTTGTGCTGATATCGATGGTGGTGATTAAGACCTATTGCAATCACTACGATTATGATGATGATGACATTAAGATGATGATGATGACGATGATGGTGGAAATGATGATGATGATGATGAAATTCTTGAAAAAGTGGAGAATTGAATATAGGTAACGAAATTACATTATAGACTTTGTTTAAATATTGAAGGAAATGGAGATATTTCTATAATTATGATGTCACATGTCTTTCCATCAAACATAAGTTAAATTAATTCACGATCAATTGGCATAATGTAACTGGAGGAATACTCTTATCTGTGTTAATTAATCATTACGATCTAATGAGGTTGAATGAAAAGAAGACAGTAACACCTTTCTGTTTACTTGTATAAGTGGAACAAATAATTATTGTTCTCAATAGAAAGCATACAATTCCAACACTGTTATCAATATATTTATACTACAAAGTAAAATAAACATATTCTTTAGAAAAAGACTGCAATAAATGCGTATCATACGAAATATCTGTCTTGCAGCAGTTATGGAAAGTCAGGAAGCAATATAGCCTACACAATGGTCTATGTATCCTGAAGAGTTACTTACAGTTGTTAATTGTTCTGGAGACATGTAGACATCTGGTGTGTCTAATTCTACTGTACAGATTTCTTCCTCCTTATCAATAATGTAAGTCCATCCCTTTGTTGGCACCCATGAAAAGAAGAGAAAATAGTAATAATTATGACGAAAAGAATTACTGAACTAAAACAATATTCCATTCCTTTTTAATAGTTTTCCTTGTATACAGGGTTGTTTCCGATCTCTGATAAAGAATTTGATTGGTATCATATGCGTCATGAGTCACACGACAGTTAAACTGTGGCGCGAGGTGACAAACCAGTAGTGAGTGATCTCATAGTCAGAGTGCACGGCGACTCACAGCAGAAATTCCCACGAAAATCGAACCTTTTTGGGAGAAGTACATAGCAACTGTTTCCGATGCCAAGTACAGTTCATTGAAAATAAAAGAAGCCTGCAATAAACGAGGTTCCGTTATTTCCAAGCAAACATCTTCTGTGTAGGCCAACTTAATAATATTGATAAAGCTCGAATGGAATTAATTTGTATATAATCTTGCGGGGTGCGGCTACTTATGAGGGGGGTGTGGATTTGCTTGCTTTTTCCATTTTGGAATTAATCCCATCCGAGTTTTGGTAGTCTTATTAGGTACACACAAAATGGTTTTCTTGGAAATAACGAAACCACGTTTTTTGCAGGCTCCTATGATTACCAGCTGTAGCATCGTAATGCCAACGTCATTCGAAATTTACAAATTGATAGTCTTCTCTTTGCTGTTGATCTGGACCTAATTGCATAAAATGAAGATGAGCTTTAATATTCATTGCGTAATGTAAGCATGATCAGCGCAGAGTAAGCGACATGTAGGCTAAATCAATGTTGAAAAACAGAAAACGAACAAAAGAAAACCAAAGTCGTGGAATTTCTTGGGAAATACTCGGTCGCAAGCAACAAAAATTGCCGAAAAAAAAAAACAAATTAATGGAATGAGTAAATGAGTTTACCTGTCTTGGCTATAATTTGACATCATTTTTGTGGAACAGATATATTTTTAAAAATTAATAAGTGCAATAAAAAATTTAGAATAGCAAACACTATAATGAAGCCTTCTCTAGTACAGCAACACACAAGAGTACATTTGTATAAACCCTTAGCTATAGCCGTGCTATGTTATGGAAGTGAAGCATGAGAAATAAGTTAGTAGGCTACAGTTATCAGTAGATTAATAATCTGTGAAATGAAAATATTGAGGTTATAGTCGCTTGAACCGCAAGACAAATGAAGATATCATGCCAGAACTCCAATTCCAAACAGTCTCACAGTTTATAAACAAGTAGCAGCTACAGTGGAAAAATCAGGTCCAACGAATCGTAATAGACTTCCAAAAGTAATGTTTCATTACCGTCCGCAAAGTAAGAGATATTTTGGATCGTCGAAAAAGATAGTGGACCGAGAGTAACTCACAGAGACCGTGACAGGTAATTGGCCTTATATGTTGTTGGATGATGATGATGATGATGATGATAATGATGGTGGTGGTGGTGGACTTTACTTAAATTAATACACCTAAATCAATGATAAAATAATATAAATCTTAATGCCTAGAAAACTTGGAAACTTGTGAAACTTCGACTCTCACTCTGAGAGAGGAACATAGGTTAAGGGTGTTTCAGAATAAGGTGCTTAGGAAAATATTTGTGGAGAATGGAGAAAGTTACACAACGCAGAACTGCACGCATTGTATTCTTCATCTGACATAATTAGGAACATTAAATCTAGACGTTTGAGATGGGCAGGGCATGTAGCACGTATGGGCGAATCCAGAAATGGAAATTGAGTGTTAGTTGAGAGACCGGAGGGAAAAAGACCTTTAGGGAGGTCGAGACGTAGATGGGAGGATAATATTAAAATGGATTTGAGGGCGGTGGGATACGATGATAGAGACTGGATTAATCTTGCACAGGATAGGGACCTATGGCGGGCTTATGTGAGGGCGACAATGAACAGTCGGGTTCCTTAAAAGCCATTTGTAAGTAAGTAAGTAATGCCTAAAAAAACAATAAATAATTTAATGACAAGTGCAAAATCCCCTTTCAAGCCAAATATATTAACTTGTCATAATGAAAACCTGGTATAGTACCACGAACTCCAAAAAGTATAAAAAAAATAAAAGAATGCCTAAAATATTATGAAAGACTGAACGAAAGAAAGAAAGGAAGAAAGAAAAAAGGAACAATAGAAGTGAAGAATGAATAAAAGAAAGAAATATGTATTAAAGAATGTTGCAAATGGAGCAATGGCTTTTGAAAAAATATATATAAAATTCATGTTGGATACAGTAATCGACGATTCCCATACAGAAGTGGTCACTCTCCTTGAAATACTTTTCGCTACTCCCATGAATACTACCGAGATTGAGAGGTGCTCGTGTGCGCTGAGAAGTGTGAAGACAATATGGCACAAGACCGTCTGGCTACTTTGGCAATATTAAGGGTAGAAAAAATAGAGATTCACAATTTCAGTGATAGACTGATCAATAAATTTTCCAGTCGCAAACAATGGAGCCAGAAATTCGTGTGCAAATAAAATTGTGAATGAGAAAGTGACGTATCTCTGGTTTTATTATGGACATAACGCATATTTTGATTGGTATGTTCTATTTAAATTAGCCTATAATGCGTATAGTTTTACGTAACTTAAACATGAATATCTTCGAAAGCAGCAGCACCAAAGAGGATTGGACTAATGATTGGTTATGGATTCAACTTCAATATAAATATAGATATAAATATATAGGCCTATTAATTGATTTTATGTGTAAAAGTTTAAGAAAGACAATTTATAAATTCATAATGCTTCGAAATTGGATCACTCGGCACACATTGAGATTAATATTTTTAGCTTCAGTACAATTATTAATAAAATATGGTATAATAATTTGGATTGGAGTAACATCATCTGTACTTAATACATTAATTTTATTACATAGAAGATTAATAAAGATTTGTTTAACCAAAAATATGGAATACCTAACAAATTTAATTTATACAGATTGTAAAGTATTAACTATTGAAGAAATTTATAAATATGGTTTACCAACTTACTACCACAGAAATCAAATAAAACATAAATCTAACCGACATGAATATCGTGCTCGAAGACAAAAGTTTACTTTCCCATTAATTGAGCCAAAATGTCATTCAAGTGCAGCTCTGAAACATTGTGCCAGTTACGGCCCAAGACTTTATAATAAAAATACAATCCATTTTAACATTTTGAATTTTTTTTTTAAATTGAAGCTTTTTATAAGGAATGTATAACGTTATTAATGAGATACAATATTAACAAATGTATATTTTTTCCTTTTATTTCTGTCGATTATATTCATGTTTTTATTGTTTTTGACTTCTGTTTGATTGTCAATTTATATTAAATATGTTTTGTCTTTCTTTTTCTCTTTCTTCTTTTTTGCCCTTGTGTGTTGTCTATTGGTTTGAATTAATTTACTTACTGTATTTAGTAAACTGTCCTCGTAAAAATTATGTTATCTTATTGGCTAGGGCCACAGGGTACACGAGCCTGGCTCATACGGCAGTAGCTAGAAACATTTTTGTTTTATAATTTTAATTTGTAATCCCTTGCTAGGTATCTAGTTAAATAAATTAAATATAAATTTCACTGGGATAAGTAATGTAGATAATAAATTCTAGAGCAGCCCAATCAAACTAAAATTACACTAGCCACCATTCACTAGGCCACTGTGACAAAACACCATTATGGTTTTTTTTAAGGATTTAGGAGAACTTCGGAAGCACATACAGTAAATATTTCAAAAATAATTTCTCGTAATTTTTGCCTCCTATCTATCATGATGCTGTATCTAATATTCGATTTTGTAGCGCCGATAGAATTTTGGATAGTAAGATGTGACCTCACATTTGGGGAAAGTCTGAGGGGAAAACCCTAACCGGGTATCAGATATGCGGTAATTAGAAATCCATGCACTCACCTTAAGATCCTTCCTTTTATTTTTTCGGCGGCGAAACTTATGACGCAGGTTTTGGAATGCTTTCTGGTTCCCTTCCTCCTGAAACAAACGCACATACACAAAAAATTACACATAACTTTTCTCGTCGTCTACAAGACACAATTATCATTTGTGATACGGATTAAAGCAACGAGAAAAATTACTCAATCTGTCCCTACATCCCTTCCATTTGTGTTTCTACCCACGCAAATCTTATAAACCTCGTTCTCGTTGTCCGCTGTAAGTTTTAGGACTGCTTTGGTCGTGGTAGGATGTATTGTTTGGTTACATAAAGAAGAAGCCGGAAATTATACTTAAATCAATTTGTGAGGTATTACAGTATTATATTAGTGGTGGATTGAAATGTTTGTGTTTCAAGGATTCAATAACAAGATTGCTTGTTTATTTGTCGAATATCAACGGTGGTTCTGACAGACTAAAATTAAAAATGGCGAGGTAAGAAATAGGTATGAACATCAAGTATCAGTAGTTGAAGACATTCCCGGTGTAAGGGTGTTACATTAAAATTATTGAAATATGTGACTTAGCTGGAGAAATAATTGCATCCAGTATCTGAATAAACTTGAATCCTTGATCAGTCAAATGATTCTGCTAGTCAATATATGCCTAACGAATTATACCGCTGATATTAATTACGTTTCCCCTTAAACATGCCTTACAGATTTGTTGGTTACACCCTTATTCCGTGAAGGTCTTCAAATATGGAATAGTATGCCATAGTTATATAGGCCTACCTAAAGTATAATCATTTATCCCGTTTAGAAATGTGTATTGAAGTTCATAAAAGGAAAGAAACTCGAAATGAGAGCCACCCGTGGGATATTGACGACATCAATCTAGTCATCAGTACTGCAGGGGAGAAAAGAATGAGCGTTCAGAAGGCTGTTAAATATTTGAAATTGCCTCCTGCAACATAAATTCGTCTTTATTATCAAACTTGCGAGGTAGTGGGGAAACACTTTGGGAAGAAAACTGTTTCTATCGAACTTAAGAACCAGACTCTTGTATTGTATTGTGTTGGTTTACAATCCATGGTATTCGTAGGCCTACATCGTTTACTCCTAGAATCTGTAACATGTAATAATGTTAATAGTAACCCTAAAACAAAGTCTTAATTCATAGTCACAGTCTAGTTGAAATATATACAGAAGGGCTCTACAATATAATAGTACAAAACAAGGGGTTATTATAGATAGCTACATACATAAGTGTTTTGCCCAACGACAGGTCTTTCACTGCAAACCCAGCATTCTCCAATCATACCTATTTCTGCTTTTCTCTTAGTCTCCGCATATGTTCCACATATTTTAATGTCGTTTATCATCTGATATCTTCCTCTGCCCTGAACACTTCTTCCCTTCATCATTCCTTCCAGTACATCCTTCCGTAGGCAATTTCTTCTCAGCTAGTGCTTTCTGATAAGTTTCAGATCATTCTCTCTTTAGCCACTCTTTCCAACACAATTTCATTTCGTCCACACTTGTGGAGTAACGGTTAGCGCGTCTGGCCGCGAAACCAGGTGGCCAGGGTTCTATTCCCTTTCGGAGCAAGTTATCTGGTTGAGATTTTTTCCGGGGATTTCTCTCAACCCAATATGAGCAAATGATGCGTAACATTCGGTGTTGGACCCCGGACTTGTTTCACCGGCGTTATAACGTTCATCTCATTCAGACGCTAAATAAGATGTTGATAAAGCGTCGTAAAATAACCTACTAAAAAAATTTCATTTCGTATTTTGTGTGTCAACTTCACATTCTCCATCCCTCTCCATATCCACATTTCAAATGCTTCCATTCGTTTCTCTTCAATTGGCCATAATGTCCATTTTATACACCATAACCATGCCACATTCCACACGAAACACTTCACTGATCTCTTCGTTAGTTCTTGTTCCACAGAGGTCCGCAGAAAAAGCTCCTTTTTTATTAAAAGCTTCCTTTGTTATTGCTATCCTCCTTTTGACTTCCTAGCTGCAGCTCATGTTACTGCTTACAGTACATCCCAAATATATGAAGTTGTTCACTTCCTCTACTGCCTCATTTAGAATTCGTGAATTTAGTTTCTTGATTTTTTTTTGCATCAACAATCGTCTTCGTCATGTTTGCATTTGTCTTCATTCCATACTGCTCACATCTGTCATTTAGCTAAAGTAGCTTATCCCTTATACTTGCAGATCTTGCCGCCAATTGAGTTCTATTATCAATCAGTCAGTACATCTCACTTGATGATAGTCTTATGTGTGAGAGGAAGAACAACTGTTTGTGTACAGCCGAAGTTTGATTTGTGTAATATGTAGGTGGTCCGCGATTTTTTAATGGAGAGGCATAGGAGCTAGCCACATTACTCCATTATCTCCTGGATTATTTGTCTAATAATTAGTGCATTTTTGATACTACTTACAAGGTCCACTCCTGTTGTCGGACAGTTGACTAAAAATAACAATATCTTTTTTTTTAGTTCCATAATGAAAAATTATTTAAGGAGAAAGAAGACATCACGATAGAAAGAAAAGCCTTTGCTAGCATCAAGGGAATTCAAAGAAATTAGCAAATGCAAAAATATTTATCGTACATAAACATTATTTTTTATAAAACCCTGACTTGTGCTGATATCGATGGTGGTGATTAAGATCTATTGTAATGACTACGATAATGACGATGATGACATTAAGATGATGATGACGAAGATGGTGGAAATGATGATGATGATGAAATTCTTGAAAATGTGGAGAATTGAATATAGGTCACGAAATTACATTATAGACTTTGTTTACATATTGAAAGAAATGGAGATGTTTCTATAATTCTGCTCTCACATGTCTTTCTACCAAAGAAAACTTAAATTAATTCATGATCATGTGGTATAATGTAACTGAAGGGAATACTCATATCTGTGATAATGAATCATTACGATCTAATGAGTTTCAATGAAAAGAAGACAGTAACACCTTCTTCTTTACTCGTATAAGTGGAACAAATAATTATTGTTCTCAATAGAAGGCATACAATTCCAAAACTGTTATCAATATATTTATACTACAAAGTAAAATAAACATATTCTTTAGAAACTGACTGCAATAAATGCATATCATACGACATGTCTGTTTTACAGCAATTATGGAAAGTCAGGAAGCAATATAGCCTACACAATGGTCTATGTATGCTGAAGAGTTACTTACAGTTAATAGTTCTGGAGACATGTAGACATCTGATGTGTCGTAATCTACACTATAAATTTCTTCCTCCGGATCATTAATGTGCGTCCATCCCTTTGTTGGCACCTATGAAAAGAAGATAAAATTGTAATATTTATGACGAAAAAATTACTGAACTAAATAATATTTCATTGCTTTTTATTAATTTTGTTCTTATACAGGGTTGTTTTCGATCTGTTATAACGAATTTGATTTTCATCATGTGCGTCACGAGTCACACGATAGGAGAACTGTGGCGCGAGGTGACAGACCAGTAGTGAGTGATCTCATAGTCAGAGTGCACGGCGACCCACAGCAGATATTTCCAACAAAATCGAGCCTTTATGGGAGGAGTACATAACTGTTTCCGATGCCAAGTACAGTTTAGTGGAAATAAAAGAAGCCTGCAATAAACGAGGTTTCGTTATTTCCAAGCAAACATCTTCTGTGTAGGCCAACTTAATAATATTGATAAAGCTCGAATGAAATTAATTTGTATCATCTCGTAGGGTGCGGCGACTTGTGACGGGGGGGGGGTGGATTTGCTAGCTTTTTCCACACTGGAATTAATCCCATCCGAGTTTTGGTAGTCTTATTAGGTACACACAAGATGTCTTTCTTGGAAGTAACGAAACCACATTTTATGCAAGCTCCTATGATTTTCACGTAACTATAATTGGCATCGGAAATAGTCGTTATGTACCTCTCCAAAAAGGGCCGAATTTTTTGGGCATTGCTACTGTGATACACCGTGCACTCTGATTATGAAATCTCTCACTACTGGCCTGACAACGTGGGCGCAATTCAGCTGTCGGTGTGATTCCTTACGCACATGACATCATTCAAATTCGTTATCAGAGCTCGGAAACAAACCTGCATATTATGCCTTTGGGGGTCGGTTGGCATAATTGAGTATTGTTACATTCAGTAGATGTTCAATTGCTCAAAGTGGCATCCTGCTAATGATGTAGACCCTTCTTGTCCATAAATGACTGGAAGAATATTAATAATTTCGAATCTTGCAACAAACAAGAACTTACACAGATGTGGTGTGGGGGGTGAAGACCTTTTGTGCATTTCTGACAGCCAGTGTAGATACGTACATTCAGGTGGTGAACAATTAGTTTACTGGTGAAGCGAAGAATGTTTCTTAGCATATTACCTCATATTATTACCATACCGTATTGAACTGTGGAAGTTAACGTCTTTTAGCAGGAGCCAATTGATAAAGTTAACCTCTACTCTTCTGCTCACCATTTAAAAATCACTTCAGCAAACATATTTTCCTTTTTCCAAATGATTCTGCCCAACATATTTTGTTGCATAGTATGCAGTATATTAATACAATGATTACACGCCAATTTTTATTTTAATAAAAAACATATTCTTGTATGTACCGGTACATGATTCATATCAACTTACGGCTGTCAAATTTACCAAAATATAAATACATATACTCAAATGGTCACATTTTGTACCTAGGTGATAAAACTGGGGGACTGGAGAGAAAGGGACGAATTTACCAACAACAGTATTTCTGGAAATTTTAGAAACTAAATAAATCATGCAATTGACCTAACTTTATCTTACGCCACAGAGAAAGAGTTTCATTTCTGCTATCTCGCCCTACTTGAAACTTTAATGGACAACTAATTATATTTCAATAATTCCTAGAGAATATATGTATATATAAGTATATATATATATTCATATGTATTTCTTTTCAGGTGTAACTGTCGCGCAGATAATTTCGTTTGACTGTATTGTAAAAATGTTTACTGTCCGGACTGTACCCTACCTAGATATAATTGCTTGCAGCAACTGTATACGTAAAATAAATAGGTAAATAAATATATATATACATAAATTAACAAATAAAATTAATAGTAATTACACTTGACTTACCTTTTTCCTCTTCTTAGGCGAAGAATCTAGAGCAGCGGCTTTCTGAAATGTTAAAGGAAAGGAAATTACTATATTTCAGTAATTTTTAGAGAATCATGTAAGTTCCTTAAGGAACAGAGGCATATATAAGTGGATTCCTATGTTTCAGTCCTGCTATAACTGTCGTGTGGATACTTGCGTTCATCTATAACTGTCAAGAAGTGTACGGTTGATGCCGTATCCTTGATAGACAAAATTTCTTGTAGCATGTTAGGCAGCAAAGTGAGGAAAGATTTGCTCTTGAATAAGGCACTCACTGCAACCCGTGGAGTTTGCTACTGGGACCGAATTTAACGCTCGAACTTGAGACGAAGCGTTCATAATGATTTGAGAGAAAATAAATGTGCAGAAATTATTAAATAATCAAACAAATATAGCCTACACGTTTTGTGTATTGCTGTGCACAGCAGCTAAATCTATTTATTTCTGTACAAAAGGAAGCATCACCGAATTCGAAAGGTCTTATGCATTCAGTCTCGATCTTGCCGTCATGTTTGCATACATTAAACAATTTTGAAATGACGAAAATCATTCCACTTTGCAAGCAGCTACAGGGATTCCCCGTATGTTTGACGACAAGGACTTTTATATAATTTTTTCACCAGAATATGCCTCATGTGAATGCTCTATATAACAGCTATAGCATCGTAGTGCCAACGTCAATCGAAATTTACAAATTGATAGTCTACTCTTTGGTGTTGATTTGGACCTAATTGCATAAAATGAAGGTGAGCTTTAATATTCGTTGCATAATATAATCATGATCAGCGCAAAGTAAGCGACATGTAAATCAAAGTTGAAAAACAGAAAACGAACAAAACAAAACCAAAGCCGTGCAATTAGTTGGGAAATTCTCGTTCGCAAGAAACAAAAAATGCTGAAAAAAAAAACAAATTAATATAAAGAGTAAATGAGTTTAACTGTCTTGGCTATAATTTAACATCCTTTTTTTGGAACAGATATAGGTTTTAAAATTAATAAGTGCAATAAAACTATTAGAATAGTAAACACAATAATGAAGCCTTCTATACTACAGCAACACACAAGAGTACATTTATATAAACCCTTAGCTATAGCTGTGCTATGTTATGGAAGTGAAGCATGAGAAATAAGTTAGTAGGCTACAGTTATCAGTGGAATAACAATCTGTGAAATGAAAATATTGAGGTTATAGTTGCTTGAACCGCAAGACAAATGAAGATATCATGCCAGAACTCCAATTCCAAACAGTCTCAAAGTTTATAAACAAGTAGCAGCTACAGTGGAAAAATCAGGTGCAACGAATCGTAATAGACTTCCAAAAGTCATGCCTCATTACCGGCCGCAAAGTAAGAGATAGATTGGGCCGTCCAAAAAGTTAGTGGACCGAGGGTAACTTACAGAGACCGTGACAGGTCATTGGCCTTATATGTTGTTGGATGATGAAGATGATGATGATGATGATGGTGGTGGTGGTGGTGGTGGTGGTGGTGGTGGACCTTACTTAAATTAATACACCTAAATCAATGATAAAAATATATAAATCTTAATGCCTAAAAAAACATGGAAACTTGTGAAAATTGGACTCTCACTCTGAGAAAGGACAATAGGTTAAGGGTGTTTGGGAATAAAGTGCTTAGGAAAATATTCGGGGTTAAGCGGGATGAAATTACAGGAGAATAGACAAAGTTACACAACGCAGAACTGCACGCATTGTATTCTTCACCTGACATAATTAAGAACATTAAATCCAGACGTTTGAGATGGGCAAGTCATGTAGCACGTATGGGCGAATCCAGAAATGGATATAGAGTGTTAGTTGGGAGACCGGAGGGAAAAAGACCTTTAGGGAGGCCGCGACGTAGATGGGAGGATAATATTAAAATGGATTTGAGGGAGGTGGGATATGATGATATAGACTGGATTAATCTTGCACAGGATAGGGACCGATGGCGGGCTTATGTGAGGGCGGCCATGAACCTTCGAGTTCCTTAAAAGCCATTTGTAAGTAAGTAAGTAAGCAAGTAATGCCTAAAAAACAAGAAATAATTTATTGACAAGTGCAAAATCCGCTTTCAAGCCAAATATATTAACTTGTCATAATGAAAACGTGGTATAGTACCACGAACTCAAAAAAGTATAAAAGAAATAAAAGAATGCCTAAAATATTATGAAAGACTGAACGAAAGAAAGAAAGGAAGGAAGAAAGAAGTAACAATAGAAGTGAAGAATGAATAAGAGAAAGAAATATGTATTAAAGAAGGTTGCAAATGGAGCAAGGAAGATGCCAACTAACAAAAAAAAGAGATAGGAAGGAACTTCCCTCTGTTACTCATGAACACGAACAAAGTTTTTCCTCGGGGGGGGGGGGGAAGGGCTCCAAATTTCTTGTCTTTTAAAATGTTGTATGATTGCATTTATTAAGAGGTAAAAGAGGGATTTGCTTTTAGCAAAGATCTGTCGTCAAAATTGTTACATTTTTTTCCCTTTTCAAAGCCAACATAAAAAGGTTAAGATACATACCGGTACAAATTTCTTCACCCGAATTTTATTAAACTATATTAAGATTATCCTTTCTTGTGCAAACACCGTCTAAAATTTGAACTACGGCATCTATCTCGTAAGAGAAGCAAGTTATTCGCAATATCTCAGGGCTTATGAAAATATATATAATCATTTCGGATACGGTAATCGGCGATTCCCATACAGAAGTGGTCACTCTCCTTGAAATACTTTTCGCTTCTCCCATGAATACTCCCGAGATTGAGAGGTGCTCGTGTGCGCTGAGAAGTGTGAAGACAATATGGCACAAGGCCGTCTGGCTACTTTGGCAATATTAAGGGTAGAAAAAAATCGTGATTCACAATTTCAGTCATAGACTGATCAATAAATTTTCCAGTCGCAAAGAATGGAGCCAGAAATTAGTGTGCAAATAAAATTGTGAATGAGAAAGTGACGTATCTCTGGTTTTATTATGGACACAACGCATATTTTGATTGGTATGTTCTATTTAAATTACCCTATAATGCGTATAGTTTTTCGTAACTTAAACATGACTATCTTCGAAAGC
Organism: Periplaneta americana; assembly: GCF_040183065.1. Lineage (NCBI taxonomy): Eukaryota > Metazoa > Arthropoda > Insecta > Blattodea > Blattidae > Periplaneta > Periplaneta americana. Next base: position 30,375,678 of record NC_091125.1, read on the forward strand.
AGAAGCACCAAAGAGGAATGGACTAACGATTGGTTATGGATTCAGCTTCAATATAATTATAAATATATATTCTATTAATATATTTTATGTGTACAAGTATAAGAAAGACAATTTATAAATTCATAATGCTTCGAAATTTTATCACTAGGATGGCATTGAGGTTAATATTTTTAGCTTTAGTACAATTATTAATACAATATTGTATAATAAATTGGAGTGGAGTAACATCATCTGTACTTAATCCATTAATTTTATTACATAGAAGATTAATAAAGATTTGTTTATCCAAAGATATGGATTACCTAACAAATTTAATTTATACAGATTTTAAAGTATTAACAATTGAAGAGATATTTATAAATATGGTTTACCAACTTACAACCACAGAAATCAAATAAAACATAAATCTAATCGACATGAATATCTTGCTCGAAGACAAAAGTTTTCTTTCCCATTAATTGAGCCTAAATGTCATACAAGTGAGCTCTTAAACATTGTGCAAGTTTCGGCCCAAGACTTTATAATAAAATTACAAACCATTTTAAAATTTGAAATATTTTAAAATTGAAGCTTTTAAAAAGAAATTTATAACATTATTCATGAGATATAATATTAACAAATGTATATATTTTCCTTTTATTTCTGTCGACTATATTCATATTTTTTATTGTTTTTGACTTCTGTTTGATTGTCAATTTGTATAAAATGTGTTTTGACTCTCTTTTTCTCTTTCTTCTTTTTTGCCCTTGTGTTTTATCTATTGGTTTGAATTAATTTACTTACTGTATTTAGTAAACTGTCCTTGTAAGTATTATGTTATCTTATTGGCTAGACCACAGAACACGAGCCTGCCTCTTACGGTAGTAGCTAGAAACATTTTTGTTTTATATTTCAATTTGTAATCATCAGCTAGGTATCTAGTGAAATAAATTAAATATAAATTTCACTGGGATAAGTAATGTAGATAATAAATTCTAGAGCAGCCCAATCAAACTAAACTCACACGAGCCAACATTGACTAAGCCACTGTGACAAAACACCATTATGACTTTTTTAAGGATTTGGGAGAACTTCGCAAGTACATACTGTAAATATTTTTAAGATAAATTCTCATAATTTTTGCCTCCTATCTATCATGATGCTATATCTACTATTCGATTTTGTAGCACCGATAAAATTTTGGATAGTAAGATGTGACCTCACATTTGGGGAAAGTCTGAGGCAAAACCCAAATCAGGTATCAGATATGCGATAATCAGAAATCCATGCACTCACCTTAAGATCCTTCCTTCTGTTTTTTCGGCGGCGAAACTTATCACGCAGGTTTTGGAAACCTTTCTGTTTCCCTTTGTCCTGAAACAAACGCACATACACAAAAAATTACACATAACTTTTCTCCCCGTCTACAAGACACAATTATCATTTGTGATACAGATTAAAGCAACGAGAAAAATTACTCAATCTGTTCCTTCATCCCTTCCATTTCTGTTTCTACCCTCGCGAGTCTTATGAACCTCGTTCTCGTAGCCCGCTGTAAGTTTTGGACTGCTTTGGTCGTGGTAGGATGTATTGTTCGGTTACATAAAGAAGAAGCCGGAAATTATACATAAATCCATTTTTGAGGTATTACAGTATTATGTTAGTGGTGTATTGAAATGTTTGTGTTTCAAGGTTTCAGTAACAAGATAGCTTGTTTATTTGACGAATATGAACGGTGCTTCTGACAGACTAACATTAAAAATGGCGAGGTAAGAAATAGGTATGAACATCAAGTAGCAGTAGTTGAAGACCTTCCCGGTGTAAGGGTGTTACATTAAATTATTGAAATATGTGACTTAGCTTTAGAAAGTAATTTTGGATCGTTTATTCATAACAATAAATGATTGCATCCAGTATCTGAATAAACTTGAATCCTTGATCAGTCAAATGATTCTGCTAGTCAATATATGCCTAACGAATTATTACGCTGATATTAATTACATTTCCCCTTAAACATGCCTTACAGATTTGTTGGTTCCACCCTTATTCCGGGAAGGTCTTCAAATATGGAATAGTATGCCATAGTTATATAGGCCTATCTAGAGTAGAATCATTTATCCTGTTTAGAGATGAGTATTGAAGTTGATAAAAGGAAAGAAACTTAGAATGAGAGCCACCCGTGGGATATTGTCGACATCAATCTAGTCATCAGTGCTGCTGGGGAAAAAAGAATAAGCGTTCTGAAGGCTGTTAAATATTTGAAATTGCCTCCTGCAATATAATTTCGTCTATATTATCAAAATCGCGAGGTAGTGGGGAAACACCTTGGGAAGAAAACTGATTCAGTCGAACTTAAGAACCAGACTGTTGTATTGTATTGTGTTGGCTTACATTACACGGTATTCCTACATCTTTTACACATAGAATGTGAAACATGTAAAAATGTTAATAGTAGCCCTACAACAAAGTCTTCATTGATAGTCACAGTCTAGTTGAAATATATACAGAAGTGTTCTACAATATAATAGTACAACACAAGAGGTTATTATAGATAGCTACATACATAAGTGTTTTGCCCATCGACAGGTCTTTCACTGCAAACCCAGCATTCTCCAATCATACCTATTTTCTGATTTTCTCCTAGTCTCCGCATATGTTCCACATGTCGTTCATAGTCTATATTCCTCTGCCCTGATCATTTCTTCCGTTCACCATTCCTTCCAGTACATCCTTCTGTAGGAAATTTCTTCTCAGCTAGTGCTTTCTGATAAGTTTCAGATCATTCTCTCTTTAGCCACTCTTTCCAACACAATTTCATTTCGTCCACACTTGTGGAGTAACGGTTAGCGCGTCTGGCCGCGAAACCAGGTGGCCAGGGTTCGATTCCCTTTCGGGGCCAGTTATCTGGTTGAGATTTTTTCCGGGGATTTCCGTCAACCTAATACGAGCAAATGCTGCGTAACATTCGGTGCTGGACCCCGGATTTGTTTCACCGGCGTTATAATGTTCATCTCATTCAGACGGTAAATAAGATGTTGATAAAGCGTCGTAAAATAACCTACTAAAAAAATTTCATTTCTTATTCTGTCTGTCAACTTCACATGCTCCATCCCTCTCCATATCCACATTTCAAATGCTTCCATTCGTTTCTCTTCACTTGGTCATAATGTTCATTTTATACACCATAACCATGCCACATTCCACACGAAACACTTCACTGATCTCTTCCTTAGATCTTTTTCCACAGAGGTCCGCAGAAAAAGCTCCTTTTTTATTAAAATCTTCCTATGTTATTGCTATCCTACTGACTTTCTAGCTGCAGCTCATGTTACTGCTTACAGTACATCCCATATATTTGAAGTTGTTCACTTGCTCTACTGCCTCATTTAGAATTCGCAAGTTTAGTTTCTTGATTTTTTTTTTTGCATCAACTGTCGTCTTCGTCTTGTTTGCATTTGTCTTCATTCCATACTGCTCATATCTGTCATTTAGCTCCAGTAGCTTATCCCTTAGACTTGCAGATCTTGGCGCCAATTGAGTTCTATTATCAATCAGTCAGTACATCTCACTTGATGATAGTCTTATGTGTAAGAGGGAGAACAACTGTTTGTGTACAGCCGAAGTTTGATTTGTGTAATATGTAGGTGGTCCGCGATTTTTACAATTTAGAGCCATAGGAGCTGGCCACATTAATCCATTACCTCCTGGCTTATTTGTCTAATATTTAGTGCATTTTTGGTACCACTTGTAAGGTCCACTCCTCTCTTCGGACAGTTGACTAAAAACAACAATATCTCTTTATGAGTTCCATAATGAAAAATTATTTAAGGAGAAAGAAGACATCACGATAGAAAGAAAAGCCTTTGCTTGCATCAAGGGAGTTCAAAGAAATTAACAAATGCACAAATATTTATCGTACTTAAACATCATTTTTTATAAAACCCTGACTTGTGCTGATATCGATGGTGGTGATTAAGATCTATTGTAATGACTACGATAATGACGATGATGACATTAAGATGATGATGACAATGATGGTGGAAATGATGATGATGAAATTCTTGAAAAAGTGGAGAATTGAATATAGGTCACGAAATTACATTATAGACTTTGTTTACATATTGAAGGAAATGGAGATATTTCTATAATTCTGATGTCACATGTCTTTCTACCAAACAAAAGTTAAATTAATTCATGACCATGTGGTATAATGTAACTGAAGGGAATACTCATATCTGTGTTAACGAATCATTACGATCTAATGAGGTTGAATGAAAAGAAGACAATAACACCTTCCTGTTTACTTGTATAAGTGGAACAATTAATTATTGTTCTCAATAGAAGGCATACAATTCCAAAACTGTTATCAATATATTTATACTACAAAGTAAAATAAACATATTCTTTAGAAACTGACTGCAATAAATGAGTATCATACGAAATATCTGTCTTACAGCAGTTATGGAAATTCAGGAAGGAATATAGCCTACACAATGGTCTATGTATGACGAAAAGCTACTTACAGTTGTTAATTGTTCTGCAGACATGTAGTCATCTGTTGTGTCTAAATCTACTGTACAGATTTCTTCCTCCTTATCAATAATGTAAGTCCATCTCTTTGTTGGCACCCATGAAAAGAAGAGAAAATAGTAATAATTATGACGAAAAGAATTACTGAACTAAAACAATATTCCATTACTTTTTATTAGTTTTCCTTGTATACAGGGTTGTTTCCGATCTCTGATAACGAATTTGATTGGTATCATATGCGTCAGGAGTCACACGACAGTTAAACTGTGTCGCGAGGTTTACAAATCAATAGTGAGTGATCTCATAGTCAGAGTGCACGGCGACTCACAGCAGAAATTCCCACGAAAATCGAGCATTTTTGGGAGGAGTACATAACAACTGTTTCCGATGCCAAGTACAGTTCATTGAAAGTAAAAGAAGCCTGCAATAAACGAGGTTCCGTTATTTCCAAGCAAACATTTTCTGTGTAGGCCAACTTAATAATATTGATAAAGCTCGAATGGAATTAAATTATATATAATCTTGCGGGGTGCGGCTACTTATGAGGGGGTTGTGGATGTGCTTGCTTTTTCCATTTTGGAATTAATCCCATCCGAGTTTTGCCAGTCTTATTAGGTACACACAAAATGGTTTTCTTGGAAATAACGAAACCAGTTTTTTGCAGGCTCCTATGATTACCAGCTGTAGCATCGTAATGCCAAGGTCAATAGAAATTTACAAATTGATAGACTTCTCTTTGCTGTTGATTTGGACCTAATTGCATAAAATGAAGATGAGCTTTAATATTCATTGCGTAATGTAAGCATGATCAGCGCAGAGTAAGCGACATGTAGGCTAAATCAATGTTGAAAAACAGAAAACGAACAAAACAAAACCAAAGTCGTGGAATTTCTTGGGAAATACTCGGTCGCAAGCAACAAAAATTGCTGAAAAAAAAAAAACAAATTAATGGAATGAGTAAATGAGTTTACCTGTCTTGGCTATAATTTGACATCCTTTTTGGGGAACAGATATATTTTTAAAAATTAATAAGTGCAATAAAAAATTTAGAATAGCAAACACTATAATGAAGCCTTCTCTAGTACAGCAACACACAAGAGTACATTTGTATAAACCCTTAGCTATAGATGTGCTATGTTATGGAAGTGAAGCATGAGAAATAAGTTAGTAGGCTACAGTTATCAGTAGATTGACAATCTGTGAAATGAAAATATTGAGGTTATAGTCGCTTGAACCGCAAGACAAATGAAGATATCATGCCAGAACTCCAATTCCAAACAGTCTCACAGTTTATAGACAAGTAGCAGGTACAGTGGAAAAATCAGGTCCAACGAATCGTAATAGACATTCCAAAAGTAATGTTTCATTACCGTCCGCAAAGTAAGAGATATTTTGGGCCGACCAAAAAGATAGTGGACCGAGAGTAACTCACAGAGACCGTGACAGGTCATTGGCCTTATATGTTGTTGGATGATGATGATGATCATGATGGTGATGATGATGGTGGTGGACTTTAATTAAATTAGTACACCTAAATCAATGATAAAAATATATAAATCTAAATGCCTAAAAAACTTGGAAACTTGTGAAACTTGGACTCTCACTCTGAGAGAGGAACATAGGTTAAGGGTGGTTGAGAATAAGGTGCTTAGGAAAATATTTGTGGTTAAGCGGGATGAAGTTACAGGAGAATGGAGAATGTTACACAACGCAGAACTGCACGCTTTGTATTCTTCATCTGACATAATTAGCAACATTAAATCCAGACGTTTGAGATGGGCAGGGCATGTAGCACGTATGGGCGAATCCAGAAATGGAAATAGAGTGTTAGTTGGGAGACCGGAGGGAAAAAGACCTTTAGGGACGCCGAGACGTAGATGGGAGGATAATATTAAAATGGATTTGAGGGAGGTGGGATATGATGATAGAGACTGGATTAATCTTGCACAGGATAGGGACCGATGTCGGGCTTATGTGAGGGCGACAATGAACCTTCGGGTTCCTTAAAAGCCATTTGTAAGTAAGAAAGTAATGCCTAAAAAAACAATGACAATTATGACAATGACAATAATGACAATAATGACAATTACATTAATATTCTCATAATAGAAATAGAAGTATATATATATTCTCCCTGTAACATATATTAAATTAATTTTCATCATTTTACTAGCTATCTCAAATATTAAATTAATTATAATTCATTGAATTAAATTAGCTCATAAATTAAGTTACTACTTTACCTTATAGAATTATCTAAATTTAAATAAATGTGTAGTGAAGATTATTGCTGGAGAACTTTTTAAGTGTAGTGAAAATATTTGTGATTTAAATTTATGTATTGTATTGATTAAGGCTGGTTGAGTGGAAGAGAAGGCCTTATGGCCTTAACTCTGCCAGCGAAAATAAAACATTATATTTATTATTATTAAAAAAAAACAATAAATAATTTAATAACAAGTGCAAAATCCCCTTTCAAGCCAAATATATTAACTTGTCATAATGAAAACGTGGTATAGTACCACGAACTCCAAAAAGTATAAAAGAAATAAAAGAATGCCTAAAATATTATGAGAGACTGAACGAAAGAAAGAAAGGAAGAATGAAAAAAGGAAAAATAGAAGTGAAGAATGAATAAAAGAAAGAAATATTTATTAAAGAATTTTGCAAGTGGAGCAATGGCTTATGAAAATATATATATAAAAATCATGTTGGATACAGTAATCGACGATTCCCATACAGAAGTGGTCACTTTCCTTGAAATACTTTTCGCTACTCCCATGAATACTATCGGGATTGAGAGGTGCTCGTGTGCGCTGAGAAGTGTGAAGACAATATGGCACAAGACCGTCTGGCTACTTTGGCAATATTAAGGGTAGAAAAAAATAGAGGTTCACAATTTCAGTGATAGACTGATCAATAAATTTTCCACTCGCAAAGAATGGAGCCAGAAATTCGTGTGCAAATAAAATTGTGAAGGAGGAAGTGACGTATCTCTGGATTTATTATGGACATAAGGCATATTTTGATTGGTATGTTCTATTTAAATTAGCCTAATATGCGTATAGTTTTTCGTAACCTAAACATGAATATCTTCGCAAGCAGCAGCACCAAAGAGTATTGGACTAACGATTGGTTATGGATTCAGCTTTAATATAAATATAAATATATAGGCCTATTAATTGATTTTATGTGTACAAGTATAAGAAAGACTATTTGTAAATTCATAATGCTTCGAAATTTTATCACTAGGAAGGCATTGAGGTTAATATTTTTAGCTTTAGTACAACCATTAATACAATATGGTATAATAAATTGGAGTGGAGTAACATCATCTGTACTTAATCCATTAATTTTATTACATAGAAGATTAATAAAGATTTGTTTAACCAAAAATATGGATTACCTAACAAATTTAATTTATACAGATTTTAAAGTATTAACTATTGAAGAAATTTATCAATATGGTTTACCAACTTACTACCACAGAAATCAAATAAAACATAAATCTAATCGACATGAATATCGTGCTGGAAGACAAAAGTTTACTTTCCCAGTTATTGAGCCTAAATGTCATACAAATGCAGCTATTAAACATTGTGCCTGTTACGGCCCAAGACTTTATAATAAAATTACAAACCATTTTAAAATTTGAAATATTTGAAAAGTGAAGCTTTTAAAAAGAAATTTATAACATTATTCATGAGATATAATATTAACAAATGTATATTTTTTCCTTTTATTTCTGTCGACTATATTCATGTTTTTTAATGTTTTTGACTTCAGTTTGATTGTCAATTTATATAAAAATTTGTTTTGTCTCTCTTTTTCTCTTTCTCCTTTTTTGCCCTTGTGTGTTATCTGTTGGTTTGAATTAATTTACTTACTGTATTTAATAAACTGTCCTTGTAAATATTATGTTATCTTATTTTCTAGAACCAAAGGTTACACGAGACTGCCTCTTACGGTAGTAGCTAGAAACATTTTTGTTTTATATTTCAATTTGTAATCACTAGCTAGGTATCTAGTTAAATAAATTAAATATAAATTTCACTGGGATAAGTAATGTAGATAATAAATTCTAGAGCAGCCAAATCAAACTAAAATCACACGAGCCAACATTGACTAAGCCACTGTGACAAAACACCATTATAATTTTTTTTTTCGCAAGTACATACTGCAAATATTTTTAAGATAAATTCTCATACTTTTTGCCGCCTATCTATCATGATGCTGTATCTACTATTCGATTTTGTAGCACCGAAAGAATCTTGGATAGTAAGATGTGACCTCACATTTGGGGAAAGTCTGAGGCAAAACCCAAACCAGTTACCAGATATGCGATTATCAGAAATATATGCACTCACCTTAAGATCCTTCCTTTTGTTTTTTCGGCGGCGAAACTTATCACGCAGGTTTTGGAAACCTTTCTGCTTCCCTTTGTCCTGAAACAAACGCACATACACAAAAAATTACACATAACTTTTCTCGCCGTCTACAAGACACAATTATCATTTGTGATACAGATTAAAGCAACGAGAAAAATTACTCAATCTGTTCCTACACCCCTTCAATTTTTGTTTCTACCCACGCAAGTCTTATGAACCTCGTTCTCGTAGCCCGCTGTAAGTTTTGGACTGCTTTGGTCCTGGTAGGATGTATTGTTCGGTTACATAAAGAAGAAGCCAGAAATTATACTTAAATCAATTTGTGAGGGATTACAGTATTATATTAGTGGTGTATTGAAATGTTTGTGTTTCAAGGTTTCAGTAACAAGATTGCTTGTTTATTTGTCGAAAATCAACAGTGGTTCTGACAGACTAAAATTAAAAATGGCGAGATAAGAAATAGGTATGAACATCAAGTATCAGTAGCTGAAGACCTTCCCGGTGTAAGGGTGTTACATTAAATTATTGAAATATGTGACTTAGCTTTAGAAGGTAATTTTGGATCATTTATTCATAACAATAAATGATTGCATCCAGTATCTGAATAAACTTGAATCCTTGATCAGTCAAATGATTCTGCTAGTCAATATATGCCTAACGAATTATACCGCTGATATTAATTTCATTTCCCCTTAAACATGCCTTACAGATTTGTTGGTTACACCCTTATTCCTGGAAGGTCTTCAAATATGGAATAGTATGCCATATTTATATAGGCCTATCTAGAGTAGAATCATTTATCCTGTTTAGAGATGAGTATTGAAGCTGATAAAAAAGAAAGAAACTTAGAATGAGAGCCATCCGTGGGATATTGACGACATCAATCTTGTCATCAGTGCTGCAGGGGAAAAAAGAATAAGCGTTCTGAAGGCTGTTAAATATTTGAAATTGCCTCCTGCAATATAATTTCGTCTATATTATCTAAATCGTGAGGTAGTGGGGAAACACCTTGGGAAGAATACTGATTCAATCGAACTTAAGAACCAGACTGTTATATTGTATTGTGTTGGCTTACATTCCATGGTATTCGTACATCGTTTACACATAGAATGTGAAACATGTAAAAATGTTAATAGTAGCCCTACAACAAAGTCTTAATTCATAGTCACAGTCTAGTTGAAATATATACAGAAGGGTTCTACAATATAATAGTACAACACAAGAGGTTATTATAGATAGCTACATACATAAGTGTTTTGCCCATCCACAGGTCTTTCACTGCAAACCCAGCATTCTTCAATCATACCTATTTTCTGATTTTCTCTTAGTCTCCGCATATGTTCCACATGTCGTTCATAATCTGATATCTTCCTCTGCCCTGAACACTTCTTCCGTTCACCATTCCTTCCAGTACATCCTTCTGTAGGCAATTTCTTCTCAGCTAGTGCTTTCTGATAAGTTTCAGATCATTCTCTCTTTAGCCACTCTTTCCAACACAATTTCATTTCGTCCACACTTGTGGAGTAACGGTTAGCGCGTCTGGCCGCGAAACCAGGTGGCCAGGGTTCGATTCCCTTTCGGGGCAAGTTATCTGGTTGAGATTTCTACCGGGGATTTCTCTCAACCCAATACGAGCAAATGCTGCGTAACATTCGGTGCTGGACCCCGGATTTGTTTCACCGGCGTTATAACGTTCATCTCATTCAGACGGTAAATAAAATGTTGATAAAGCGTCGTAAAATAACCTACTAAAAAAATTTCATTTCTTATTCTGTCTGTCAACTTCACATGCTCCATCCCTCTCCATATCCACATTTCAAATGCTTCCATTCGTTTCTCTTCACTTAGTCATAATGTTCATTTTATACACCATAACCATGACACATTCCACACGAAACTCTTCACTGATCTCTTCCTTAGTTCTTTTTCCACAGAGGTCCGCAGAAAAAGCTCCTTTTTTATTAAAATCTTCCTATGTAATTGCTATCCTACTTCTGACTTTCTAGCTGCAGCTCATGTCACTGTTTACAGTACATCCCAAATATTTGAAGTTGTTCACTTGCTCTACTGCCTCATTTAGAATTCGCAAGTTTAGTTACTTGATTTTTTTTGCATCAATTATCGACTTCGTCTTGTTGCATTTGTCTTCATTCCATACTGTTCACATCTGTCATTTAGCTCCAGTAGCTTATCCCTTAGACTTGCAGATCTTGGCGCCAATTGAGTTCTATTATTAATCAGTCAGTACATCTCACTTGATTATAGTGTGAGAGGAAGAACAACTGTTTGTGTACAGCCGAAGTTTGATTTGTGTAATATGTAGGTGGTCCGCGATTTTTACAATGGAGAGGGATAGGAGCTGGCCACATTACTCCCTTATCTCCTGGATTATTTGTCTAATAATTAGTGCATTTTTGATACCACTTGTAAGTCCACTCCTGTCTTCGGACAGTTGACTAGAAACAACAATATCTTTTTTTTTGAGTTCCATAATGAAAAATTATTTAAGGAGAAAGAAGACATCACGATAGAAAGAAAAGCCTTTGCTAGCATCAAGGGAATTCAAAGAAATTAACAAATGCAAAAATATTTATCGTACATAAACATCATTTTTTATAAAACCCTGACTTGTGCTGATTTCGATGGTGGTGATTAAGATCTATTGTAATGACTACGATAATGACGATGATGACATTAAGATGATGATGACGATGATGGTGGAAATGATGATGATGAAATTCTTGAAAAAGTGGAGAATTGAATATAGGTCACGAAGTTACATTATAGACTTTGTTTACATATTGAAAAAATGGAGATACTTCTATAATTCTGCTGTCACATGTCTTTCTACCAAACAAAATTTAAATTAATTCATGATCATGTGGTATAATGTAACTGAAGGGAATACTCATATCTGTGTTAATGAATCATTATGATCTAATGAGTTTGAATGAAAAGAAGACAGTAACACCTTCTTGTTTACTTGTATAAGTGGAACAAATAATTATTGTTCTCAATAGAAGGCATACAATTCCAAAACTGTTATCAATATATTTATACTACAAAGTAAAATAAACATATTCTTTAGAAACTGACTGCAATAAATGCGTATCATACGACATGTCTGTTTTACAGCAATTATGGAAAGTCAGGAAGCAATATAGCCTACACAATGGTCTATGTATGCTGAAGAGTTACTTACAGTTGTTAATTCTTCTGGAGACATGTAGACATCTGATGTGTCGTAATCTACAGTGTAAATTTCTTCCTCCGGATCATTAATGTACGTCCATCCCTTTGTTGGCACCTATGAAAAGAAGAGAAAATAGTAATACTTAAGACGAAAAAATTACTGAACTAAATAATATTTCATTACTTTTTATTAATTTTGTTCGTATACAGGGTTGTTTTCGATTTGTTATAACGAATTTGATTTTCATCATGTGCGTCACGAGTCACACGATAGGAGAACTGTGGCGCGAGGTGACAGACCAGTAGTGAGTGATCTCATAGTCAGAGTGCACGGCGACACACGGTAGAAATTCGAAGAAAATCAAGCCTTTATGGGAGTAGTACCTGTTTCCGATGCCAAGTACAGTTTAGTGAAAATAAAAGAAGCCTGCAATAAACGAGGTTTCGTTATTTCCAAGCAAACATCTTTTGTGTAGGCCAACTTAATAATATTGATAAAGGTCGAATGAAATTAATTTGTATCATCTCGTGGGCTGCGGCGACTTGTGACGTGGGGGGGGGGGGTGGATTTGCTAGCCTTTTCAACTCTGGAATTAATCCCATCCGAGTTTTGGTAGTCTTATTAGGTACACACAAGATGCCTTTCTTGGAAGTAACGAAACCACATTGTATGCAGGCAACTATGATTTTCACGTAACTGTACTTGGCATCGGAAATACTTGTTATGTACCTCTCTCAAAAAGGCTCGAATTTCTTGGGCATTGCTACTGTGATACACCGTGCACTCTGATTATGAAATCTCTCACTACTGGCCTGACACCTTGGGCGCAATTCAGCTGTCGGTGTGATTCCTGACGCACATGACATCATTCAAATTCGTTATCTGAGCTCGGAAACACACCCTGCATATTATGCCTTTCGGGGTCGGTTGGCAGAATTGAGTATTGTTACATTCAGTGGATGTTCAATTGCTCAAAGTGGCATCCTACTAATGATGTAGTCCTTTCTTGTCCATATGACTGGAAGAATATTAATTATTTCGAATCTTGCAACAAACAAGAACGTACACAGATGTGGTGAGCGGGGTGAGGACCTTTTGTGCACTTCTGACTGTCAGTGTAGATACGTACATTCAGGTGGTGAACATTTAGTTCACTGGTGAAGTGAAGGATGTTTCGTAGCATATTACCTCATATTATTACCATACCGTATTGAACTGTGGAAGTTAACGTCTTTTAGTAGGAGCCAATTGATAAAGTTAATCTCTACTCTTCTGCTCACCATTTAAAATTCAATTCAGCAAACATATTTTCGTTTTTCCAAATGATTCTGCCCAACATATTCTGTTGCATAGTATGCAGTAATTTCCCATTATTTATAGGCAAATATTATTATATTAATACAATAATTACACACCTATTTTTATTTTAATAAAAACATATTCTTGTATGTACCGGTACATGATTCATATCAACTTACGGCTGTCAAATTTAACAAAATATAAATACATATACTCAAATGGCCACATTTTGTACCTAGCTGATAAAACTGGAGAGAAAGGGACGAATTTACCAACAACAGTATTTCTGGAAATTTAAGAAACTAAATAAATCATGCAATTGACCTAACTTTATCTTACGCCACAGCGAAGGAGTTTCATTTCTGGTATCTCGTCCTACTTGAAACTTTAATGGGCAACTAATTATATTTCAATAATTCCTAGAGAATATATGTATATATAAGTATATATATATATTCATATGTATTTCTTTTCAGGTGTAACTGTCGCGCAGATAATTTCGTTTGACTGTATTGTAAAAATGTATACTGTCCGGACTGTACCCTACCTAGATATAATTGCTTGCAGCAACTGTATACGTAAAATAAATAGGTAAATAAATATATATACATAAATTAACAAATAAAATTAATAGTAATTACACTTGACTTACCTTTTTCCTCTTCTTAGGCGAAGAATCTAGAGCAGCGGCTTTCTGAAATGTTAAAGGAAAGGAAATTACTATATTTCAGTAATTTTTAGAGAATCATGTAAGTTCCTTAAGGAACAGAGGCATATATAAGTGGATTCCTATGTTTCAGTCCAGCTATAACTGTCTTGTAGATACTTGCGTTCATCTATAACTGTCAAGAAGTGTACGGTTGATGCTGTGTGCTTCAAAGACAAAATTTCTTGTAGCATGTATGCAGCAAAGTGAGGTAAGACTTGCTCTTGAATGAGGCACCCACTGCAGCCCGTGGAGTTTGCTACTGGGACCGAATTTAACGCTCGAACTTGAGACAAAGCGTTCATAATGATTTGAGAGAAAATAAATGTGCAGAAATTATTAAATAATCAATCAAATATAGCCTTCACGTTTTGTGTATTGCTGTGCACAGCAGCTAAATCTATTTATTTCTGTACAAAAGGAAGCACCACAGAATTCGAAAGGTTTTATGCATTCAGTCTCGATCTTGCCGTCATGTTTGCATACATTAAACAATTTTGAAATGACGAAAATCATTCCACTTTGCAAGCAGCTACAGGGATTCCCCGTATGTTTGACGACAAGGACTTTTATATAATTTTTTCACCAGAATATGCCTCATGTGAATGCTCTATATAACAGCTATAGCATCGTAGTGCCAACGTCAATCGAAATTTACAAATTGATAGTCTACTCTTTGGTGTTGATTTAGACTTAATTGCATAAAATGAAGGTGAGCTTTAATATTCGTTGCATAATATAATCATGATCAGCGCAAAGTAAGCGACATGTAAATCAAAGTTGAAAAACAGAAAACGAACAAAACAAAACCCAAGCCGTGCAATTTGTTGGGAAATTCTCGGTCGCAAGCAACAAAAAATGCTGAAAAAAAAAACAAATTAATATAAAGAGTAAATGAGTTTAACTGTCTTGGCTATAATTTAACATCCTTTTTTTGGAACAGATATAGGTTTTAAAATTAATAAGTGCAATAAAACTATTAGAATAGTAAACACAATAATGAAGCCTTCTATACTACAGCAACACACAAGAGTACATTTGTATAAACCCTTAGCTATAGCTGTGCTATGTTATGGAAGTGAAGCATGAGAAATAAGTTAGTAGGCTACAGTTATCAGTGGAATAACAATCTGTGAAATGAAAATATTGAGGTTATAGTCGCTTGAACCGCAAGACAAATGAAGTTATCATGCCAGAACTCCAATTCCAAACAGTCTCAAAGTTTATAAACAAGTAGCAGCTACAGTGGAAAAATCAGGTCCAACGAATCGTAATAGACTTCCAAAATTCATGCTTCATTACCGGCCGCAAAGTAAGAGATATTTTGGGCCGTCCAAAAAGTTAGTGGACCGAGGGTAACTCACAGAGACCGTGACAGGTCATTGGCCTTATATGTTGATGGATAATGATGATGATGATGATGATGATGATGATGGTTGTGGTGGTGATGGTGGACCTTACTTAAATTAATACACCTAAATCAATGATAAAAATATATGAATTTTAATGCCTAAAAAACTTGGAAACTTGTGAACCTTGGACTCTCACTCTGAGAGAGGAGAATAGGTTAAGGATGTTTGGGAATAAGGTGCTTAGGAAAATATTTGGGGTTAAGCGGGATAAAGTTACAGGAGAATAGAGAAAGTTACACAACGCAGAACTGCACGCATTGTATTCTTCACCTGACATAATTAGGAACATTAAATCCAGACGTTTGAGATGGGCAAGTCATGTAGCACGTATGGGCGAATCCAGAAATGGATATAGAGTGTTAGTTGGGAGACCGGAGGGAAAAAGACCTTTAGGGAGGCCGCGACGTAGATGGGAGGATAATATTAAAATGGATTTGAGGGAGGTGGGATATGATGATATAGACTGGATTAATCTTGCACAGGATAGGGACCGATGGCGGGCTTATATGAGGGCGGCCATGAACCTTCGAGTTCCTTAAAAGCCATTTGTAAGTAAGTAAGCAAGGAATGCCTAAAAAACAATAAATTATTTATTGACAAGTGCAAAATCCGCTTTCAAGCCAAATATATTAACTTATCATAATGAAAACGTGGTATAGTACCACGAACTCCAAAAAGTATAAAAGAAATAAAAGAAGGCCTAAAACATTATGAAAGACTGAACGAAAGAAAGAAAGGAAGGAAGGAAGAAAGAAGTAACAATAGAAGTGAAGAATGAATAAGAGAAATAAATATGTATTAAAGAAGGTTGCAAATGGAGCAAGGAAGATGCCAACTAACAAAAAAAAAGAGATAGGAAGGAACTTCCCTCTGTTACTCATGAACACGAACAAAGTTTTTCCTCGGGGGGGGGGGGGAAAGGGCTACAAATTTCTTGTCTTTTAAAATGTTGTATGATTGCATTTATTAAGAGGTAAAAGAGGGATTTGCTTTTAGCAAAGATCTGTCGTCAAAATTGTTAAAATTTTTTCCCTTTTCAAATCCAACATAAAAAGATTGAGATACATACCGGTACAATTTTCTTCACCCGAATTTTATTAAAGTATGTTCAGATTATCCTTTCTTGTGCAAACACCGTCTAAAATTTGAACTACGGCATCTATCTCGTAAGAGAAGCAAGTTATTCGCAATATCTCAGGGCTTATGAAAATATATAAAATCATTTCGGATACGGTAATCGGCGAATCCCATACAGAAGTGGTCACTCTCCTTGAAATACTTTTCGCTTCTCCCATGAATACTCCCGAGATTGAGAGGTGCTCGTGTGCGCTGAGAAGTGTGAAGACAATATGGCACAAGACCGTCTGGCTACTTTGGCAATATTAAGGGTAGAAAAAAATCGTGATTCACAATTTCAGTCATAGACTGATCAATAAATTTTCCAGTCGCAAAGAATGGAGCCAGAAATTTGTGTGCAAATAAAATTGTGCATGAGAAAGTGACGTATCTCTGGTTTTATTATGGACACAACGCATATTTTGATTGGTATGTTCTATTTAAATTAGCCTATAATGCGTATAGTTTTTCGTAACTCAAACATGACTATCTTCGAAAGCAGCAGCACTAAAGAGGATTGGACTAACGATTGGTTATGGATTCAGCTTCAAATAAAAATAAATATATAGGCCTATTAATAGATTTTATGTGTACAAGTATAAGAAAGACAATTTATAAAATCATAATGCTTCGAAATTTTATCACTAGGATGGCATTGAGGTTAATATTTTTAGCTTTAGTACAATTATTAGTACAGTATGGTATAATAAATTGGAGTGGAGTAACATCATCTGTACTTAATCCATAAATTTTATTACATAGGAAATTAATAAAGATTTGTTTATCCAAAAATATGGATTACCTAACAAATTTAATTTATACAGATTTTTAAGTATTAACTATTGAAGAGATATTT
Source organism: Periplaneta americana (assembly GCF_040183065.1). Classification (NCBI taxonomy): domain Eukaryota; kingdom Metazoa; phylum Arthropoda; class Insecta; order Blattodea; family Blattidae; genus Periplaneta; species Periplaneta americana. The sequence continues at coordinate 30,393,157 of NC_091125.1, forward strand.
ATAAATATGGTTTTCCAACTTACTACCACAGAAATCAAATAAAACATAAATCTAATCGACATGAATATCTTGCTCGAAGACAAAAGTTTTCTTTCCCAGTAATTGAGCCTAAATGTCATACAAGTGCAGCTCTTAAACATTGTGCAAGTTTCGGCCCAAGACTTTATAATAAAATTACAAACCATTTTAAAATTTGAAATATTTTAAAATTGAAGCTTTTAAAAAGAAATTTATAACATTATTCATGAGATACAATATTAACAAATGTATATTTTTTCCTTTTATTTCTGTCGACTATATTCATATTTTTTTATTGTTTTTGACTTCTGTTTGATTGTCAATTTGTATAAAATGTGTTTTGTCTCTCTTTTTCTCTTTCTACTTTTTTGCCCTTGTTTGTTATCTATTGGTTTGAATTAATTTACTTAGTGTATTTAGTAAACTGTCCTTGTAAGCATTATGTTATCTTATTGGCTAGGACCACAGAACACGAGCCTGCTTCTTACGGTAGTAGCTAGAAACATTTTTGTTTTATATTTCAATTTGTAATCACTAGCTAGGTATCTAGTTAAATAAATTAAATATAAATTTCACTGGTATAAGTAATGTAGATAATAAATTCTAGAGCAGCCAAATCAAACTAAAATCACACGAGCCAACATTGACTAAGCCACTGTGACAAATCACCATTATGATTTTTTTAAGGATTTGGGAGAACTTCGCAAGTACATACTGTAAATATTTTTAAGATAAATTCTCATAATTTTTGCCTCTTATCTATCATGATGCTGTATCTACTATTCGATTTTGTAGCGCCGATAGAATTTTGGATAGTAAGATTTGACCTCACATTTGGGGAAAGTCTGAGGCAAAACCCAAACCAATTATCAGATATGCGATAATCAGAAATCCATGCACTCACCTTAAGATCCTTCCTTTTATTTTTTCGGCGGCGAAACTTATCACGCAGGTTTTGGAAACCTTTCTGCTTCCCTTTGTCCTGAAACAAACGCACATACACAAAAAATTACACATAACGTTTCTCGCCGTCTACAAGACACAATTATCATTTTTGATACAGATTAAAGCAACGAGAAAAATTACTCAATCTGTTCCTTCATCCCTTCCATTTCTGTTTCTACCCACGCAAGTCTTATGAACCTCGTTCTCGTAGCCCGCTGTAAGTTTTGAGACTGCTTTGGTCGTGGTAGGATGTATTGTTCGGTTACATAAAGAAGAAGCCGGAAATTATAAATAAATCCATTTGTGAGGTATTACAGTATTATATTAGTGGTGTATTGAAATGTTTGTGTTTCAAGGTTTCAGTAACAAGATAGCTTGTTTATTTGACGAATATCAACGGTGCTTCTGACAGACTAAAATTAAAAATGGCGAGGTAAGAAATAGGTATGAACATCAAGTAGCAGTAGTTGAAGATCTTCCCGGTGTAAGGGTGTTACATTAAATTATTGAAATATGTGACTTAGCTTTAGAAAGTAATTTTGGATCATTTATTCATAACAATAAATGATTGCATCCAGTATCTGAATAAACTCGAATCCTTGATCAGTCAAATGATTCTGCTAGTCAATGTATGCCTAACGAATTATACTGCTGATATTAATTTCATTTCCCCTTAAACATGCCTTACAGATTTGTTGGTTACACCATTATTCCGGGAAGGTCTTCAAATATGGAATAGTATGCCATAGTTATATAGGCCTATCTAGAGTGGAATCATTTATCCTGTTTAGAGATGAGTATTGAAGTTGATAAAAAGAAAGAAACTTAGAATGAGAGCCACCCGTGGGATATTGTCGACATCAATCTAGTCATCAGTGCTGCTGGGGAAAAAAGAATAATCGTTCAGAAGGCTGTTAAATATTTGAAATTGCCTCCTGCAATATAATTTCGTCTATATTATCAAAATCGCGAGGTAGTGGGGAAACACCTTGGGAAGAATACTGATTCAATCGAACTTAAGAACCAGACTGTTGTATTGTATTGTGTTGGCTTACATTCCATGGCATTCGTACATCGTTTACACATAGAATGTGAAACATGTAAAAATGTTAATAGTAGCCCTACAACAAAGTCTTAATTCATAGTCTCAGTCTTGTTGAAATATATACAGAAGGGTTCTACAATATAATAGTACAACACAAGAGGTTATTATAGATAGCTACATACATAAGTGTTTTGCCCATCCACAGGTCTTTCACTGCAAACCCAGCATTCTTTAATCATACCTATTTTCTGATTTTCTATTAGTCTTCGTATATGTTCCACATGTCGTTCATAATCTGATATCTTCCTCTGCCCTGAACACTTTTTCCGTTCACCTTTCCTTCCAGTACATCCTTCTGTAGGCAATTTCTTCTCAGCTAGTGCTTTCTGATAAGTTTGAGATCATTCTCTCTTTAGCCACTCTTTCCAACACAATTTCATTTCGTCCACACTTGTGGAGTAACGGTTAGCGCGTCTGGCCGCGAAACCAGGTGGCCAGGGTTCGATTGCCTTTCGCGGCTAGTTATCTGGTTGAGATTTCTTCCGGGGATTTCTCTCAACCCAATACGAGCAAATGCTGCGTAACATTCGGTGCTGGACCCCGGATTTGTTACACAGGCGTTATAACGTTCATCTCATTCAGACGGTAAATAAGATGTTGATAAAGCGTCGTAAAATAACCTACTAAAAAAATTTCATTTCTTATTCTGTCTGTCAACTTCACATGCTCCATCCCTCTCCATATCCACATTTCAAATGCTTCCATTCGTTTCTCTTCACTTGGTCATAATGTTCATTTTATACACCATAACCATGACACATTCCACACGAAACACTTCACTGATCTCTTCCTTAGTTCTTTTTCCACTGAGGTCCGCAGAAAAAGCTCCTTTTTTATTAAAATCTTCCTATGTAATTGCTATCCTACTTCTGACTTTCTACCTGCAGCTCATGTTACTGCTTACAGTACATCCCAAATATTGAAGTTGTTCACTTGCTCTACTGCCTCATTTAGAATTCGCAAGTTTAGTTTCTTGATTTTTTTTTTTTTTGCTTCAACTATCGTCTTCGTCTTGTTTGCATTTGACTTCATTCCATACTGCTCATATCTGTCATTTAGCTCCAGTAGCTTATCCCTTAGACTTGCAGATCTTGGCGCCAATTGAGTTCTATTATCAGTCAGTACATCTGACTTGATGATAGTCTTATTTGTGAGAGGGAGAACAACTGTTTGTGTACAGCCGAAGTTTGATTTGTGTAATATGTAGGTGGTCCGCGATTTTTACAATGGAGAGGCATAGGAGCTGTACACATTACTCCATTACCTCCTGGCTTATTTGTCTAATACTTAGTGCATTTTTGATACCACTTGTAAGGTCCACTCCTGTCTTCGGACAGTTGACTAAAAACAAAAATATCTTTTTTTGAGTTCCATAATGAAAAATTATTTAAGCAGAAAAAAAGCATCACGATGGAAAAAAAGCCTTTGCTTGCATCAATGGAATTCAAAGAAATTAATAAATGCACAGATATTTATCGTACATAGACATAATTTTTTATAAAACCCTGACTTGTGCTGATATCGATGGTGATGATTAAGATCTATTGTAATGAGTACGATAATGACGATGATGACATTAAGATGATGATGACGATGATGGTGGAAATAATGATGATGAAATTCTTGAAAATGTGGAGAATTGAATATAGGTCACGAAATTACATTATAGACTTTGTTTACATATTGAAAGAAATGGAGATATTTCTATAATTCTGCTCTCACATGTCTTTCTACCAAACAAAAGTTAAATTAATTCATGACCATGTGGTATAATTAACTGAAGGGAATACTCATATCTGTGTTAATGAATCATTACGATCTAATGAGGTTGAATGAAAAGAAGACAGTAACACCTTCCTGTTTACTTGTATAAGTGGAACAATTAATTATTGTTCTCAATAGAAGGCATACAATTCCGAAACAGTTATCAATATATATATATATATATACTACAAAGTGAAATAAACATATTCTTTAGAAACTGACTGCAATAAATGCGTATCATACGAAATGTCCGTCTTACAGCAGTTATGGAAAGTCAGGAAACAATATAGCCTACACAATGGTCTATATATGCTGAAGAGCTACTTACAGTTGTTGATTGTTCTGGAGACATGTAGACATCTGATGTGTCGTGATCAACTGTACACATTTCTTCCTCCGGATCATTAATGTACGTCCATCCCTTTGTTGTCACCCATGAAAGAAGAGAAAATAGTAATAATTATGACGAAAAAATTACTGGACTAAAATAATATTTCATTGCTTTTTATTAGTTTTGTACGTATACAGGGTTGTTATCGATCTCTGATGACGAATTTGATTTTCATCATGTGCGTCACGAGTCACACGATAGGAGAACTGTGGCGCGAGGTGACAGACCAGTAGTGAGTGATCTCATAGCCAGAGTGCACGGCGACCCACAGCAGATATTTCCAAGAAAATCGAGCCTTTATGGGAATAGTACATAACTGTTTCCGATGCCAAGTACAGTTTAGTGGAAATAAAAGAAGCCTGCAATAAACGAGGTTTCGTTATTTCCAAACAAAAATCTTCTGTGTAGGCCCACTTCATAATATTGATAAAGCTCGAATGGAATTAATTTGTATCATCTCGTGGGCTGCGGCGACTTGTGACGGGGGGGGGGGGTGGATTTGCTGGCTTCTTCCACTCTGGAATTAATCCCATCCGAGTTTTGGTAGTCTTATTAGGTACACACAAGATGCCTTTCTTGGAAGTAACAAACCACATTTAATGCAGGCTCCTATGAGACAGATGTGGTGTGGGGGTGAGGACCTATTGTGCACTTCTGAATGTCAGTGTAGATACGTACAGCTGTAAAAAAAAAAAAGTGGCCGTACTCGTGAACAGCGAATATTTTCAAAGTCCACTTCGGGTCGCGGCGATGTTACATGATGCATGTGCTTGTACAAGCAGTTCCCGAACTATGAAAGTGTTCCATGTCTGAGCCTCGTAGGCCAGCGTTAGAGTGCTTGTTTAGTGATTCAAAGGTTGTGGGTTCGGGCCTTCTTCAAGTTTTCATTTTATTTTTTAATCGTTCTTTAGCGATGTAAATGCTATTCAAATTATCATTTATATTCAGTTATCGTTCTTTATGGATATCACGTTATTTATATTTTGTTATCGTTCTTTAGAGATATGAATAAAATTCAAGTCATCATTTGTATTCTGTTATCGTTTTATAACGATATGAATAACAATTTTTATTATTGTATCTCCAATGGTGGTTAGCCCTATTTTACATATGTATGTTAGGGCTATAGTTTCATACACAAAAAAGATAAGCATAAAGAAAAATAGAAAAGATAAACAAACCGTAAATTGGGCATTGCGATTGCAAAATAAATATCAGGTATCAATTTGAAACATACAAAAGCATTAACAACACACATACGTAACACTTCTATAACACAAATACGCAGCCTTCCGTACCATACATAATAAATTAATACACAATAGTCATACAAACACAATCAAACTATAATTACGACATTGCGACGACATCAAGCATCACATAACTGACTCACATAGATAACAAATCAAGCATCCGTTACAACACATACACTTCAACATAGTAACCACACTTTTAAAAGTTACAAATTTGGATCCAAGAAGAATAAATAGGACACTGTTACTAATTACTATTCTTCTACAATTTCTTAAATATATCTGTAATAAATCTGTGAAATTCCGATATGAATAATATTCACGTTTTTTATATCGTTATCGTTCTTTAGCGATATAGATAATATTCAAGTTATCATTTATATTCTGTTTTCCTTCATTAGCATTATAAAATAATATTCAAGTTATTTATATTGTTATTGTTCTTTCGCAATATAAATAATCTGTATTTTATGTAAGTAATTATTATAACACAAATAACCATCCTTCTTTGTAAAATAGGTTATTTTATTTAGATAATTAAATAAGTATTATATAATATCTTATATTAATTAAACAAACCGATATTTATCATTTATATTCTGTTATCGTTCTTTAGTGATACTGTATAAATAATATTCTAGTTATTTATATTGTAATCGTTCTTTAGCGATATAAATAACATAAATTTAATATTAGGTTTCGAAAAATCCAGTTGCATAATACTGGTATTAGTTTTTCTTTTTGTATTATTACATTATACTATCTTGAACCACAATAAAATGAAAAGGAGTAACGAGGAATTGAACCTGAGACGTTGACATCTAAATTTCGACGTTCGTCCGCTGAGCTACGAGAGCAAAAGTGTGGAAACATTTTCGGAAAAATTGGCCCAATCACACTCTAAGATTTTCTGATGATTCGTAGAAGCTAGTCCAGGATGCGGGGGGCAAAGGCTAATTGAGATTTCCCGGTCTCTGATCGGGTCAAACATCCTGATAGAATTAATATTTAACCCTTGCCGTGACTTTCGGTGAAGTCCGGAGGGCCCAATTAGTCAAATCCACTCTCCTCATCTCCATGCTTGGGTCTCCTGGAGTTTAATAAGATGCGAAAGAGATAGTGGTGTGCGGAAAGCAACGGGATGTTACCGCTTTTAGGCCTATCCTTCCCAAGAAAAACTGCAAACATAAACAAATGAAGCTTTTAATAGAAGAAAAGGATATTCTGCGGACCTCTGGAAAAAGAACTAAGGAAGAGACTAGTGAAGTGCTTTGTGTGGAGTGTGGCATTGTATGGGGAAGGAACATGGACATTACGACGAAATGAAGAGAAACGAATTGAAGCATTTGAAATGTGGATGTGGTGAAGAACGGTGCGTGTGAAGTGGACAGACAGAATAAGAAATAAAATTGTGTTTGAAAAAGTGAGTGAAGAAAGAATAATGCTGAAACTGATTAGAAAGAGAAAAAGGAATTGGTTGGGTCTCTGGTTGAAAAGAATAATAGAAGACATTAGGATATGTGGATCATATGCGGAGACTAAGAGGAAGGCAGAAAATAGGAAAGATTGGAGATTGCTGGGTTTGCAATGAAAGAGCTGCCCATGGACAGAACACTTATGTATGTGGGTATGTTCAGAATGCCTGGAATATCGTGTCTAAGAACAGTCGCTATTTGCAAAGACTAGTCGATTCCATGCCCACTCGACTGCAAGATGATCGAGATAAGAGGAAGATAGACTAAATATTGAATTGTGGCTTTTTGTTTTGTTTTTTGAACGCTTAATTGTTTGAATGTTTTAAGGCCGACGCCAGTAAATTTGTTTTGTTTATGCCACGAAAGATATTTTTATTGAGAATAAAATCTTTTTTCTTTCCATTTGCAGCCACAATATCATAATGATAATGTCATGGCATAATATATTAATGAACCTGATGTTAATTACTAAAATAATCGTAAAAGAGAAAGGAGCCATTATGTATAGTTTGTCTCTCTCAAAAACATAACAAAAAAGAACATAAAAAGCACGAGGTTGTAGTCGAACGCAGGACCTCATAAATAAGAGGCCTGAACGCTACCATTACCCTATCGAATCACAGAATGAATACTTCAATTATAACTGTAGATATCAGGCAACGTGGTCCAACAACATGTAACATCGCCTGTCTCCGAATTATAGCGAAGATACCCGAAGGGAACTTTGTTCCAGGAGAGCGGCCACATTTTCTTTTGACAGCTGTACATTCAGATGGTGAAGAATTAGTTCACTGGTGAAGCGAAGGCTGTTTCTTAGCGTATCACCTGATATTATTACTACCATACCGTATTGAACTGTGGAAGTTAACGTCTTTTAGTAGGAGCCAATTGATAAAGTTAATCTCTACTCTTCTGCTCACCATTTAAAAATATATTCAGCAAACATATTTTGTTTTTCTAAATGATTCTGCCCAACATATTCTGTTGCATAATATGCAGTAATTTCCCATTATCTATAGGCTAATATTATTATATTAATACAATGATTACACACCTATTTGTACTTAAAAATAAAACATATTCTTGTATGTACCGGTACATGATTCATATCAACTTACGGCTGTCAAATTTACCAAAATATAAATACATATAATCAAATGGTCACATTTTTTATCTTGGTGATAAAACTGGAGGACTGGAGAGAAAGGGACGAATTTACCAACAACAGTATTTCTGGAAATTTAAGAAACGAAATAAATCATACACTTGACCTACCTTTATCTTACGCCACAGCGAAGGAGTTCCATTTCTGGTATCTCGCCCTACCTGAAACTTTAAACGACAATTAATTAAATTTCAATATTTTCTAGAGAATATATATAAATCCATATTTATTTCTGTTCAGCTATAACTGTCGTGTAGATAGTTGCGTTCGACTGTATTGTAAAAATATTTACTGTTCGGGCTCTACTCTTCCTAGATAAAAATGCTTGCAGCAACTGGAAACGTAAAATATATATATATATATATATATATATATATAATAAGTAAATAAATAAATAAATACGTAGATAAGTGAGTGAGTGAATGAATAAATAAAATGAATAATAATTACACTTGACATACCTTTGTCCTCCCCTTAGGCGAAGAAACTGGAGCATCGGTTTTCTGAAATGTTAAAGGAAAGAAACTTATGATATTTCAGTAAATTCAGGAAATCATGTACGTTCTTTAAGGAACAGAAGCCTATATAAGTAGATTCCTAAATTGGAGTCCAGCTATAACTGTCGTGTAGATACTTGCGTTCATCTATAACTGTCAAGAAGTGTACGGTTGATGCTGTGTGCTTCAAAGACAAAATTTCTTGTAGCATGTAGGCAGCAAAGTGAGGAAAGACTTGCTCTTGAATAAGGCACTCACTGCAACCCGTGGAGTTTGCTACTGGGAACGAATTTAACGCTCGAACTTGAGACGAAGCGTTCATAATGATTTGAGAGAAAATAAATGTGCAGAAATTATTACATAATCAAGCAAATATAGCCTACACGTTTTGTGTATTGCTGTGCACAGCAGCTAAATCTATTTATTTCTGTACAAAAGGAAGCATCACAGAATTCGAAAGGTCTTATGCATTCAGTCTCGATCTTGCCGTCATGTTTGCATACATTAAACAATTTTGAAATGACGAAAATCATTCCACTTTGCAAGCAGCTACAGGGATTCCCCTATGTTTGACGACAAGGACTTAGATATAATTTTTTTCACCAGAATATGAATTTTTTCATGTGAATGCTTTATATAACCAGCTGTGGCATCGTAATGCCAACGTCAATCAAAATTTACAGATTGATAGTCTACTCTTTGCTGTTAATTTGGACCTTACTGCATATAATGAAGTTGAGCTTCAATATTCATTGCGTAATGTAAGCATGATTAGCGCATATTAAGCGAAATGTAGGCTAAATCAATGTTGAAAAACAGAAATCGAACAAAACAAAACCAAAGTCTTGCAATTTCTTGGGAAATTCTCGGTCGCAAGCAACAAAAATTGCTGAAAAAAAAACTAATTAATGGAATGAGTAAATGAGTTTACCTGTCTTGGCTATAATTTGACATCCTTTTTTCGGAACAGATATATATATATTTTTTTTTAATAAGTGCAATAAAACAATTACAATATAAACACAATTATGAAGCCTTCTCTAGTACAGCAACACATAAGAGTACATTTGTATAAACCCTTAGCTATAGCTGTACTATGTTATTGAAGTGAAGCATGAGAAATAAGTTAGGAGGCTACAGTTATCAGTAGAATAACAATCTGTGGAATGAAAATATTGAGGTTATAGTCGCTTGAACCGCAAGACAAATGAAGTTATCATGCCAGAACTCCAATTCCAAACAGTCTCACAGTTTATAAACAAGTAGCAGCTACAGTGGAAAAATGAAGGCCAACGAATCGTAATAGACTTCCAAAAGCCATGCTTCATTACCTTCCGCAATGTAAGAGATATTTTGGGCCTTCCGAAAAAATAGTGGACCGAGAGTAACTCACAGAGACCGTAACAGGTCATTGGCCTTATATGTTGTTGGATGATGGTGGTGGTGGTGGTGGTGGTGGTGGTGGTGGTGGTGGTGGTGGTGGTGGTGTTGGTGGACTTTACTTAAATTAATACACCTAAATCATTGATAAAAATATATAAATCTTAATGCCTAAAAAAAACAATAAATAATTTAATGACAAGTGCAAAAACCCCTTTCAAGCCAAATATATTAACTTGTCATAATGAAAACGTGGTATAGTACCACGAACTCCAAAAAGTATAAAAGAAATAAAAGAATGCCTAAAATATTATGAAAGACTGAACGAAAATTGTAAGAAGTTACAATAGATGTTAAGAATGAATAAAATTAAGAAATATGTATTAAAGAATGTTGCAAATGGAGCAAGGAACATGCCAACTAACAAAAAAAAGAGAGATGGGAAAGAACTTCCTTCTGTTACTCATGAACACGAAGAAAGTTTTTCCTCAGGGGGAAAAAAAAGGAACTCCAAATTTCTTGTCTTATAAATTTTGTTTAATGATTCCATTATTATTAACAGGTAAAAGAGGGATTTGCTTTTAGCAAAGTTCTGTCGTCCAAATTGTTACTTTTTTCCCCTTTTCAAATACAACATAAAAAGTTTAAGTTACATACCGGAGCAATTTTCTCCACCCGAATTTTGTGAAACTATATTAAGATTACCTTTTCTTGTGCAAACACCGTGTAAAATTTGAACTACGGCATCTATCTTGTAAGAGAAGCAAACTATTCGCAATATCTCAGTGCTTATAAAAATACATATATACTGTAAAAAATCATGTTGGATACAGTAATCGACGATTCCCATACAGGAGTGTTCACTCTCCTTGAAATACTTTTCGCAACTCTCATGAATACCACCGAGATTGAGAGGTGCTCGTGTGCGCTGAGAAGTGTGAAGACAATATGGCACAAGACCGTCTGGCTACTTTGGCAATAATAAGGGTAGAAAAAATAGAGATACACAATTTCAGTCATAGACGTAACAATAAATTTTCCAGTCGCAAAGAATGGAGCCAGAAATTCGTGTGCAAATAAAATTGTGAAGGAGAAATTGACGTATCTCTGGTTTTATTAAGGACATAACGAATATTTTGAATGGTGTGTTCTATTTAAGTTATAATGTGTATAGTTTTTCGTAACCTCAACATGAATATCTTCGAAAGCAGCAGCAGGAAATAGGATTGGACTAACGATTGGTTATGGATTCAGCTTCAATATAATTATATATATATATATAGGCCTATTTATTGATTTTATGTGTACAAGTATAAGAAAAACAATTTATAAATTCATAATACTTCGAAATTTTATCACTAGGAAGGCATTGAAGTTAATATTTTTAGCTTTAGTACAACCATTAATACAATATGGTATAATAAATTGGAGTGGAGTAACATCATCTGTACTTAATCCATTAATTTTATTACATAGAAGATTAATAAAGATTTGATTAACCAAAAATATGGATTACCTAACAAATTTAATTTATACAGATTTTAAAGTATTAACTATTGAAGAAATTTATAATCAAATAAAACATAAATCTAATCGACATGAATATCGTGCTGGAAGACAAAAGTTTACTTTCCCTGTTATTGACCCTAAATGTCATACAAATGCAGCTCTTAAACATTGTGCCAGTTACGGCCCAAGACCTCATAATAAAATTACAAAGCGTTTTAAAATTTGAAATATTTTAAAATTGAAGCTTATAAAAAGAAATTTATAACATTATTCATGAGATATAGTATTAAAAAATGTATATTTTTTCCTTTTATTTCTGCCGATTATATTCATGTTTTTTTTATTGTTTTTGACTTCTGTTTGATTGTCAATTTATATTAAATGTGTTTTGTCTCTCTTTTTCTCTTTCTTCTTTTTTGCCCTTGTGTGTTATCTATTGGTTTGAATTAATTTACTTACTGTATTTAGTAAACTGTCCTTGTAAATATTATGTTATCTTATTGGCTAGGACCACAGGGTACACGAGCCTGCCTCTTACGGTAGTAGCTAGAAACATTTTTGTTTTATAATTTTAATTTCTAATCACTAGCTAGGTATCTAGTTAAATAAATTGAATATGAATTTCACTGGGATAAGTAATGTAGATAATAAATTCTAGAGCAGCCAAATCAAACTAAAATCTCACGAGCCAACATTGACCAAGCCACTGTGACAAAACACCATTATTATATCTTTAAGGATTTTGGAGAACTTCGCAAGTACATACTGTAAATATTTTAAAAATAATTTCTCATAATTTTTGCCTCCTATCTATCATGATGCTGTATCTACTATTCGATTTTGTAGCGCCGATAGAATTTTGGATAGTAAGATGTGACCTCACATTTGGGGAATATCTGAGGGAAAACCCAAACCAGGTATCATATATGCGATAATCAGAAATCCATGCACCCACCTTAAGATCCTTCCTTTTCTTTTTTCGGCGGCGAAACTTATCACGCAGGTTTTGGAAACCTTTCTGCTTCCCTTTGTCCTGAAACAAACGCACATACACAAAAAATTACACATAACTTTTCTCGCCGTCTACAAGGCACAATTATCATTTGTGACAGAGATTAAAGCAACGAGAAAAATTACTCAATCTGTTCCTACACCCCTTCCATTTTTGTTTCTTCCCACGCAAATCTTATAAACCTCGTTCTCGTAGTCCGATGTAAGTTCTGAGACTGCTTTGGTCGTGGTAGGATGTATTGTTCGGTTACATAAAGAACAAGCCGGAAATTATACTTAAATCAATTTGTGAGGTATTACAGTATTATATTAGTGGTGTATTGAAATGTTTGTGTTTCAAGGTTTCAGTAACAAGATAGCTTGTTTATTTGTCGAATATCAACGGTGGTTCTGACAGACTAAAATTAAAAATGGCGAGGTAAGAAATAGGTATGAACATCAAGTAACAGTAGTTGAAGACATTCCCGGTGTAAGGGTGTTACATTAAATTATTGAAATATGTGACTTAGCTTTAGAATGTAATTTTGGATCATTTATTCATAACAATAAATGATTGCATCCAGTATCTGAATAAACTTGAATCCTTGATAAGTCAAATGATTCTGCTAGTCAATATATGCCTAACGAATTATACCGCTGATATTAATTACATTTCCCCTTAAACATGCCTTACAGATGTGTTGGTTACACCCTTATTCCGGGAAGGTCTTCAAATATGGAATAGTATGCCATAGTTATATAGGCCTATCTAAAGTAGAATAACTTATCCTGTTTAGAGATGAATATTGAAGTTCATAAAAGGAAAGAAACTTAAAATGAGAGCCACCCGTGGGATATTGTCGACATCAATCTTGTCATCAGTGCTGCAGGGGAAAAAAGAATAAGCGTTCTGAAGGCTGTTAAATATCTGAAATTGCCTCCTGGAATATAATTTCGTCTATATTATCAAAATCGCGAGGTAGCGGGGAAACACCTTGGCATGAATACTGTTTCTATCGAACTTATGAACCAGACTCTTGTATTGTATTGTATTGTGTTGGTTTACATTCCATGGTATTCGTACATCATTTACACCTAGAATGTGTAACATGTAAAAATGTTAATAGTAATCCTACAACAAAGTTTTAATTCATAGTCACAGTCTAGTTGAAATATATACAGAAGGTTTCTACAATATTATAGTACAACACAAGGGGTTATTATAGATAGCTTCATACATAAGTCGACAGGTCTTTCACTGCAAACCCAGCATTCTTCAATCATACCTATTTTCTGATTTTCTCTTAGTCTCCGCATATGTTCCACATATTCTAATGTCGTTTATGATCTGTTATCTTCATCTACCCTGAACACTCTTCTTCAGTTCACCATTCCTTCCAGTATATCCTTCTGTAGGCAATTTCTTCTCAGCTAGTGCTTTCTGATAAGTTTGAGATCATTCTCTCTTTAGCCACTCTTACCAACACAATTTCATTTCGTCCACACTTGTGGAGTAACGGTTAGCGCGTCTGGCCGCGAAACCAGGTGGCCAGGGTTCGATTCCCTTTCGGGGCAAGTTACTTGGTTGAGATTTTTTCCGGGGATTTCTCTCAACCCAATATGAACAAATGCTGCGTAACATTCGTTGTTGGACCCCGGACTTGTTTCACCGGCGTTATCACGTTCATCTCATTCAGACGGTAAATAAGATGTTGATAAAGCGTCGTAAAATAACCTACTAAAAAAATTTCATTTCATATTTTGTGTGTCAACTTCACATTCTCCATCCCTCTCCATTTACACTTTTCAAATGCTTCCATTCGTTTCTCTTCACTTGGCCATAATGTCCATTTTGTACACCATAACCATGTCACATTCCACACGAAACACTTCACTGATCTCTTCCTTAGTTCTTTTTCCACAGAGGTCCGCAGAAAAAGCTCCTTTTTTATTAAAAGCTTCCTTTGTTATTGCTATCCTCCTTTTGACTTCCTAGCTGCAGCTCATGTTCTTGCTTACAGTACATTCCCAAATATATGAAGTTGTTCACTTCCTCTACTGCCTCATTTAGAATTCGTAAGTTTAGTTTCTTCATTTTTTTTGCAACAACTATCGTCCTCGTCATGTTTGCATTTGACTTCATTCCATACTGCTCACATCTGTCATTTAGCTCCAGTAGTTTATCCCTTAGACTTGCAGATCTTGGCGCCAATCGAGTTCTATTATCAGTTAGTACATCTCACTTGATAATAGTGTGAGAGGAAGAACAACTGTTTGTGTACAGCCGAAGTTTGATTTGTGTAATATGTAGGTGGTCCGCGATTTTTACAATGGAGAGGGATAGGAGCTGGCCACATTACTCCATTACCTCCTGGCTTATTTGTCTAATAATTAGTGCATTTTTGATACCACTTGTAAGTCCACTCCTGTCTTCGGACAGTTGACTAAAAACAACAATATCTCTTTTTGAGTTTCATAATGAAAAATTATTTAAGGAGAAAGAAGACATCACGATGGAAAGAAAAGCCTTTGCTAGCATCAAGAGAGTTCAAAGAAATAAATAAATGCACAAATATTTATCGTACATAAACATCATTTTTTGTAAAACACTGACTTGTGCTGATATCGATGGTGGTGATTAACACCTATTGCAATCACTACGATTATGATGATGATGACATTAAGATGATAATGACGATGATGGTAGAAATAATGATGATGATGAAATTCTTGAAAATGTGGAGAATTGAATATAATTCACAAATTACATTATAGACTTTGTTTACATATTGAAGGAAATGGAGATATTTCTATAATTCTGATGTCACATGTCTTGATACCAAACAAAAGTTAAATTAA
The DNA here is from genome assembly GCF_040183065.1 of Periplaneta americana. Taxonomy (NCBI): domain Eukaryota; kingdom Metazoa; phylum Arthropoda; class Insecta; order Blattodea; family Blattidae; genus Periplaneta; species Periplaneta americana. The sequence goes on from NC_091125.1 coordinate 30,408,508, forward strand.
TTCATGACCATGTGGTATAATGTAACTGAAGGGAATACTCATATCTGTCTTAATGAATCATTACGATCTAATGAGGTTGATTGAAAAGAAGACAGTAACACCTTCCTGTTTACTTGTATAAGTGGAACAAATAATTATTGTTCTCAATAGAAGGCATACAATTCCAAAACTGTTATCAATATATATATACTGCAAAGTGAAATAAACATATTCTTTAGAAACTGACTGCAATAAATGCGTATCATACGAAATGTCTGTCTTACAGCAGTTATGGAAAGTCAGGAAGCAATATAGCCTACACAATGGTCTATGTATGCTGCAGAGTTACTTACAGTTGTTGATTGTTCTTGAGACATGTAGACATCTGATGTGTCGTAGTCTACTGTACACATTTCTTCCTCCGGATCATTAATGTACGTCCATCCCTTTGTTGGCAGCCATGAAAAGAAGAGAAAATAGTAATAAATATGACGAAAAAATTACTGGACTAAAATAATATTTCATTGCTTTTTATTAGTTTTGTACGTATACAGGGTTGTTATCGATCTCTGATAACGAATTTGATTTTCATGTGCGTCACGAGTCACACGATAGGAGAACTGTGGCGCGAGGTGACAGATCAGTAGTGAGTGATCTCATAGTCAGAGTGCACGGCGACCCCACAGCAGATATTTCCAACAAAATCGAGCCTTTATGGGAGGAGTACATAACTGTTTCCAATGCCAAGTACGGTTTTGTGAAAATAAAAGAAGCCTGCAGTAAACGAGGTTCCGTTATATCCAAGCAAAGATCTTCTGTGTAGGCCAACTTCATAATATTGATAAAGCTCGAATGAAATTAATTTGTATCATCTCGTAGGGTGCGGCGACTTGTGACGGGGGGGGGAGTGGATTTGCTGGCCTTTTCCACTCTGGAATTAATCCCATTCGAGTTTTGGTAGTCTTATTACGTACACACAAAATGCCTTTCTTGGAAGTAACGAAACCACATTTTATGCAGGCTCCTATGATTTTCACGTAACTGTACTTGGCATCGGAAATAGTCGTTATGTACCTCTCCCAAAAAGGCTCGAATTTCTTGGGCATTGCTATTGTGATACATCGTGCACTCTGATTATGAAATCTCTCACTACTGGCCTGACAACTTGGGCGCAATTCAGCTGTCGGTGTGATTCCTGACGCACATGACGTCATTCAAATTCGTTATCAGAGCTCGGAAAGAACCCTGCATATTATGTCTTTGGGGGTGTGTTTGGTAGCATTGACTATTGTTAGATTCAATAGATGTCCAATTGCTCAAAGTGGCATCCCACAAATGATGTAGTCCTTTCTTGCCCATAAATGACTGGAAGAATATTAATAATTTCGAATCTTGCACCAAACAGAAAACTCTAATTAAGACAAACTAGTTACTTTATGATGTTAAAATTTCTGCTGTATATACAAGAACGTAGACAGATGTGGTGTGGGGGTGAGGACCTATTGTTCACTTCTGACTGTCAGTGTAGATACGTACATTGAGGTGGTAAACAATTAGTTCACTGGTGAAGCGAAGGCTGTTTCTTAGCATATTATCTCATATTATTAACATACCGTATAGAACTGTGGAAGTTAACGTCTTCTAGTTGGAGCCAATTGATAAAGTTAATCTCTACTCTTCTGCTCACCATTTAAAAATCAATTCAGCAAACATATTTTGTTTTTCTAAATGATTCTGCCCAACATATTCTGTTGCATAGTATGCAGTATTTTGCCATTATTTATAGGCTAATATTATTATATTAATACAATGATTACACATCTATTTTTAATTTGATAAAAGAACATATATTGTATGTACCGGTACATGATTCATATCAACTTACGGCTGTCAAATTTACCAAAATATAAATACATATACTGAAATGGACACATTTTGTACCTAGCTGATAAATCTGGAGGACTGGAGAGAAAGGGACGAATTTACCAACAACAGTATTTCTGGAAATTTAAGAAACTAAATAAATCATGCAATTGACCTACCTTTATCTTACTCCAAAGCGAAGGAGTTTCATTTCTGGTATCTCGCCCTACCTGAAACTTTAAACGACAATTAATTAAATTTCAATATTTTCTAGAGAATATATATCAATCCATATTTATTTCTGTTTAGCTATAACTGTCGCGTAGATAGTTGCGTTCGACTGTATTGTAAAAATATTTACTGCTCGGGCTGTACCCTACCTAGATAAAAATGCTTGCAGCATCTGGAAACGTAATATATATATATAATAAGTAAAGAAGTAAATAAGTAAATAAGTGAGTGAGTGAATGAATAAATAAAATGAATAATAATTACACTTGACTTACCTTTGTCCTCCCCTTAGGCGAAGAACCTGGAGCATCGGTTTTCTGAAATGTTAAAGGAAAGAAACTCATGATATTTCAGTAAATTTAGGGAATCATGTACGTTCTTTAAGGAACAGAAGCCTATATAAGTAGATTTCTATATTGGAGTCCAGCTATAACTGTCTTGTAGATACTTGCGTTCATCTATAACTGTCAAGAAGTGTACGGTTGATGCTGTGTGCTTCAAAGACAAAATTTCTTGTAGCATATAGGCAGCAAAGTGAGGAAAGACTTGCTCTTGAATAAGGCACTCACTGCAACCCCTGGAGTTTGCTACTGGGAACGACTTTAACGCTCGAACTTGAGACGAAGCGTTCATAATGTTTTGAGAGAAAATAAATGTGCAGAAATTATTAAATAATCAAAAAAATATAGCCTACACGTTTTGTGTATTGCTGTGCACAGCAGCTAAATCTATTTATTTCTGTACAAAAGGAAGCATCACAGAATTCGAAACGTCTTATGCATTCAGTCTCGATCTTGCCGTCATGTTTGCATACATTAAACAATTTTGAAATGACGAAAATCATTCCACTTTGCAAGCAGCTACAGGGATTCCCCGTATGTTTGACAAGGACTTAGATATAATTTTTTCACCAGAATATGCCTCATGTGATTGCTTTATATAACCAGCTGTAGCATCGTAATGCCAACGCCAATCAAAATTTACAGATTGATAGTCTACTCTTTGCTGTTAATTTGGACCTTATTGCATATAATGAAGTTGAGCTTCAATATTCAGTGCGTAATGTAAGCATGATTAGCGCATAGTAAGCAACATATAAATCGATGTTGAAAAACAAAAAACGAACAAAACAGAAGCAAAGTCTTGGAATTTCTAGTTTAATATCCAGTCGCAAGCGGCAAAACTTGCTAAAACAACAAATTAATGGAAAGAGTAAATGAGTTTATATGTCTGTACTATAATTTAACAGGTATAGCTTTTAAAGTTAGTAAGCACAATAATGAAGCGTTCTCTTTTACAGCGACACACAAGAATACATTTGTATAAAACCTTAACTATAGCTGTGCTATGTTACGGAAGTGAAGCATGAGAAATAAGTTAGTAATTTACTGTCATCAGTAGAACAAAAATCTGTGAAATTGCAATATTGAGAACATCAGTAGGTTATATTCGTTTGGGCCGCAAAGCAAATGAAGATATCATGCAAGAACTCCAGTTCCAATTAGTCTCACAGTTTATAAATAAGCAGCAGCTACAGTGGAAACACCATGTCCAGCGAATCATAATAGACTTCCAAAAGCCATGATTCATTACCTTCCACAAAGATGGTGGGTCGAGAGTGACTCACTGAGATAATAATAGGTCTTAAGCCTTATATGTGTTAGGATGGTGGTGGTGGTGGTGGTAGTGGTGGTGTATTTCTTGAGACAATTGTGAAAGACTGAACAAAAGAAAGAAAGATAAAAGAAAAAGGTACATTAGATATAAAGAATGAATAAAAGAAAAAAATAGTATGATTCAAAGGGAGGAAGGAATATTCCAACTAACAAGAAGGAAGAATAGGAAGGAACTTCTTTCTGTTACTCATAAACACGAAGAAAGCTTTTCCTCAGAAGAAAAAAACTCACGATTTCTTGTCTTTTAAAAAAAAGTTGTATGATAACAAATCTTAACAGGTAAAAGAGGGATTTGCTTTCAGCAAATATCTATCGTCTAAAGTGTTACATTTTTCCCCTTTTCAAAGCCAATATAAAAAGGATAAGTTACACATCAATGCAATTTTCTTCACTCGAATTTTATTAAACTACTAGCCGTACCCGCGCTTCGCTGCACTTGTTATAAATAAATAACATTTACTTAAATCTGTTAGGCTATATTTTCAAACACAGAGCTTTGTTATTGTTAGTGAATAATTAATTTATTATCAGTTATAAATCATTTGCTCCTGAATTACTTTCAAAGTTGTATTTAGAACTATGAATTTAACTGTTATTACCCTGCGATAGGTTCTGGAGTTGATCGATTATTTCTACTTTTAAGCTTGATATTATGTTAGACCTAACAACGTCTGAAATAGAATATATTTGTAAGAACTGAAGGTTGTTACTCTCTGCTGGAAGAAGGTTTTGTCACCAGACGATATCATTTGAAATAAGGTGTTGTACTGCCCTATATTATTTAAAACGGTGTTGATAACGGATATACTGCTAACTGATGTACTTAAAGTTTTTAATTCGTTTTGGAGGCTCTTAAATCTGAGGAAGAAAGACTTTTCCAGCAGCGCAACGTATTCAAGACTAATTTACAAACATGTTAACCGAATTATTCTTGCAACGAAAACGGACGCTCCCTAGACCAAATATTCATGTTTTAATTATGTAATTACTTCATTGTTTCATGTGGTATTGTATGACCTATATCGTTAATTGTTTTTTATTGTAACATTGGACCATATCTGAGTATATAATATCTCGCGCTCAGAGGGTAGAGTTCGTGGTTTGAGATGGTTTACAAACCACAAGTCATGCTAAAGATGTTGGTTTGTTTATTATTCAATATGGAGTATTGTGCACTACATACAGCTGTTATCTATTAAGTATACATTACCCAAATACGTAAGTAAGCAATAAAAATATGTAATGTTATGGATAATTAGTACTTAATATGTGCCGCGTATATATATATATATGTAAAATTATTCCATATCTGGCTTTCATTCTTTCATAAAAAAACGCAACGCAAATCAGACATCAAATTTCAGTACGGTACCTCCAAATAGCATTAAATTTAACTGCAGTAGGCCCACATATAGCTAATTATTAGTGTCGATATTATATAAAGTTTTCTGTGCGTAAGTTTCTGTTTAGTCCTACCTTATATGCATTTGTGCCCAGTCCTCGATTCACTCAAGAGCTTCTGTAATGACATAAAGCCTACTTCCATCTGAAGGAACTACACTTTCCAATGATGAAAGAATTATTTAAATCTATTAAATAGCTTCTTGAGATTGCCTCATACAAACACACAAACATTCTCTATTTATAATATAATAATATTTAGCATATTATGAACACATATCATATCATCCGTATATCAATCCGATTGTTGTCCAAGAACTCCAAGGCCACCTTAAATAGATGCAGAGTCATTTGTTTTATCTTTATTACCGATATATTCGTGGCTAATCTGACGTGGCCACGATATGAAGAGCATTGCTATTTTAAAACAGAAATATCTCACCATATGGTATTGCAGAATTCCTCTACGGAAATATTATGTACTTCGGTACATCATAGTAATAACATTCCTATCAAAATTTTGCGGAGAATAAAACTTATCGGAAATCGTTTTTAAAGAAACTTTTGTTAAGTAATATTTCTCATAAATATCAATAATAAGCGAGATATTTCGATTTATTTAATTCACGCCTTCTTACAACTCCTCTTTTAAAAAGAGTATTTTTAATGACATAAAGCCACAGTCTAGTATATACAATCGCGAAGCTCAATACGTAGTAAATATGCAAACATTAGGTAGTTGCTCACCACTAGGATCGCTAATAACGCGTCATTACAGGCAATGCAAAATAGAACGGTCACAGTTTATTGTTTCTAGCACCCTCAAAACTCAAACTTCGTGACTATATATAGTAGACTGTGATATAGCCTAGAATCTAAGTTACAACGAACTTAATTAATATTCCAATTTTCAAATAATCGTTTCAGTCATTATCGCGTGAAAAGATAACAAACATCCAGACAGACTGACAGACAGACAGACATACAAACAAAAATGTCAAAAAAGCCATTTTCCATTTCAGGATGCTTAATTATACATGTTAACTCCAATTATTTTTGGAAAATCGAAAATTACCAGAAACATTTTGGCTACCGGTACAGATTTATTATTAGTAGCCTAGAGATATTAAGATTACCGTTTCTTGTGCAAACACCGTCTAAAATTTGAACTACGGCATCTGTCTTGTAAGAGAAGCAGGCTATACGCAATATCTCGGGGCTTATATATAAAATCATGTTGGATACAGTAATAGGCGATACCCATACAGGAGTGTTCACTTTCCTTGAAATACTTTTCGCTACTCCCATGATTGCCACCGAGATTGAGAGGTGCTCGTGTGCGCTGAGAAGTGTGAAGACAATATGGCACAAGACCGTCTAGCTTCTTTGGAAATTTTAAGAGTAGTAAATATCGTGATTCACAATTTCAGTGATAGACTGATCAATAAATTTTGCAGTCGCAAAGAATGGAGACAGGAATTCGTGTGCAAATGGAATTGTGATTGAGAAAGTGACATATCTCTGGTTTTATGAAGGACGTAACGCATATTTCCATTAGTATATTCCATTTAAATTGTAATGCATGTAGTTTTCCGATAATTAAACATCAAAAGTAGCTGCACCAAAAAGGATTGGACTAATGATTCTTTATGCATTCAGCTTCAATATAGATAAAAAATATATAGGCCTATTATTATAAATTTCACTTGGATAAATAATGAAGATAATTCTAGAGCAGCCAAATCTAATTGAAATCACACGAGCCGCCATTGACTAGGCCACTGTGACAAAACACCATTATTTATTTATTTGTTTATTTATTTTTTTTTTACAGATTTGGGAGAACTTCGCAAGTAGATAAATATACTTAAAATATTTTCTCCTAATTTTTAGTCTCCTATTTATCATGAAGCTGTATCTACTATTCGTTTGTGTAGCGCCGATAGAATTTTGGATGATGAGATGTGGCCGAAAATTACCATATATTGGCCTCAGATTTGGGGAAAGTCTGAGGGAAAACCCAAACCAGGTATCAGACTTAGGCCGTAATGATAAATGTACGCAATTGCAACAGCTGTAAGAGGGAGCTGTTTTATTCGTCAATGCGTATCATGTGACACCTTGTACAAGAAGCGCGAGTGGCATACATCCCTGTCGTACACCAAAGCTTATCTTTCAGTGAAATCGTATAAGATATGGGATAATTAGAAATCCATGCTCTCACCTTAAGATCCTTTCTTTTCTTTTTTCGGCCAGGAAACTTATTACGCCGGTTTTGGAATCGTTTCTCCTTCCCTTTCTCCTGAAACAGACACCCACACACACAAAAAATTACACTAACTTTTCTCGCCGTCTACAAGGCACAATTATCATTTGTGATACAGATTAAAGCAACGATAGAAGTTACTGAATCTGTTCTTACAGCTCTTCCATTTCTGTTTGTATCCACGCAAATCTTGTAAACCACGTTCTGGTAGTCCGCTGTAAGTTTTGAGACTGCTTTGGTCGTGGTAGGATGTATTGTTTGGTTACATAAAGAAAAATCCGCAAATTATACGTAAATTTCTTGTGAGGTATTACAGTATTATGTTAGTAGTGTACTGAAATAGAGGTGGGGAGAAATAACGTAACTGTTATTTTGGAACACTTCCTTACTTGGAACTGTTTCATAAAGTAACAGCACTTTGGAATACTACGTTCCAAAATAAGTGTTGTTCTGAGCTAGTACGAAATACTTGCTGTTACAAAATACTCGTTTCACCTCAGAACTACATTATGACAACGCCTGTTGCACAAAACGGAAAATATTTTGCACTATTGGAAGCAGTGGCGCCAACCTTTGGAAAACACTGGGTGGCTACAAACGTCTGAGCTATAAGTTAAATATCATATATGTATAATGATAACACGACAAATTATTGGGTAGGCTCGGATTCCACGAGCCCATGTAAGTTGGCGCCATTGTTTGAAAGCAGAATTGAGAATCATGCAAATGTGGCTTTCACGTAGAAGTTCCTTGAACAATTTCAAGGGAAAAATTGTTTCGGGGCCGGGTATCGATCCCGGGACTCTTCGCTTAGTGCACGAATGCTGTACCGACTGAGCTACCACACAACTCTGACAAGACGTCAGAAATCCAAAGAATTGAGAATCCTTTCGTCGCACTGAAATAAATGTTGGAAACTAAAGTAAAAGATAAATAGTAAAGATACGAAGATCGTCTTTAAAAAATGTACACATTATCTTGAAACTGATGTTCCAGAGTATAGGATTATAGACAATTATTAAAGTAATGTCTGTATTAGAGTATAGTAACTATATTGTGAGAGGAAGATGAAAGTTATGTTTTATTTACAAATATTTTAGAATTTTAGTTTCATTACCAATTCTTGAAATTAAACTAAATTCTATTTAAAATATGATTGAAACATCACTGTATTGTTGAAGTTTTTTATTTACAAAAATACAACGGTAAATTTTTATATTTCATTACAGTGAGTTTATTACTCTTCATGACGGTATTAATATGAATTTTAGCACGACCCAAATGAGTATAGCTTTTTTTTTTTTACTAATTTTTGGGAGAAATTGGACACTATTGTGAACTAGAGCTGGGCAGAAGAGAAAGAATAGGTTAAGTTTTATTTACCATTGGAATCCACTTCGATTTCGTGACCAATTTACAAATAATTTAAATTTACATTACATTTCCAGTTTCGAACTAACCTGATCTACGAATTCAATTTGGCATTAGAAAAGATGTCTTTTTCACGAATTCACATCTTGGCTCACAATGACATCATACTGCAATCACATGGCATGCAGGGAAGTATGTGATCATTTAGCGTCTCAAATACCGCTCTTGCATTACATACTACACGTGCGTGCTTGTTCCAAAACACCACTGTTACATTATACACGTACTAGTAGTACGCACCTGTTCCAAAATACTACTCATATGTGCATGTCCCAAGATATCAATGTGCACCTGTGTAGTTACATAATATAGTACTGTTATTTCGGAACTGTTACTTGGAACCTAGTATTTTCACGGAACGGAACAGTTAGAACTGTTACGAGAAGATAACAACTTCTCCCATCTCCATACTGAAATGTTTGTATTTCAAAGTTTCAATAACAGGACTGTTTATTTATTTGTCGAATATCAACGGTGGTTCTGACAAACTAAAATTAAAATGGCGAGGAGACAAATAGGTATGATCATCAAGTAGCAATAATTGAAGACCTCCCCGGAATAAGGGTATTACATCAAACTAGTGACGTATGTGACTTCGGTGGAGAAAGTAATTTTGGAGCATTTATTCATAATAATAAATGATTGCATCCAGTATCTGAATAAACTTGTATCCTTGATCAGTCAAATGATTCTGCTAGTCACTATATGCCTAACGAAATATACCTCTGAAATTAATTACGTTTCCCCTTGAACGTGCCGTACACACTTGTTCGTTATACCCTTATTCCGGGGTGAATATAACAAACAACCCAAGAATACTGAAGTGATAAAGATGGTACGTGACATTCATGACACCATTTGGTAGTAAGGAGAAAAGCCTGTCGTTTCTACGTGACGACCGGGTTGACTTAGAATTGCAGATAAAAAATTATTTTAATTCTTAAATGATACCTGTAGACCTACAAAAATTGCGAGTACGCAATTCATAGAAAACGTTGCCTAAAGTGGAAATTTTATAGAATCTAAAAAGGTGCCTGGAGCCTAATTTTGCCTACTTAGAATATTTTCCCGCAAAGATGAACACGCCAATTTCTTTTCGAAAATGTTCACTATTAATTCCAAAAATATATGTTTCTGTTCATAATAAATTTTAAATAGGACTGTGCATGTCATACTTCGTGGTATAGTAGTTAGATTCTTTACTACATTGGCTATAGTTAGAGATGGTAGATATTCACAATCAGGATAAACGTGAAATGTGCATTAATGCTGTAGAAAAGTAATTTCATTTTTGAAAGCATCTTATTACATTTATTACCGTAGTTTTAAACCGCGATAAAGTGCGAAATTCATTTAAAAATACGAAATGCGCGTGTTTAATCATAAATAATATCAAAATTTCATTTTGTGAGACACTTTTGTATTTTGTAAAAGAAATCTATCTAATGCCTCTCCACGTACAGACTCTTACATTATTTCAAATAGTTTCATCACTCCTCCATGGTAGCTTTTAGAGTTTGACTAGCATGTGAATGTGATCTACCTGATAACAACAAATAGGTTAGGTATCTATATTATTATCTCGAATTTTCAACTAAAATGTCTGGTGCTGGTGATTGAACGTCGCCAGTCTGTGCGATCTACAGGGTGTTAAAAATAGAGTATCCAATATTTTAGGAGATGCTAGTATGTATCAAAACAAAAAAATAATATCTATTAAACATGGGTCCTACAACACATAATTTCTGAGTTCTGAATACTTGTTCATAGGAGGTGCTCAATGTGACGTCCATTCATGGCAGTGCATTCCTCTGCCCTTCGGCGTAAGGAATCACGCACTCTTTTAAATATACCATTACAAGAAGTCTAGGGATTTAGGTTTAGGGAACGAGCAGGCCAAGGTGTGGGGCCTCCCCGATCAACCCCATGATCCTGAAATATCAGCGTCAGGTGTTCACGCACATTGCGGAGAAAATATGCTGGTGTTTTATCATGCATGAACCACATCTGTAGTATTTTGCTAACATGACACATACCGTACTCCACAAAGGTAGGCAATAGGTTAATAAGAAAGTTCTGATAACGAGCCTCAGTTAATCTCTGTGGTAGCACGTATGGCCCTATTAACCTATCGCCAAGAACGCCTGCCCATACGTTGATTGAGAATCAGTGCTGATGCCTTGTTTCGTCAACTGCATGGGGATTTTCATCAGCCCACACATGCTGATTACCAAAAGTTCATCGTGGGATCATCCATTTATATTTACTGTACTCTTCAATCTTTGTCTTCTTTTGATATTAGCGTTCTGTTGGTAATGCAAGTGTTACGTTCTTGTAATAAGTTTATGTTGTCACGTTAATTTTAAAGTTTTTTTTATTGTGATTGAGCCCTTAGACTTGTGTAATAACTTGCCTGCATCACTTTGGAGGAATCGAGGTGGTCTTCATCGCTGATCCCTCCTTGTCCGTCCTCAGGTTCGCCATCACTGGCGTCCGAAGAACAGAGCCAACAAAGTATGGCTCCCATAGCACTCACAACTGTAACAAGAAGCGACAACTATTTAGAGTTGACTCAACTTCACTTTTCAAGTACACATGCAGGCCTCAATATAACATTTACAATCACCCCAAATCGTTTTATACTACGAACTCTATAGTTTCCATCTTCAGTTACTCGAAATCTTAAATGATTAGCTTCCGTTTGTTGTTGTGCAATGCCCCTTATAGACGAAGTCATATATCCTGAGGTGGCAATGATACAACACATTGTGATTTTAAAAATCGTATATCGAGTTAAATATCAGTCCTATCAAAATGTTGTATAGAATAAAATTTATCGGAAATCGTTGTTAAAGAAACTTTTGTTATGTAATAGTTTTCACAGAAATGAATAATAATCTTCCTATAATACCTCTTTAAATAAAGTATTTTGAATGCCATTTAGCCTAAAATCTAAGTTAGAACGAACTTAATTTACAGTCTAATTTTCATGTAAATCGGTTCAGCCATTATTGCGTAAAAGGTTAACAAATATCCAGACAGACAGACAGATAAACAAATATAAAAACGAAGCTTTCAAAAATGAGATTTTTTTGTGTCAGGATGGTTAATTATATATGTTGACAACAATTACTTTTTAAAAAGCGAAAATTATCTGAACAATTTTGGTTACAGATTTTTTATTAGTATAGCTTTGATATTGGAGTACTAGGGCAGTACAAGACGAGCAAAACATTTACAACTTACAAATGGCTTTTAAGGAGCTCGCAGGTTCTTTGCCGCCCTCACATGAGTCCGCCGTCGGTCCCTATCTTGCGCAAGATTAATCTAGTCTCTACCATCATATCCCACCTCCCTGAAATCCATTTTACTATTATCCTCCTATCTACGTATCGACATTCCCAATGGTCTTTTTCCTTCCGGTCTCTCAACTGTCACTCTATATGCATTTCTGAATTCGGCCATACGTGCTACATGCCCTGACTATCTCAAACCTCTGGGTATAATATTCATAAATATGTCAGATGAAGAATACAATGCGTTCAGTTCTGCGTTTTGTAACTTTCTCCAGTCTCCTTTAACTTCATCCCTTTTAGTCCCAAATATTTTTTTCCTAAGAACCTTATACTCAAACACCCTTAATCTCTGTTCCTCCCTCAAAGTGAGAGTTAAAGTTTCACAACCCTACAGAACAACCGGTAATATAACTATTTATAAATTCTAACTTTCAGAGTTACTTAGAAAGCATGATGGTATATTCAGATTGTCAATATCTATAAATGAATACAATATAATATTTTATTACTCAGTCAATGACAAATCAATGTAAAAATGACTTATTTTATAGTCAATAAGTTTATATACATGAATTACAAAATTGCGAACGTTTTCGCCTATTCAGGCATCCTCAGGCAGAGTTATACAATATCTCAATGTCACATACGTAGCTATTGGTGGTGAGTACTATTTGAATTAAATGTACAAGCCATCTCCATTATTAAAATGTAATATTACAGGTAGTAAACTTAATAATGTTAAAATGTTAAAAACCATTTAGTAATTAAACTTCATAATATGTGGAACTCTTCAGTCCAATGAACAAGAGTTCCACATATTATGAAGTTTAATTACTAAATGGTTTTTAACATTTTAACATTATTATGTTTACTACCTGTAATATTACATTTTAATAATGGAGATGGCTTGTACATTTAATTCAAATAGTACTCACCACCAATAGCTACGTATGTGACATGGAGATATTGTATAACTCTGCCTGAGGATGCCTGAATAGGCGAAAACGTTCGCAATTTTGTAATTCATGTATATAAACTTAATGACTATAAAATATGTTATTTTTACATTGATTTGTCATTGACTGAGTAATAAAATATTATATTCTATTCATTTCAGAGTTACGCCAACAAATTTAATGTAGGCCTAATAACTAAATAGTTTGAATACTAATAATACAAATATGTACAAGAAGAGTATAGTATCATTCAGTGACAAGTGGATCACTACACGGGAAATCTTTTGATAAAGACAAATATTATTTTGAGATTTCAGTACTACAACATGAACAAACACATTACGGAAATTATTAATTTAAATGAATTACATATTTTAGACTAGGCTTGTCGCATTCTATTTAATATCAGACTTCTCCACAAAATATAAATTATAGCTGTGTATTGTCAAATATTATAAAATTAATATCAATGTCGAATTTCGAATTGTTCATACGTTGTTTGCTAGTTTACAAAATATTCAATTAAGTTACTTATCTCCTACACTTCCCATTCTATTCTCAAATCTTCAACATAAAAGGAGAAATTTTCCTGTTAGATAAAATGAAGGCCCATAGGTAATTAATAGCAGTAGGGTTCTGTCCCACTCGCCTGTATTCTTTACCGGCGTGGACATTGTATTTCATACTCACTGCTGCTACCTACTGAATAAAGCACAGATCATAGTGTGGCCGAAAAAATAAGATCAATGAAAGATTTCCATGACCCTATCGAAAATGGAATCCACGTCCTCCCGGTTCTGTAGTGTGGAGCCTCATTTGCGGCGCTAACACCAGCCCATCAAAGTTTTTTACTTAATAGGCATTCATTATTTCTAGAAAGTGACAATCAATTTCTTTTTACTGAATATATGTATAACATATTATTTACCTGGAGTAACTTGAAGTTGCTGAAGTATTCTCACAAAGAAATCACGCTTCGTAATCCTTTTCTGCTCACTCTTATAAGCATCCACTTGAAATAACACAACTGGAATGTCGTTTCCATGGTTTGCACAAGAATAGCGAAGACAGAGAATCATAGCATGTTGTAGCTACGTTTGTCGCTAGGTAACTATAATGGGTAAAATTTACTATGCAGTCATGCGCAGATTCAATTTCGACCTGTATATCAGAATGTGTGTATAATACAATAATATGGAAAATTAATTCATTGATATTGAAATTTGCATTGCATGCTGCATTTTATATCAATAAATATCTAGTTAAATTTCGCCACATTGTATGGTCATTAAAATGTGATACATAACTCAAAATATTGCTTTTATAAACCTACAAAAATATGAAGGGTCATCGAATATGACATCATATTGGTATTACATCCCCTAAGTTATATGATTTTTGCATTCATTGATCTGAATTGTGCCTTTTCACAGATAATAGCATACATCAAAATATAACTTCCATATTAATATGATGTACCGAAGTAGATATGGTATTTCCGTGTAGGATTTCTGAGTTATCATATGATGAATGATGAATGGAGCGAGAAACATTCTCTCCAGCACCGGGACTCGAACCCCGGTTTTCAGCTCTACGTGCTGACGCTTTATCCACTAAACCACACCGGATTCCAGTTCCTATCCCGGATTGAATTCTCTGAGATAATTCCACCTCTCAGTTTCCCTTTCACTCGTAATGAGTGCACCTCTGCACATAGTGTGTTGGACATTGTGGCACTGTCACACATCTGTGATAGTGCATGAGGGTTGGCCAACAAAGAGAAACTGAGAGGTGGAGCTTAAACCGAGAGGATTCAATCCGGCAACTGAACTGGAATCCGGTGTGCATAGTGGATAAAGCGTCAGCACGTAGAGCTGAAAACCCGGGTTCGACTCCCGGTGCTGGAGAGAATTTTGCTCCGCCCCACCCATTCTTCATCATATAACTCCAATGTTTCTTTTACACAGATAGTCTTCTATAACTGCTGACCAATAAATATTTTTTGTTAAGGTAACCAACGTACAAAAGAAAATGAGGATCCTTCTATAGCTGCAATTCAATTTGAACACTTGCTATTGGTTTATTTCTTCGGCTGGAGTTAAGTCCATTGGGCCTTCGCTTCCACACCACCAGAAATATATTAGAACCACAAGAAAAATTATAAATGCATATTTGTTCTAATATAATGACGTGTACAAAATAAGTATAATATAAATATAACTGAAGATACAAGTTCAAATTTAATTTAATCCAAATTAAGGAATGAATCAACTAAAATTGAACGTTCACAAAAGTAACAGTGACACCCAGCTTCACTGTGACTAATCAGTGGAATGTATGCTGTTCTAGCATCTTGGCACGAAGGTAAGAAAGATCGTTAATCTATCAAAGAAAAATATTATTAAAAATCTAGAGATAAAAACATTACCTGTAACATCGAATGAGGAATTCGAATTGCGATAGTAAGCTTCATTACTATATTTGAAAATACACATCTATTGATAAATTTTCTAGGGGAATGTGCTATAGCAGTGGTCGTCAATACTCGCTGAAATGGGTAAAGGGTAACGAGTGTGTCGTAATAAGCTCCGTCGTGCAGAAGGTAGAGGTAGAAAGCATAGCCGCCAGCAGCTACGGTTGCATGCTAGTGCAATGTCTTAAAACGCGAGCAGGATACTCTAGCCCGAGGGTGCAGTGTGCCGATGACCGCTGTGCTGTATTCATGATCTTAAATGAAATGAAATAGGTCTAATGTAAAATATGTAGTGAATTTGAATTATTTTTTGTAACATGTTTGTGCAAAGCAATAATTTTACAACATTACATTTGTTGGAATCAAATCTCTAAGCATTTAAAGACAAAATTAAACTTCTTTCTGTCATTTATTATCGCAAACCACTGCTATCTTAAATTGACTAAGCATCATTGTCTTTCAGTCACTAAGTTAGCTTAACTATGCTTCATGTCTTTTCGTAAAATTAAGTGCGTATGAAATCACCTGTCGACAGGTACATAACTTCACAATTCTGTATTTCTGTACACAGAACTACATCTGGACGGTGCGAGAAATGAAATGAGTTTGTGTATGCAATCAACATTTATTTGTCGACAAATGAGGCCTCTCCACAGATTCAATGCTATCATAAAGGGCAAGAAAAAGGCGATGATGTGGGAAGTATTTATGGTCTTCTTGTTCTCCGTTTATTCCCTTTGTTCTTCGTGTAGCCTCCATATATTCTTCTTGTATTTTCTCTTATTCCAGCTATTCGCTTTGTTATCCGTGTATTTCTCTTGTTTTTCTTGCATTCTCGTTTTTGTTCTTGTATTTACCTCGTTCTCTTTGTATTCCACCTTGCATTTTCATTCTTTGCCTTGTCTTTGCAGTGTTTTCTTTATCTCTCCCTTATTTTCTTTATATTCCCCTTCCTCTCATGTCTTCCCACTGTTTTTCTTGTATTCCCATTGTTCTCCTTGTCTCATTGTTATATTTGTCTTCACATTGTTCTCCTTAACGTTTCATAGTTATCATTGTATGTCCCTTGTACTCCTCGCATTCACCTCGTTCTCTTTGTATTCCACCTTGCATTATCATCGTTTTCTTTATCTTTGCAGGGTTCTCTTTATATCCACTTGTTTTCCTTATTCCCCTTTACTCCCTTGTCTTTCCACTGTTTTCCTTGTAATTATCTTGTCCTCCTTGTATTCACCTCGTTCTCTTTGTATTCTACATTGCATTATCATTGTCTTCCTCATCTTTGCAGTATTCTCTTTATATCCCCTTGTTTTCCTTATATTCCCCTTTCCTCCCTTGTCTTCCCCGGTTTTCCTTGTAATTACCTCGTCCTCCTTTTATTCACTCTGGTTCTATTTGTATTCCATCTTGCATTATTATTATTTCCTTGTCCTTCCAGTCTTCTCTTTATATCCCCTTTGTTTTCCTTATATTCCTCTTTCCTCCCTTATCTTCACCTTGTCTTCCTTGCGTTCTCCTTGTCCCCTTGTATTCACCTCGTTCTCTTTGTATTTCACCTTGCATTATTATCTTTTTCCTTGTCCTTCCAGTCTTCTCTTTATATCCCCTCTGTTTTCCTTATATTCCTCTTTCCTCCGTTGTCCTCCCCTTGTTATCCTTGCATTCTTCTTGTCACCCTTGTATTCACCTCGTTCTCTTTGTATTCCACCTTGCATTATCATTTTTTTCCTTGTCCTTCCAGTTTTCTCTTTATATCCCCTCTGTTTTCCTTATATTCCTCTTTCCTCCCTTGTGATCCTTGCATTCTTCTTGTCCCCCTTGTATTCACCTCGTTCTCTTTGTATTCCACCTTGCATTATTATCTTTTTCCTTGTCCTTCCAGTCTTCTCTTTATATCCCCTCTGTTTTCCTTATATTCCTCTTTCCTCCCTTATCTTCACCTTGTCTTCCTTGCGTACTCCTTGTCCACTTGTATTCACCTCGTTCTCTTTGTATTCCACCTTGCATTTTTTATCTTTTTCCTTGTCCTTCCAGTCTTCTCTTTATATCCCCTCTGATTTCCTTATATTCCTCTTTCCTCCGTTGTCCTCCCCTTGTTATCCTTGCATTCTTCTTGTCCCTCTTGTATTCACTTCTTTCTCTTTGTATTCCACTTTGCATTATCTATTATTTTGTTCTTGTCTTTGCAGTGTTTTCTTTATATCTCTTTTGTTTTCCTTATATCCCCCTTTCCTCCCTTGTCTTCCCACTTTTTTCCTTGTGTTTCCCTTGTTCTCCCTGTATTCACCTCATTTTCTTTGTATTCCACGTTGCATTTTCACTGTTTTCTTTGCTTTGCAGTGTTCTCTTTATATCCCCATGTTTTCCTTCTATGCTCCTTGTATTCACCTCGTTCTCCTTGTATTCCCCTTGCATTTTCATTGTTTTCTTTCTCCTTGCAGTATTATCTTTATATCCCCAAGTTTTCCTTCTAATCCCCTTTCCCACTGTTTTACTTGTATTCTCCTTGTATTTATCTCGTCCTCTTTGTATTCCACCTTGTATTTTCGTTGTTTTCCTTGTCTTTGCAGTGTTCTCTTTATATCCCCCTTGTTTTCCTCATTCCCCTTTACTCCCTTGTCTTCCCACTGTTTCCCTTGTATTCTCCTTGTATTCATCTCGTTCTCTTTGTATTCCACCTTGTATTTTCGTTGTTTTCCTTGTCTTTGCAGTGTTCTCTTTATATCCTCATCGTTTTCCTTTTATTCCCCTTTCCTCCCTTGTCTTTCCACTTTTTGCTTCTATTCTCCTTGCTCTCCTTGTCTTCCCATTTTTATATTTGTCGCCCCCTTGTCCTCCTTGTCGTTTTCTAGTTATTATTGTCTGCATCTTGTACAGATGTACACTTTGTCTGCGCCTGTTCTTCTCGTCTTTCCTTGTTCTCCTTGTATTTCCTCCTAATCTACCTGTATTCACCTTCTTTATATAAAACATTCTTAAAATTAAACATTAGAAGTGTTTAAAAATGTTCAAACGATAATACTTATAGCGTAATGGCAATTGGACCCGTTTTGGCACCGGTTTAATGTCATCATCAGTGTCTTTCGAACTACTGCTTTACTCTCTTTGTATTTCACCTTTTCTCCTTGTATTGACATTGTTTTCGTTGCCTATACCGTGCTCTCTTTGAATTCCCCTTGTTCCCTTGCTTCTCAATTTTCTCCTCGTATTCCCTTCGTCGTTCCATTGTTATTCTTGGCGTCCTATTGGCCTCCTTGTCATATCCTTGTTATCACTGCATGCCCCTAGTACAACTTGTATGCCTTGGTTCTTGTCTGCCTTTTGTCTCTTAGTATTCTCATTTTCTGTTCCCAATAGCATTAAAATAATGTATGTACTAAGCGCATAAATATTTAGCTTTATTTTATTTGTATTTTTTTTTAAATTTACGCGTTAACTCAGAAACCATGGATGGTAAAAATTTGAAATCAGCATAAAAAAGCTATGGGAATAAAACTGTTCTTTGCTTTAACAAACAAAAGTGTAAACAGCATAGTTGTTATTTATTTCATAAAAAACTTTAAACTTGATCGATGGAAACATTTTGTAAAAAGATTTGAAATCGGCGCATATACTTCTATAAGAAGCAGCCGTTCTTTATATTGTAAATGACAAAAGTTTGAGTCCTGAGTCCCCCGCCATGTGAGAACGCTTGTTCGTTTAACTCACCGTAACTCAGAGATCAATAAAGATTTAGAGTAGAGAGAAATTTTTAATGTAATTTTCATTCCTCCTCCAAATTTCTCTCACTTTAATACTTTCTCTTAAATGGGAAATAAAAATGTTTGGCGATTACCAATGTTCGAAGGTGTAAATGTCTATTCTGAACAGATCACTTCGAAGTTAGTATTTTTTTTCTCAATTTTCAAAAATATTTTAATTTTGAATTTGTTTCTATGTTTTCCTTAGACATAGAGCTATTCATAAAAATAATACAGCGCGACTGATTGCCTACGGTATGATAAATGTTTAACGAAGTTGGAAATATCGTTCTCATCTGCTAGCTGTAAATGGCAACGAAAAAAGTTAACACAAAATCGGACGATTTTACCGGCTAATATAGAGCCTCAGCCAAAACTACCATGGTTACTTCTTCTTCTTCTTCTTCTTCTTCTTCTTCTTCTTCTTTCCCTTAGTTTAACCTCTCCCTTTTAGATTCTAATTACACGACCCACGCCACCTGGGCCTTACAGGGCCGCGACCTGTCGGAAGAAGAATTAATCTATGGATCACATACATTCTTTTTTGACCACACAAGGACATGGAGGGCCTCCCTGGATGAGGGATCAGCTCAATGCCAGGGCCACCTCCGATACAACACAAACAATTAAGAAATTACACAGCATTCACTCACACATATGAAAGGATTACGGGAAGGATCGCCGTCCATTGCCGGACTTTCAACAGGTACAATCCCGGCATTTGCTTGAAAATAACTGAGGAAACCATGAAAAACCTCAGGACTGCCGGCCCCTGGGATCGAACCCCGGACCTCCCGAATGCAAGGCCAGCCCTTTACCACGCCGCTAGCCCGCTCGGTTACCATGTTCATAATAGTTTTAAATTTACTTAACGCAATTGAACGGTATAAAATGGTATTTTGATAACCCTACTACCAATGAACATCACATCTACTCTACTGTACTCGGTGATATTCTTAGGTGGATACATATAAATGTCATGTCTTTATAACATTAATATAGTTACTTGAGACTGTTGACAATAATTGTCTCGTACGTAAAAATTTACAGTAACAATATTGAAAAAAAAAATGGAAATCAATTGAGCAGTTTTCTGTCTAACATAATCAGGCGTTGACAATAAATATATATCTTACGGTCATTAAACTAAAATATGTGCAGAGTGTCTGATTTAAGCCGTTCGTTTTTGTTTAGGCAGCCCAAATACCACTCCACACATGTGGGAGGTATGTAATAGTTTCGCAGGCGGAATTGGGCGTGTGTGTGTATTAGCTCCCATGATAATGTCTTCGTAAGACAAAATTATGTTAAACACGTGCAGTAAATCTGTTAATTATTTATTTTCTTTCGGATTTCCAACGATTTTTATATTCACGTTTATCATTGTATGGTTTTTATTGAGTCATTTGCTCTTCTTAGAGTCCGGATATTATTTCTTAATGTGTAAGTCATCTCCAGTCCTTAAGATTAATTTTTTTTTCATTCGGAATAAGTAACGGACATGACAAAAAAATACCTTTAAAGAAAAGACAGCGTACAGATTTAATACAATTTATTAATTCATTTATAGATATTTTGGTATGTCACTCCTAGCGACACTACCATGACAACATCAGAATCTGGATAGAACAAGAAAAACGTAGGATTCAGGCTAAGAAGATCATTGTGTGGCAGTGGTATTTAATCTATGGAACGCGTACCCCAGGGGTACGAATCCCACTGACTATACATGTAAAAATTCTGCCATATTAATTTTGATATAGTAGTTGTTATAGCAGTTTACACATTCTCTCTTACAATATCAACTATTGTTTTGCCTCGTTTCAGTAATAATTTACACATTTCATTAGAGCATCACTAAGGTACTTGAATTTTTCCACCAATTTACGAAGGATAAATTTCCAATTTTTGTATTTCCATTTCGTAATATGTACTGGTCACGGCATAGACCTACAATATTATTGGGATTATTTTTACAAATCATAAGATGGAACCAATTCTCTTATTCCTTCAGAGTGATTCTGTACATTTCTTACAGACTTTTGTGGACGATATTGGGGATCATAATGATCAAATTTCATATCCGAACCCTTGTCCGGAATCGTTTTGTTTGATAAATATTAGAGTGAATAGAAATACGAAATTTCATATTGTAAACAATAAAGAAGAATATTTAAAAAGGGACTAGAAATCTTTACGTTCTGGAAAACGCCGAATGTAAAATGATCAAATCAAATACATACGTACATACGTACATACGTACATACGTACATAGGTACATAGGTACATGTGTACGTAGGCCTACGTACATACACGTAAGTGTTCTGCCCAACGGAAGGTCTTTCACTGCAAACCCAGCATTCTCCAATCCTTACTATTTTCTGCCATCATTTTAGTCTCCGCATATGATCCACATATGAAGACCTCCCTCAAAGAAATTTGTATAAATCTCATGTGAAAAAGTATATGATATACAACCTTCTTTGAGGGAGGTCTTCATATCTTAATGCCGTCTATCATATGATATATTCTTCTTCTGCCCTGAACACTTCTTCCATTCACTATTCCTTCCAATACATCCTTCAGTAAGCAGTTTTTTCTCAGCCAGAGACCAACCAATTCGTTTTTCTATTTCTGTTCAGTTTCAGCATCATTCTTTCTTCACCCACTCTTTCCAACACAGTTTCATTTCTCATTCTGTCTGTGCACTTCACACGCTCCAAACTCCTCCATATCCACATTTAAATCCTACTATATGTTTCTCTTCATTTCCTCTAATGTCCATGTTTCTACCCCATACAATGACACAAAAAAGTAATGTCGTAATTTTTCGAAATACCGGTACGCTCATATTTTAGAGGATTTTCACATTTGTTTCGTAGTTTTGCTCTTACATTTTCAAATATCTAGCAAAATATTGACCGATTACAAATACGCTATATTTATTTTGAATGTAACAAAATAATCGATTGACCTATGATTATTTTGCCAGCCTTCACTCCTGTACAGAAATCGCCCTCCCATCATTCTCACTATAAAGATGATTCTTGAGTCGTTCGTGTACTTACATTACAGACCAACGTTGTTCTCGTCAGTACAGAAAGCGTCTTCTCCTCCTGCTCACTTTAAATTTCATTCCTGCGTTGTCAAGTCGTTTCGGACTTATAGTGAATTGATAACTCTTTTGTGGATTACTTTGCTTTACTTCGAAATTCCTACACATTCTTCAAACAATTCCTCTATTATTCTCAGGGTATTCGTGAATTTAATATAAAATCCTTAGTCGGAAAGAGACGCCTGTTTACGAAATGAGAGGCCTTCGGGATAGCCCAAACAACGATACGTACGTCTGCTGGTCGCGAGTTGCGATTGGGCGTGAGTTAGATACCCGTTTGAGCTATCTGGTTGGGTTTTTGCAGAGATTTTCTCCAGGTGTAAAAGGAAGGCCAGATGATCATATAACAGTTTTATTAAACGTAACTTTAACATTGTGAAAATGACATTTTATAATTTTGATGCAAACCGCTGCAGTTAACTGAAGAGATTCTTGGCTTTTACGGAGAAGTTTCATTACCTGAAACACAACAAATAAATTAATTAACGTTATTTCAATTGCAAAAAAATACTGTAAATTTAATACATATAGACAACTATTTACAGGTGAAATTTACAAATTGGAAGAAGCAAAAAATCTCCAATAAACATTGGTCTGCAAATTAGACCTTAGGCAGAGGAAGGCTGTACGTTGGCCCCCTACATCACAGGATTTAATTCCAAAAGATTTCTGTGTTTTGGGTCATGTAAAAAGCCTGGTTTACACTTCAGATGTCAACACACTTTAGGAATTGCGATTTCGAATTTAACATGTCTTTCAGTAAGTAAGTAATGATCCATGACTGCCTGAGAGATTTTGCAGCTCACTACAGACAAGAGATCAACATTGTATTCAGATGCATGGACAGAATTTGGAACACCTGCTCTAGGTAGAAATCAATAGGGCATATCGACACGTCTGTTCTTATCCCTCGAGAAAACTCATTAGAAAATGTGCATTATGTCGACAATAGTTAGGATGTGGACCAATATTTTTTGGAGTTTTATTTTTTTGGCTTGTAGTAATTTGTGTTTTCATTGTATAAATTATAGAGCATTACTTTTGAAACATCTGTAATTTCAGTTATAAATTTTAAAGTAATTAAAGTTTTCTTTCAACTGGAGTTGAGTTTTTCAAAATAATTTACATTGATTATTACTACATTTAAGTCAATTATTTCGATAGCATAAGATATTACAATGAGTTAATGGCGGTGTGAAGCATTGAATAAATAACCACGATTTAGCTATTGTCACATGTACGAGTACATCATTTTGATATACAAAGTCAACGTTAACAGCTGTATTAAAAATTTTTTTTTTTCAGTAACCAGATGTTAGGTAACATACAACACACATGTTTGTGAACGTAAGCCATCACTTACTAACTCATTCCTCGTAACACGTTCCTAATAGTGTATAATGGTATCTATGTTAGGGAAGACTTTACATTGACCCTTGTTGTCTGATAGCTACTAGTTTATTCATGGCAATTCTACGGTTTTGAGTTCATCTAATTACCTTAATCTGTCATTACCATATGCAACATGTATAATAGTAAAAAATTGAACTAATATTCTGAATGTAGTGCAATAATGAAACGCAATGTGTTGTTATTGATTAATAAATAACTTATACCTTCCTTAATATTTACACTTATATGTGTACAAATGTATGTAATTTATAATTTTTTAATTCTAACGTATAATTATGACTTTATTTTCAAATGCAAGTTAATGTTCAACACAGATGTCCCTGTAGTTCAGTGTATGGCGCTGTATGCTTTTGGGAGAGAGAGAGAGAGAGAGAGAGAGAGAGAGAGAGAGAGAGAGAGTGTGTGTATGAGCATAATATTTTTAAATCTACTCACATGCCTCTTCATCAATTAAGTTACACTAAATGCCAAAATGTTAATGAAAGGTGTGTCTTTGTTAATGAATGATAAATAATTAAGGAAAGTGGATAAAATTGAGACAATAATACATACTTCTTATTTCACAGCGCCGTTTCTTGGCATCCGTCTAGAGTGGCTGGTACCTATGAAAAGAAAGAAACTAGTAAGTATTGTGTTGAAAGTATTTTACCGATACTGGTATATATATTGCAGTCCTTTTTTATTCTTCTTGATATAAATTAAGCTGCATGGCGTAATTTGTAGCTGTCACTGAATAGTATTACATTCAATATTTGTTCAAGAACTGAAAATTCTAGACCTCCACTGAAGTAGTCTCCTCCGGTCTGTACCTCCCTGGAAGGATTTAATAATTTTAAATATCCAACATGACCAGGACGGAACAATTCTAATAAAAAAGCTAAGTTTCAATTATGCTAACTATTCTATAAGTATATAGATGTAAAAAAATAATTCTACACAGACTTGGTTGAGGACCGATAAAATTGTTCTTGCTGTCAATGTGTTTAAGTCTTTATTGGTGGTTAGCAATCCGCTGGTGGAGAGAAGGCTGTTTGCCAGTAGACAACATTTTTTTTATAAATGAATACAATATAATATTTTATTACACAGTCAATGACAAATCAATGTAAAAAATGACTTATTTTATAGTCATTAAGTTTATATACATGAAATACAAAATTGCGAACGTTTTCGCCTATTCAGGCATCCTCAGGCAGAGTTACACAATATCTCAATATCTCTGTCTGAGGATGCCTGAATAGGCGAAAACGTTCGCAATTTTGTAATTCATGTATATAAACTTAATGACTATAAAATAAGTCATTTCTTACATTGATTTGTCATTGACTGAGTAATAAAATATTATATTGTATTCATTTATAGAAATTGACACTCTGAATATTCCAACATGCTTTCTAAGTTAACATTTTTTTTGTTAACATAACATACTGAAGTAAATCTACATGGAAAAGTTGGTTTGACATCTTATTGAATTCGGGCCTAATTGTACAGTCTCGGCGATTGATTCCAGCAGAGACAGAAAAAAATCATGGTAGAAAAGTTGTTAGCTAACGAACAGTGATTTGAGGAATGGACAATATTTAGCATACAAATGGATAACTTTCTAAGAATAGTGAAAGGTGATGATGAAGATGACGATGATTATGAGGCCTATATGGCTTCATATAAAGACGGAGAGTGGACACACAGCAATGTTATTTAAATATGTATTTGTAGATCGAGAACATTAAAATCAATTACAGAGCAAACATGTATGTGGTGCGTTTGCAAAGTTAGGGGAAAAAAATTAAGTACGTCTCTGTGGCCTTGATTTTATATTTAAAAAATGGCTATACTTGTTATATTCTGCTGTAAGATGCATCTTCCACAAAGTAAAGTTGGTTAAAATTATGCTCAAAGACTTATTGTAACTGAAGGGAATATCTGTGACACTGAAAAATTATGAATTGAAGAAGGTGATTAAGAAGGTAACAACACTTAGTACCTATTGCATAGGTGGAAGAAATTAATGTTCTTAATGAAGACATTAGTTTCCGAAATAAATATCAACGTCTATGTTCTGTGAAGTTAATACTGTATATTGCTCAAAAATTCATTGCAATAAGTGCTTACACCTCACTGCAAGAAGTAGGTAACTTTATTTTTCTTATTTAGAGATATTGTCTATTTACTTAATTATTGCACTAAGGAATATGTCTCGTTTTCTTTTACATGTTTTTTACATTGGAAAATAGATGTCGCTGGTATCTTTCGGTCAGTTACCTAGTTCTTGCATTACATTCTGTGCGATTTTTGCTATGCTATAACAGAGAGATAACTAAAAGACGCAAGTTTCCAGTTACCTAGTTCTTGCATTCAGGTGACGGTATGAAGTTCCAGTATTATAAAGCTTATGGGTACCCTGTAAGGAATATTCTATATGAACTTTGTATAGATTTACTCACCCAAGTTGAGATCTGGCGCTCTAATTTCTCCACCCGAAGTGGTTCATTAATGAGTTCGTTAAAATACTGTGAAAAGAAAAGAAATTATTAATAATTATATCTAAAATAAATGGCAGGAATATATTTCTTACGGACATTTAATCTTCTTTTTAAATATGGGTGCATTAAGCTCTAGTGACGCGGTTGGTATCTCTCAAATCTGTTAAATTAGATTTCTGTGCAAGTTCCGCAAGTGGCAGCCCCAACACTGAAGTAGGCCTACTATCTTCCCGTCAATACTGGTACATAAAAAAAATATAATGTCATGGTTCGACATTCCCGAAGCCATGAGTGTCCATGAGTTTATAGACTAATTTGTTCCGACTATTCATAGGAGCTAAATCAAGCAGTGGTTTAGAGAACTGAATATGGGAGGTGAAATCCAAAGAGCCTGGAACATTGACATTAACTCTTTGTATAGGTCAAGGCTCCAGCTACTTATGCATTAAATTTCCTCATTATTACAGTATGTTTATAGTATGTTAAAATATTCACCAGGAATCTTTCCATACCTTCGACATTATTCATTTTTTATATATGACAATTTTTTTTATTCTCTACAAATAGAAAATCTGGTTTTCCGTCATAATTACCAGGGGAAACATATATTTGTTTAGGATTTAGACTGAAACAAATGTACGTTACAACAGCATTCCCTCTATTGTCTAGGTAAATATTATGCAATGGAAGATAATTACACATAATTATATGCTTCTTTGAGTGGAATAAATTGAAGTTCTTAATAGAAAAGGATTCCCAAAACGATATGAACGTCTCTACTCTATCTAGGGAAAATTAGTTTATTGTTTCAAATTGATTGCAATAAAATATATTTACCACGTGAGTATTCAATATTACAGCAATTATAGAAGGTCAGTAACCAACATACATTGTGATATACGTATATCGATGAGTTACTTACCGTCTGGGTAATCAGCAAGTCCAGAAATAAATATTCAGCCATAACGCGGCCGTCCACTTCTCTGTACACCTAAGAGAAGAAAACATGCTCGTAATAGTAGATGTTAGCAAGCCATCACTGCACTACATGTTCTGCTGCTCTTTGTTAACCAACATATATACAAATAAATACATATATTAAAATTGTGTAACCTGGTTGGTATCCTCAATATTATATTTAATGTGTGTGCATGTGTTCAAAATGGCAGCTTCTCTCTTTGAAATTCCAGGTGGAAGGTTATTAATATTTTAATATTTAACAAGTTTAAGAGGGAAGAATTGTGATAAAGACATTCTGGGCATTACCAGCTATTAGTGCATGAAAGTAGAGGCATTTGAATTATTTGGATTGAATTAAGGATAAGCAGCACTATGACCCAATCCTGCGAACGTTTCAAGGTATTTTGCGCTAACACACAAGCTATTCACATTCCAACCCACATCGGCTGACTACAATAAGGTTCACGGAATACCAAGATTTCCATCAGGATACCCTCTCGTTCCTAGGCCAGCTCCCTCCATGAGTCGCCAGTAGGCGTTTGGGTAATACTGTGGAATGGTGATGGAATTTAGAAATGTTCACGGAATGATGAAGCTGTCTAAGGCTGGTATTCATAGTCGACACTTTATATCACCACTTTGCAAACTGATACTTTTGACGAAAGTGGCTTTTTCATATTAGTGGTATTCATAGACGATTGAAGAAGTGCACTTCACAAAGTGTCACTTTACGCCAGCAAAGTGTAGAGTTACAATTTGGTTGGTAACAGAAGTCCCACAATGCCTTTCAAAACAAGTGAACAAACAATAACAAATTAATGACGTATAACCTGCAAATTACAATGCTTGTGATTTGAATTGGGAGCCTAATTGATCGCGCGAGAAAGAAAATATATATTTAAAGTTGTTTTATTTCAGTTTCTAGTTTTTGTTGACGATAGTTTAGGTTATTTCAGTCAGTTCAGATATATGACATTTTATTAAATAGTTAGTGATACTGCTGGTGAAATTAGGTTAGGTTTTGTACAGTAGGTCTACATAGCTGATCCATTAATTTATATAGTTAGATTAGGTTCTGTACATATCTTTTTCAGTGATTTATGTTGCTAAGTTTAATTTTGTATGAATCCGTTCCACTGATTTATATAGTTCGGTTAGATTTTGTACATAGTTTCTATTAGTTTATATAGTTAGGTTAAGTTGGATTGAGTAGTCAATAACGGTATTATTGGAGGCCTTGGCAAACCTCTATTAGGCTATTCGTTTTTGTCAACCAGTCATCGAAAATATAAGCAATCTCAATAAGTTTCTTTATCAGATTGGAACCGTTTTTTTTTAATTCTATATCGTTATAAAATTCCACGGGATTGTCTTTAGGCCTATCTCTAATGTAGCGCTTTTGTACATTGTCCACATTGTGCCATCTCTTCCGCACGTTCTAATAATCGACAACTTCCAAGACGTCCGCCATTTTTATACAAAGTGTCACTTTCGGCTCAAAGAGTGGTCGGAACTACACTTTCATCCAAAGTGTTCCTTTGCACCAAAGTGTCGACTGTGCAACGGAAAAGTGATACTTTGCATCTTCCAAAGGACACTTTAATCGAAAGTGTCGACTATGAATACCAGCCTAAGATGGAGAAACGGGAGAATCCCAAATATAACCCCGACTGCAACGTTGTCCGTCACAAGTGTCACTGCGGTCACCCAATCCTGCTTGTTATGCTGAAAGTCTGACCACTGTGCTGCAGAAAGGGACAGATAGGTTAGAAGGGGCTGGTGAAGAGTGAGAAAGAGAGAGGTGGGGGAGAGGTTGGAGACACTTGCTGAGGTCCTGCTTATCAGTGCATTACGCCCGTCCATTATCGTGGTGAGCAATCTGCTGGCGGCGTAAAGGCTGTTCCCAGGCTTCTATAGCGTACTGAGATAAAGACTTAATGTGAAAAGTGGCATGTATTTTAATTGAAATCAATTAGTAAAATTAATCACTATTTTTACCTCTGATTGAGATGAATGCAATGGAGGAGATATGGAACTAGCCACTCTACATCATTATATCCTGACTTATTTGCTAATATTTGTTGCATTTTTGGTACCACTTTTGAGGTCCAGACCTGTCTTCGTACAGTAGACTAAACAACAATAACGTCAAATTTTGATTTCCACATTCAAAAAACATTTAAAGGGAAAGAAAACATCACCATGGAAAGGAAAGCTTTTGCTAGCAAAACGGGAGTTTAAAGAAATTTACAAACGGACATATATTTAACATACAAACATATCACCTTCTACAGAACAGTCAAGGATAATAATAACGATGGAGTTCATTGTGGTAAAGACGACGACGACGATGATGATGATGATGATGACATCCTTATAAAAGTAGAATAGTCAACGTACCTCACGAATTTACAATGTACTCGTATTTCGTAAACATACTGTATACCTATGATTTATTCCAGCCAGTTAAAAAATTTGTTGCTTATCATATGCTTATATGTGGAGCTTCCAATGTTAAGCGTAGGAAATATTCACTCTTTCTATTAGTCTGCATTTATTTATTGAAGGAAATGGAGACATTTTTATTAATTCTGCTGTCTTATGACTTCTAATCAAACAAAAGTTGCATTGATTGATGATCAAGTGGCACAAAGTAAATAAAGGGAATATAATTGCCTTACCTATCTGTGTCAATGAATGATTATGAACTAGGAGGTTGGATAAAATGGACACAATGACACCTATTTGTCTACTTCTGTAATTGGAACAAATTAAATTCTTAAAAGGAGGCCTGCAATTCCGAAACTGAGAAGAATAACTTTGTATATAAGACAAGATAAACTTATTCTTTAGAAACTGACCGCAATCAATGCATATCATACGAAATGCCTGTGTTATAACAGACATGGAAAGCTTATAAGCAACATACCCAATTATCTTTGTATACTAAAGAGTTACTTACAATTATTAATCGCACAGGTTTAATGTCTTCCTTTACAACGCCATTCGGCGTCATATAGAGGACTGGGGTATCGACTGGAGTATGGTAGAGCGCATTTATTTCCTCCTCCGAGTCAATAACTATTTTCCATCTTGTATATTGCACCTATAAAAAGAAGTGGAAGTAGTAATATTTATAATTAGAGATATTACTGGACGGAAATCATATTCTACTGCTTTTTATTATTTGTCTTTATTAATTTTGGGGGGTGGGGATCTTGTTGGTATCACTGAGTACTCCTACATTCAATAGCTGTCCATTTGTTCAAAGTGTCATCCTCATATTGAAGAAGTCTCTTTTTGTCCATAAATGACTGGATAAATATTAATAATTTCGAATCTCCGACATTCGCAAGACATGAAAGAGTCTAGTTGAGACAGTCTGGGTACATAATGATGATCACATTTCTATGGGTATAGATGTACAAGAACGTAGAGAGACGTGGTGTGGGAGGTGAGGACCTACTGTACATTCCTGGCTATCAGAATGGATACATTCAGGTGGTGAACATTTAGTTCACTGGTGAAGTGAAGGCTGTTTCATAGCATATTCCCTAATATTATTATCATACCGTTTTGAAATGTGAAAAGTAACATATTTTAATCAGAGCTAATTGAGAAAATAAATCTCTACTTTGCTGCTCATTATTC
Organism: Periplaneta americana; assembly: GCF_040183065.1. Lineage (NCBI taxonomy): Eukaryota > Metazoa > Arthropoda > Insecta > Blattodea > Blattidae > Periplaneta > Periplaneta americana. Next base: position 30,439,442 of record NC_091125.1, read on the forward strand.
CAAAATCAATTCAGCAAACATAATTCCGTTTCCGTAACTGATTCTGCTCAACATATTCTGCTGCATAATATAATTCCTCATTACCTATTATATTAAGACACTGATTACATAATTATTTTGAATTTCATAAATAATTATACCAGTACATAATTTATATCAATTTACTGCTGTAAAATCTATGAAATTATGAATAGGCCTACCCATACACAATTGGTAACATTTTGTACATAGCTGATAAAACTTGAGAAAATTGAAAGGGACGAGTTTACAAGCAACTATATTTCTGGAATGTTTGATTAAATAAAATATCGATAATGTAAATTGTAAACAATTTTAATAATGACCCCCTTTGACAAAATCCTGCGCACGCCAATGTATATAACTATGACTGACGTTCTGGCTGATATGTACATCCATTATCAAGCAGCATGTCTCACTACACGATGTTTCAGAGGAAGAACAATATTGTTTGCATACATCTGGACATATTAATCTAATATGTTACTAGTCAGCGATGTATGCAATGGAGGGGGAAAGGAACTGAGTACTCTACCCCATTGCCTCCTGGCTTAGTTCCCTCATGCGTGAAGGCTTGTTGATTTCACAAGGTTGTAATAATTATAATAGTTTTATTTTCCCTGGCAGAGTTAAGGCCATCAGGCCTTCTCTTCCACTCAACCAGGATCAAATCACATACAAAAAAATACATACCGGTATACAAATATTAACTTAAAATAATAATAAACATAATTAAGTAAAAAATAGTGATTGAATACATATACACAATCAGTATTAACTTTAAAATAACAATAATAAAAAATATACAGTATATAATAAAAAAAGAGACTGAATACATAATCACAAACAGGAAAATACATATAGTATACAGTATTAACTAAAAAAAAAAAGAATTAATACATATGAATATAATCTCACAACTAAAGGAATAGTAGAATTAGTATGATCAGCACAACACGTGTTACAATGACAATGACAATTACCTAGATATAAGTGTTAATGGAAAAATAAAATAATGACTGTGTAAAATAATAATAATAATAATATAATAATAATAATAATAATAATAATAATAATGTAGTAGTAGCAGTAGCAAATAAAAATTATACCTAAAAAACTAATTCTTTGCATTTAAAATATATCTAAACAACCTAATTTTAAACGACTGAGGACTAAGACTACCCCTGATTTCGAGCGGCAGCGAATTCCATGAGTGGGCCATGGCTATTGAGTACAGAGATGTCTGATGACGTGATATTGATAGCAACAGATTGTGCTGTGAACGTGTATTTCGATTATGATGTGAAGCTAGGAGAGTAAACCGAGAGGCAAGGTAGTTGGGTGTGGAATCATGTATAATTCGATATAGCAGGCAAAGAGAATGTACTAAACGTCTATCTTGCAAGCGGAGCCAGGAGAGTCGTAGAAAATATTCCAATATATGATCATGTCGGCGGATATTGAAAATAAATCGGACGCAGACATTATGTACACTTTGAAGTTTTTGAGAAAGTTCAGCACTTAGGTCGCAGGTTCAAACCTGTCTTCGGACAGTTGACTGAACAAGCAACAATTATGCACATATACACATCAAATCAATTGATTTGTTGAGATGCCATCCAAAATTGTATGTTTGACTTTCATTGTATTTCCTAATGACGTAATTTTTAATTTTATCTCTTCTTGAGTTTCTGGCAGCTGAACGCCAAAAATTCATTTCTGTTGTCAATAATTTATCTTGATTTGTTTCCTTTAGTGGTCAAATTTCTGCCCCATAGAGGGTATTAATTTTAACAATTGTGTTATAAATTTGTTGTTGTAGACCTATACTTATCCCACAACACTCCATTTAAAGTTTATATAATAAATTTACTTTTCTTATTCCTGTGTTTAATCTGTTCATCATAATTTTCATTTTTATTTGTTTTCACACCTAATTATTCCATTTCCATTTTGTTGTAACCTCTTACGTACTTGTCCTTCAATTTATAAATTTTGTATTACCATTACTCCACAGACATTACATCCTTCTATTAATTTCATGATCACATACTCCATATCTTCCTGATCCTGAGCTATGAATGCTATGACTATTTGATCATCAGCGAAATAAAGCTGTAAATAAATTTATCTAAAACTTGTAAACCCGTCTTTGAACATTGTCTTCTCAGAATTTGCAAAGTTTGATGCATATAAATTTTAAATACAGTTGGTAATGTGCAACTATCTTGACACTTAAGAATAGATCAAGAAATCGTAGGCAGGTTATATTTTCTGAAGTAATTATTGTTTCCATTTTAATATATAAAAGCGAGATGTAAACAATTATTGTTATTGAAATAGAACATTTTGCTTCGGAAGGTTGAGAGACATAAGCCTAAGAGTGTGAATGAAATTGGCCATGTGTTATAAAGTAGACTAAACTTAAAAAAAAAAGATGCGCTGGATGCAATAACAGCTTAACTCTACATAAGTTATTATTCCGGATATGGCATTTTCATATTCTTCCATGTCTTCTCTATCGGTTGTAAAAATTGTATTTAATTTCGTTGACTCTAAACGGCAGGAGAATTCATTACATGAAGTGCTGTGTTACGTCAAAAGGTTCAAAATTCGCAATATAAAAATAAGCTCTTATGTTACACTCATGTTTAATACATCAGGGTCTTTGACAGTATCATATACTTAAAATACCGTTTTCCAGGCATTCGGTAGGACATAATATACCACCAAAGGAAGAGCTTAATCTAAAAAAAATCCCTCTCTTCGTGACTTAAAATTATCAAAGAAAAATGATACTATTTGATTATTGAAATTCTTGAAACATGTTCTCTTCAAAATATTTTGGATCCTGAATCACTGCTGGATGGAAATCATCCTGAAAGTGAAATCAGTGAACATGAATAAGAATTCCATAGAGGACTTTTTATCTGTAGCACAGTTTCAGAACTGTTTTTCTTTTATACATCTTCCATTTTTTTATTATAAGTTTAAAACAAATGTTATTTTGTTTCTACAGTATATTTCCATAAAAATGTTAGGGTTTATCGGCTAAAAAGTCTTATTGTGTATTAATTTTGATAGGCTGAAGTCTTAATGTACTATTATTTCTTATTTTCATTCAACAAAGTTCGTGTATGTTAGTGAAGTAACACTTTTCTACTGGTTTTAATGCCTAGATACTCTAATTTAAGAAGTCTCAGACTTTCTATGTAATAACGGTTTAAGCTTTCCATACTTTATGTACAAATATTTAAAAGTAGGTTTTGCTTAAATTATAACTGATATTCGATTTGAATAATTTATACAGTCGAAAATATTATACGAAAAAAATGACTCTAGTATATGTACTAACAAAATTTCTACATTGTTCTAAAATTTTGGCATTGTTTTTCTCAAAACATAGGTTTTCAACTTAAGCTGTTATTGCATCCAGAGGCTCAATTGTTATAATCAAAACAGCAGGATTTTTAACTTTATCCAGTATTTTAAAGTGTGTGAATACGGAGTACAAAGCACAATTTTGGAATTCAAAGAATTTATTTTAAGAGTGCACAGTCTAAATCTCAATTTGTATCCAGTTCTTTACGTCTACTATGCCGAATATGTATGAGGCGAGATTTTTTTTAACGTAGCTCTGATGTACGGAGATAAAAATTCAAAACTTACTATGTTAAATTCAATGACAATGTGACAGAATATTAAAATAATGTTTATGCTCGACCATGCCGAAATGTAGTAATTATACACTTGGTAGCAGTCCTTTAATGCATGTCATTAAAGTACAGGTGTTCAGCCAATGACAAGTCAGCTTTGTACCGTTATAAAACCGCAAGTATCGATTATTCTCGGATATGCAATCGAAAGAGAATTAGCGAAAAGTCACGGCGGCTGGAAATCCAATACTGTCGCAGAAGGTTATGTTCTGTTACTATAATAATTAGCGTTAATTGTAAATAATATTCAAATAAATTCAATTTGTCATCTCGTTTTTCAATGTCTAATTTAATTTCAATGTTATATCAAAGTTAATATTTAGTTTACTCTGTAGGTTCTTATAGGCTATCAAGGTCAATATGGATATCTGTTCCTCGGAAAAAAAATCAATACTTTCGCGTCTGCGCACATCTCACAATTTACGAGGTATTGCTCAAGGTCAGTTAGGTACAAATAAAATTAATAATTTCAAGTTAGAAATATGGTCGAGCATAAAAAGTCGTATGAAACTCGCCTATAATGGTAATTACTATCATTATAGGCTCGTTGCATAATGTACTATTAAAGAAATTAAGACTTTTACATTACTTTATCTAACAACTGTAATCGCCGAGTTGTTATTTTAGGTTGTTTAGTTACAGGCAACAAATTAACAAGCGACGCGAAAATGTAGTGAATAATTTAGCCAATTTAAATAATAACAAACAGGTAGGTATCTGATTGATGTATTGCTTATTAGTCCTTTAATATAATTAATGCATTTGTGCTGGAAAAATGATATTCAAAATTATTATTTAGTCGCAGAAACTAATTAAAATTATATCCCGGAGGAATTGTTTGTCTAAAGGGTAAACTGAGCTCCCTTTTGGGCTTCTCTTTGAATTTATTACTCCCAATAACACACACACAAAATCAGTGATGAATTCAGGGGGTTGCCAGGAGCGAAATGTCCCCCACCCTGGAGATTCAAGACTTATTTAAATTAACAAAATGTAATCTACACAATATTATACTTCAATTTGGTATGACTTTTCAGTAACTAATATAAATTCAGTTATATGTGAATTGGAAAGAGAGAAGGCTGTTCAGTAATCTTTATATGAAACGAGTAAAAATCAGGATAGAAGAAGGAATGTCAGAAGGAAGTGAAATAGGGAGAGGAGTACAAGAGAAAATAAAATAATTTCAGGGGCATATTTCATTAGGCCTATATTTACTATCACAACCTTTTGACTAAACAAGGATACAGGTTTATTTATTTTTATAAATAAATGCTTTGAAATTACTTCCTCCACCGACATCGCATTTTTCACGAATTTGATGTTACATCACAGTGTAGTATACAGTCACGAAGCTTGACTTTGAGGGTATTAGGAAAAATAGACTGTGCAGGTACTATTTCGCATTGTCTGTAATGAGGTGACAGTAGCGATCCTAGTGATTAGCAACTACGTATCGATGCATATTTACTAAGTATTGAGCTTCGTGACTCTATATACTAGACTGTGGTTACATCCTCGTTAGGGAAAGGTAATATTAAATGCTCTCGAATATTTCTCCTTGTTCAAGCTTTTTTGTGTTTAGTTTATTGGTTTTGCTAAGTTTGATAATTATTATTGTAGTGATACAATTATAAATGATTCGGAAAACTTACCTCTATTGTTTGAAGCTTGTGTTAATCTAGGGTACGCATGAATGGATAACTGACTTTGTGAGCCATGAATTGCTAGGACTGTCTACTGGTGAACCTTCCCAATGTAAAAGAGAACACTGGTAGCGGTAAGATTGTGGTTTCCTCATAACAATACTTAAGAAATAAGCTACTATTCATTAGATTATTTCATAACAATAACATAGAAAGATTATGATAATAAGGAGCAATAAAATAGGCCTATATTAAAATGGTGACAATAACAATATACATCGACCCACCTTCCGCCGTGTGCGTTATTGTTAAATTGTAAAACTCAATTTAGTGTTTAGAGTGAGAAAGTAACTCTTACAATATGTATATGTGTGTTTTAAGCATATATTTACATCATGTTCCATTATACTTATAGTAAAACTACATGATTGGTTGATTACGACAAAAAATTTATGTTAACAATTACTATCTCGTAATTGCTACATATTTGAAGTTTTACATTTTTACAGTGATTCAAAGTCAACTAAATTTGCAAATTTCATGAATTCTTTACAGTACAATTTATTAAGTCTATGTTATTTATTGGCCATTTTCCTTTCTTTCTTATAATTTTGTTCTTAAATATCGCTCATTGTAGGTTCAGTTTAGGGCAGTCATATATTAGATGTTCAATTGTCTGTTCATTATTTAAGTTGCAGGGACATATTGGTGATTCCATAATTATGAAATGGTGAAAATAGGATCTTAGTTTACCATGGCCTGTTACAAGTGTGGTGAAATTGGGTGTTACATGTAGGTTTACTTGCAGTCTCGATTTTACTGTTGGAAAGAACGATTTTGTAATTTGCCTTTATGGTTTGCCACAAGCTTTCCCATTTCGATAAACTATCTTGTTTCATTTAGTAATATTTCGTTTTTTTGGAATCTTCTTGATAACAGATTTCCAGTTCACTGTCTTGAGATGCTTGCTTCGCTGTTGGTCAGCACGTTCACTACCATATTCTCCTACATGTCCTTTAATTCAGCTGAATTCTATGGTCCAGTTGTCTGTTTTCAGTTTTCTGAGTTTCGTCCTACATTCTTTTGCTAATGCCTTGTGGTTGTTGGCCTTTTTAAGAGAGTCCAATGTTATTTGACTACCCGTATATATTGCAACTGTCTTTTCTCTACTATTTTTTCCACCAAATTCTATTTTCTTATCTAAAGCTTTATTGCCATCTGTTCAGCTTGGTTATTAGAACATCTTGCATCCAGTCTGAATTGCAGTTTATGTGTAAGTGTACCATCTGTAAATATTTCTATTCCCGAACCTACTCTTCTCTCACTTCTACTTCCGTCAGTAAATAGCCTACTTCAAACTTGTAAGTCTTATTTTTATTCACTTCTTTTATTTTAACAATATCTGCAGGGTGTTACCATTTGTCACATTGAACATCATAGTCAATGTTTCTTCTCGTTTTGCATTGTATAATATCTTTACGATCTCTTGCGAAATTGGAGCGGTGAGATCAATAACCATTCAAGTCCACTTCTGGCCATTCATTTTTAGCAAATTTGAAATTAAATTTTGAATATTTCCACAAGTTTACGACTTTAAAAGTTAGTATACTACTTTGTCTTGATCCCAAAAACAACCAAAAATATTACGTGCAAAAAATAATAATTAGGTAAGAAATAAAAAAAAGTATTTTTTTTTTTTTTTTTTTTTTTTTTTACATTTTTCTCGAAACTTGTGTAAATGGACTTGAATGGTTATTGATCTCATAGCTTAAATTTCAGTATTCGAGTTAATCCTGCTAAAATTCACAGTGCTTCGGAGGATGTGGTACGAAATGCTTTTGCCATTTTAATACCGATTGATCTTTGTAGTATTTGACATTCTCCGATTTCTTTGTCTTACCAATGCCTCTAACCACACAGATGCTTCATAAGATACGAGGGATAGTATCGCTCCTTTGTATATTGTTCGTATGGCTTCATGTTTCAATCCTCAACTGATTCTTGCAGACTTGGATAGTGAATGAATTAATTTTGTGCACCTCTCTGCTACATAATTAATGTGTTCATAAAACCTTAACTTTTCGTCTATGATTATGCCTAAATATTTAACCTTGTGAATTTGTTCTAATATTTTATTCTTTATAAATTCGCTTATGTCATTATTTTATTTCCTTTTCGTCTTTGATATCGGCATGACCTTTTATTTCTCTTCATTAAATTGTATTTTGTTGTTTGTCACCCAGTCTCGATCTTATTTAATTCGATATTAGTGTAGTTCTCTACTTGTATAGCGTTTTTCGCTTCAGTTAACATACGTACATCATCTGAAAATGCTAAAATCTTTGTGTGTTTTGTAAAGTTTAAATTCAGAAGTGAATTATATTGTAATTAATTAATAATTTATTAATAACACATACGCTAAACAGTATGTCCAAGTCCGAATTCATTAGATAAAACATTCTTGAAGCGAGCTATGAAGTTGCATGGAAAATTGCTTAAGTAAAAACCTGTATACGCAAGGAAAATTTTAAAAAGTACCTCATTAAATTAGTACATCGTGTATGTCCTCAAGAAAAGACGGATTTTGAAAAAGTCATTGTCATAATAATAAATGACGCGTTAATGTTTCTGGTGAGCACATTATTAAAAAAGTACTTTTTTGTTTGCAACAATTCGAGTTTTTATTTCCTATTGTTTGCAACAAATAAACTAGTCCTGTATTTGTCAAGGACAGCAATGAGGTCGTACTGTTGTATATACGAGCCACCACTGATAAGTAATAAGGAGGATTTGAGACAATCTAGCGTACGAAGTGAATGAGTTAGGTGGAGTTGCTGCGATCACTGTAAACCGGGTAAATGTATAAAATTCCAGCAGTTACACGTACCGCTTGATTGGTGCTTGTTGGCAACACCGCGGAGAAATGTCACAGTCGTTCTCTTACCGTCGCCGCTATAATGTAAGTTAATTGTCCCCCGCCGTATCATCGTGGTCTAAGAAGTCCTACCTAGACTGGCGTTACACTGGTGCAGGTCTTCATGGGGGAGCTAAGTAGCGAAATCCGGTTCCGCGAGTCAGCTATAGCGACAGGGACAATCATCATGGTAACACTGGTTGGATGGATGATCGTTCATCTTTACAGAGGTATGTGAATTTGAGGCCAGGAAGTGACTGGTCGGTCTTGGCCCTGTATGGGTTATCGCACCCAGGATTTTTATTACTATTATTAATGTAAGTTAATGACGATATGTAATTAATGACTGAAAAAGTAATAATAATGATAATAATAATAATATTATTGTTATTATTATTATTATTATTATTATTATTATTATTATTATTATTATTATTATTATTCTTTACTTCAGCTGTCAGAGTTACTCAACCAGCAAAAAATATACGTACCGGTACATATGAATAAACTTACAAGCTACAAAAATGACAATAAATTGTTGTATGGTAGAATGATTTATTGAAGGTGTGAATGAATTAATTAAAGAATTAATGCAATGAACAAACCAATCAGTTATTTCCAAACAATAATAAAACAAATATATGCGACGAAACGAAAGAATATCGATTTTGAGTTCATTTTGTCATTTATATTGGATGATCGTTCTCGATTAGTCAGTCTTGACCCTTCATGGGCTGTAGCGCCACGAATTAATGTACTTTCTGAGATAACAGAGCCAGGATGTAGCTATGTTACATTTGAAATTGTCGTGCGATACAATATTTAGTTTCTTGAATTATTATGCATGGCATTTCATTTCTGATACATTAATATTGCTTACCATTTACAGACTCTATTCTTCATCTCAATTGCTTATGTAGTTTAATTTATCGATTTTCTTGTGGTTAAGTGTTTGTTACAGACATCCTCTTTGGAACCATCTTCGTAATCTGATACTAATTCCTTGTCACGCCCAATTTAACTATTCTGTAATGCTTTGCTTTAAAGAGTGTGGCAACCAGCTTCATGAAGATGCGCAGTGAGATCTAAGATATGGTGCACTCTAATGCATCAAATATAATGTATACAGTTACGGCACTAGTCCTATCTAATAAGCTGTGTAAACTGTAACGTTTACGACGTACACGATTTTTTGTGCTTATGCAATGACTTATTCAGGTGACAATTTCTCACAAAAAGGATAGAAATCTGATGACAGAAGAATCTTAAAGATATTTATACCAGATATAACTTATAGCGTATGTAGGATAGGCTTCAAATTTATACTCATATGGTAGTAAAGAATAATGGGTGGTATGCATAAAGTTGTAGTATTACCTTTTTCTTTGACTGTAGAAGATACTTGAAATAGTTTTCCCTAACCGTAAGGTGAATGCCAGGTAATCTATAGCGAATCCTCGGCCTCATCTCGCCAAATACCATTTTGCTATCACCAATCTCATCGACGCTAAATAACCTCGTAGTTGATACAGCGTCGTTAAATAACCAACTAAAAATATATACTTGAAGTAGAAGTATATACTTCGTTTTGTATGCATAAACCTAATATTACTACTACGAAGTATTTACTACGCGACGGTAGTATAAACTATCAAGAGTATTCGATTATATCGATTATCGACAGTACTTCGTCGTTAGTTTTCGCATTTCATGCATTTATGTTAATTTCTTGGTGGGAATTTTAAAAGAAAAAAAAATCGAAAATGGACGAAACTTAAATAGTTGCCACATGGGGGAAAGAACCATACGAGAGACGCAATATAAGAAGAATGAACTAGGACAAACACTTAAAAATTACGGGTGCTATGCATAGACATTTCGCTAGCCGGCGCTACGAGCGTGCTAAACTAGCCCCGGCTATCGACTGATTACTTGTACAGGATTCATATCATATTATCATATCGCTAACACTGGTTTATGAATACGAAAAACGTGTTAGTTCGCTGATCATCCACCGGAAGCCCGCGCTAAGAATGTCTATGAATATGGCCCCTACGTGACCATGTGTAGTTGCAAAGGAATTTGGGACTGTGAAGAAGGGAAGTTTTGTTTATCACCGTTCTATTGAAGGAATTGAAGAATATTTTGAAGGAGAAAAGCCGAAAATGGAGTAACACTGCGGAAAACCTCGAGGTAGAAATAGAATAGGCCTATATAGCTAGACGAACTGTCTGGAAAACCATGAAGGACGAAGTTCGTCTTACACTTCCGTTTCCATGGCATCACGAGTGACATTGAAGCAAACCAATCAGATCATAACGTTACAATTTTTCTCAATTTTTATGTTGAACTAGTGGCTTGTGCAGCAAATGCTGCGAACTCAGTTCATTAGACGTTCAAATAAAAATTTTTCAGACTTACAGTATTTTGAATGCAGAATACCAGACATTTTGAAAGTTATTTGCTTCCATAATAATTTGCTCCCTCTGAATGTTTTTTTATGCCAAATACTTTTTCTTGAACCTATCCACATTCAATTTTTGAGTTTCAGCTCGAAAACGCAAATAACAATGTCAGAACGATCAGTGGGTTTTTCATGTGGGAGTAAAGCAATAGCTATTTCAGGTCATTGTGGATTGTAGGTGAAAGTAAAAAAAAAATGTCAGGTTTGCTATGCTTTCGAACAATAGACATAGCATCTTGGTACAGCTGCTGCATGACGAGGTTGAAATGTAGAGGGTGAAATCATTTTATGCTGCTAAGAGATCTTTCTGAAATGATCGGGAGACTACAAAAATTTTGTAGGCCTCTTATTTTATCAGTAATAATACCTTTTGGTCTTTCCTTAGGAACTGTAATTTTTGCACTCTCTTGAGCCATTGCTGAAGAGAATGACGCATATAAATATTTACACCACACCGCCAATAAATATATGAAAAAAAACCCAACTCCACTTGATTAATAACTATAAAAATATTTTATTTTTAATAACAATATTATGTTACGCAAGTTTTGTAGTTATAATAGCCGCCACTCAGTAAATTATAGAAATGAAGATCTAATTTAAAATATTCTCTACATAAACTTATATAACCCCAAAACGTTTCACTTTCATATCATCAATATAGCATTATACTTAATAAAAAATAGTCGCGTCATGGCATTAACTATAATAATATTTCATTTCTAATGGTAATAATGTCATCAAACCACCTCAAGTTTTGTAGATTTTAATATCCAATACACAGCTGTACTCATAAAATTATACACCGCAGAATCAGACCTGTGAATTATTTTTAGTAAGTCTTGAAGTTTTTAATAACCAATTGAATTTGAACTCTAAATATGTCAGCATTCCTGCAGGTCATGGCCTTCGTGTAATAGCCTATAGTTTATTGTAGTGTGTGTTTTGTTTTATTCTGAAATCGACTAGTTCTCAAAACTGACGAAAGATAGATTTTGGAAAATGGGAAAATTACGTAGGAAAACTAACGCGTCACTGAAAGGTACCAGTTTTCTGAAAATTCTTGGATGCCAAAGCTTCAAAATGATGGGTCATTCATTAAAATCCGTTCAGCCGTTTTCCCGTAATTTCCATTACCAGTTCAAATTATATATATAGATATTGACATTTCATGTAAAAATTGTGGCAGTAGTATAAGCTACACGTAATTGTCCCAGTAGTATGGTAGGAGTAGTGTTAACAAAAACACTAGTATAGCAGCAGTAGGCCTGTTCGTTTATAGTAGTAGGGGAGAGTCGGGTAGTATCGGACATCGGGTAATATCGGACAGTGAGTTTCTTTCACCTACCACACGATGATAGTACCTGATTGACATGGTTACGTTTCTGTGATGTCGCATAGAGAAACGTAACCATGTCATTCAGGTACTACCATATGTTGGTAGATGAAAGAAATGCACTGTCCAATACTACCCGATGTCCGATACTACCCGACTCTCCCCTAATTCTAGTAGCAATAGATGTAATGTTAGTAATAATTGTCATAATAATAATTTAATAATACTGATCCAGTCGTAGTGGTCGTAATAATATTACAGCAAAAAATCTGTAAGCAGCATACTGAATGTTAGCATAATATTACCATCACAGCAGCTGTTCTTTGTATAGGCCTAACATACCTATTCAAAGGCTTACTTGTGCTCTTTTGTTTCCTTTCACTTTAACTACAAGTCTGCACTGACCATTCCATCGCACTCAACCGGATTTTACTGCCATATTCACTGATGTCATAGCATGCCCGTGTGTGTCTGAATTCAACTATGCAAGCTTCATTTTGTTAGAGTATATTAGAAAGAAATAGCCTATTTTGGAAGGTTGGGTCAGCAAAGTTTAATTTAAATTAACTCTGTTGTTAACTTGAAAAGGAAAGAGAATATTATGACATTCATAATGCTCACACATTTCGTGCTAATTCCGTGGATTATGTAGCCACGAATGGTCTAGAATATGACGCCGGGGTTGTTAGAACTCACATGTGAGCCACCGTCACTAATGTACATAACCAGGAGTTCCTGCCCCCAAACTCCTCGTGCGTATGAGTTCTCATTTCTGAGGGAAGTCTTTGTCGCTCTGGAGATCTATAGAATGTTCGCGTACAGTTGGTGTAAAGGAAACGTGCAGTTAAAGCAATGTTGAGCAATGTAAAAGGACTTGAAATAAAATCGAAACAACGCAGTAATCATGAATTATTTAGTCTGAACTCCAATAATAAGCTAGAAATTTATTTTGAGTCATTATTAGTGAAAATCCGAGTGAATATAGCCTGCATACATTGAGATAAACAATTTTGTGCGAGATCGTGCGTATTTGCTTGGTTTCCGCACAGAACCAATACGCGGTAAGTGTGAAATACCACATTCAGTATTCCCAACGTAACACACATAACAATTTCCCTCTTCTTACCGCTTAAGCGCGACATTCATTTTACTGCTTTAGGCTTTTAACATATTACTTTTAGAGACGTTTAACATAGTAATAATTATAAATTGGAAGCTTACCACTACAATTTCACCTAAATTGCAATGTTAATTATTGTTTTTAAATATTTACAAAAATTAAGTAAAGTCTACTACTCCACGAAACTTATTACATTCCTGATACAAGTAACATTAAGGAAGCCGTGAAAAAAATCAACAAGATTCCAGATGCCGATGTTATTACTGCAATATGTTATATAAATAATATTGTTAAAATATTAAAATGAAAAATAAATCATTACATAACCTTACCGTTTGTTTTAAGTTCGCATTTATAGACTGGGGGGGGGGAGACAGACGTATTTCACGGCCTGCTGGAGTATAGTAAACACAAAACATTTTATAGCAACAATGTTGAAGAAAGATATTTTGGTGTTCCGAAGTTGCCGTCATTAAACAGAAACCAACATGGAGATTTCATTGCAACTAATTAGAAATTCGTCTTTAATGTATGTAATAAACGATCTTCGCACAAAATAATGTACGATACACGAGCGGTATGTTTGTTTTCATGTTCTCAGAAATTAAAAAAGCTCAACTACGTTTCGCTTTTTCAATCTTTTCCTCGACCATGAAAACGTCAACATACCGCTCTTGTAACGTATATTACTATTTATGTGCTATACCGCTACTTTAGTGAAAGGTGAATCGTGGGGAAGCCTTCTTCTTTAATTAGGATGAGTCTTGTTCTTCATAATTTTGCCTCTCGTTTTCCATAGGCGAGGAATAACCTGTCTTCCACTTTTCGCGTCTTCCTCTTGCCTTTCTTCTAGCTTGTCAGTTGTCCTGACCATTTTAATTAGCCTTTCTACATTTGTATCCACCACTTGTTTTTGTAATTCTCATAGTAACAGATGATTTCGAGAAAGTCGGCACAAAAGTTTCTAATTTAAAATACAATTCTTGTGACAAAAGTATTGTACTTAAGGGAAGATGGTACACCCTATCTCCGCAATGTTAAATTTGCTATCTTTATTTTGGATTTTCTCTAAAACTACCAATCCTAGGGCGATGAAATTTGGTACACTTATATATTGATGGTTTCTGTACTGATTGACATTTTTTGTAAATGGATCAGGACACATACACATTATATTTTAACCTGCCATGGTGTACCACCTCCCCTTAATGTGAATTATTTCTCATTTAATTGACTGGCAGCTACTGAATATGAGCAAAATCATTTCGTTAAGGAGGAATCCCCGTACACAAGTAGACTTGCTGATAGACTGGCATACAGCATGACGAATTAGTGTATTACGATACAAGATCGGGAAGAGCTTTTTACAAAATCGAGGAAAAGTTTGAAAAACGAGTAGAGCGAGTTTTTCAATTTCCGAGATTTCGTAATGCACTTCACAAAGAGTATTGTACATTTCTTGTAGGATCATATTATTACAATTGTAAATACAATATATTTTGCAATGAAATTAGTGTATTACGATACAAGATCGGGAAGAGCTTTTTTCAAAATCGACGAAAAGTTTGAAAAACGAGTAGAGCGAGTTTTTGTTTTTCAATTTCCGAGATTTCGTAATGCACTTCACAAAGAGTATTGTACATTTCTTGTAGGATCATATTATTACAATTGTAAATACAATATATTTTGCAATGAAATTAGTGTATTACGATACAAGATCGGGAAGAGCTTTTTACAAAATCGACGAAAAGTTTGAAAAACGAGTAGAGCGAGTTTTTCAATTTCCGAGATTTCGTAATGCACTTCACAAAGAGTATTGTACATTTCTTGTAGAATCATATTATTACAATTGTAAATACAATATATTTTGCAATGAAATTAGTGTATTACGATACAAGATCGGGAAGAGCTTTTTACAAAATCGAGGAAAAGTTTGAAAAACGAGTAGAGCGAGATTTCGTAATGCACTTCACAAAGAGTATTTCTTGTAGGATCATATTATTACAATTGTAAATACAATATATTTTGCAATGAAATTAGTGTATTACGATACAAGATCGGGAAGAGCTTTTTACAAAATCGAGGAAAAGTTTGAAAAACGAGTAGAGCGAGTTTTTCAATTTCCTAGATTTCGTAATGCACTTCACAAAGAGTATTGTACATTTCTTGTAGGATCATATTATTACAATTGTAAATAGAATATATTTTGCAATGAAAATTTAGAATAATGTTATTCCAAAGTCTTTGCAAAACTGCACTGTAAGTAACAATAAGTGCACTGTAATGGATCTATTTCAGTATAGTTTTATGTTATGAAGAATGATTTCCCTAATAACAAGTTTCTGTGTGAGAATTCTAACTTTCAAGGCCTAACAACAATAGCTGTAAATACAACAAAAGACAGTGCAGTTTTACGAAGACTTTGGAATAATATTGCTCTACATTTTCAATGTAAAATATAATGTATTCACAATTATAATAATATAATCCTACAAGAAATGTACAATACACGTTTGTGAAGTGCATTACAAAATATGTTTCTTTGGACATATATCTTTCTAACATCTTTTCCATTCTGCCACCATTTTTGGAAAATCAAGTGGGTGTCTATCAAGACTCATAAAGATAAATTATTTGTCTTTGCTCTGCGTTAAAGCATTTAACTTTTGTGATATTCCTGCAACGCCAATCAATAATGTTCGGTCGTTTTCGAATGAGTCTTAGATTGTGTAATGTCTTCCGCAGAAATCCCATGCTCTTTAGCATAGTATTAAAAAGCATTACAGACTTTTGCTATATCTCTTCCTGTTAAACGCAAACTGTGACGTTACACAGAGGCAGAGATTTAATAAAAGATCTGTACAGATTATGGAGCGGTAATGTTTATGAACGGATGTTCCTGAATGTTATCTCAGGTCGGCATATCGCACGCATAGGTCGCGAGGTTACCTTCCCCTAGCCCCACTTCTCCGCTCTCAGAACTAGCTACTAAACGTGGCCTATCAGTATAATAGCCATAATTAATAAACCTAATGTGCCTTTAATTATATTAAATCTATATTCACCCATGGAATAATCTCGCATATTATTTGCCATGAAAGAAGTAAAAGGAAGCATTTGGAAATCTAGGAATAATATTTGATCTATAATCTATATGACAGGTACAGAGTGCAGACAACTGCAAATGATAAGATAAACAAGGACAACATATCTGGGTTATAATTAACTATCGTCCCACTGTAGAGATTAACGAGGGCAATTCCTTGATACTGAAGCTAATGACTCATCTTCGTAAACATTCTTGGGACACATCGCAGGTCAAAGCGTCTTTTGTTTTTAGCATTTTCGCCGCGCTAATCACTATTGTTGATATAAGACATGGCACCGGTATATCACTTCAATTCGCAGAAGAACAATAAACATAAATATAACTCGGATCGTGATGGGAAACACTGAAATGTTTTGATAAAATATAGGGCTATTGCTAATTTATATAGTCCCTATGCTAAAGACAGTTAATTTAGAAGATTTTAACAATTTAACACTCATTACTGGTATCTATAAAATCTCAAATAATCGAATGTTATGGAATATGTGAAAGAGAAGACTGAACACATTTCTGGTCACGAGTTAAAACTATAAGTTTGGTCTCAAAACGAATATTCGTATTGGGTAAATTACGGGCTGTACTGTGCCTTTGATAGTAATGTTCGGATTTATTTCGGTTTCGTTCCGATATACATTCCCCTTGCAAAGAATAGTTATATTCCTTGATTTTATAAATTTAAGACTTGAAGAATTCAGACAAGCTGGGACTTGCAGCAACAAGAAACTTCTACATTACCGTTGAATGTGGCATGTATTGCCTACCATTATCTTTAATGAACGACACTATGAATGCTAAGGCGTTATAACATTTCCAATCGGCAAGAATTATCCGAACACAAAAATCACACTGTGATAAAATCGCTATTATCTACCACAGCAATTTTTCCGGAGCTGTCACAGTTCAGAGCTGTGACGGCAAAATACTGTCAAACCCACCGTTATTAAAATCTGATAATTTTCTACGTACTTCATTACAATGTGTGTTTTTATATCGTGTTCTCAATTTTGCCAGAAAATTACAGATATTTAATTACAAATGATATACTGTAACTCATAGAAACATCATGAAGTAATGAAGAGTTACAATGGGGAACTAAGTAGCGAGCAACGATGTCTGGTTATAAACTATTTGAGTATGCTTTCATTTAGCTTAGAAGTTTTCCGTTTGATACAAAAGCCCATCGAGGTCTAGAGTAGGGCCTATATAAACCTGTAATTCCAACTGACGTTTTATTACAGACACAAAAGTTTTACTCTGCGCAAAGAGGAACAGGGTTGATGACTGATGTAAACAACATGTTCGCAAAGATGTTTCGGCCAAGAGGAGTAAAATGGTGCGGAAATGAAGAATATTACACGTGATGGACATCACAGACACCACTGTTTATATTCTCTGCGTTCTGTACATGTTAACGCTCTGAAATCAAGAAGGGAAATAAGGTCTGACTGTCTGTTATGTGCGGTGGGCAGAAAGGAAGCACATTTGAAAGTTTGAGGATGGACCGTATTAACATCTGGAGTTCAGAGCTGTAAACTTTTTTCCTGGTGGAAAAACATATGAAACTTCTCATGATGTAGAGATGAGCAAAACCTTTTGTTGGAAAAGGTTTGACAAACAGTAGGCTACTAATAACCTGAAACATCTCATAGCCGCCATCAAAATAAAAATTTTCACATTATTATTTCTTTTCTTCTAATAAATTCGTCTCTTTGCAAATTTCTATTTCTTTTTTTATTTCGATAGCAAGCCTTCTTTCAAATATCCTATTTTTATACCGGTATATCGTTCCTTCACTGTTTTATTAATCTATACTAATTTTATAATTAATTTATCTCTCTCTCTCTTTTTCTTAAAATGGATGCCATAGGCTAGTATAATTTTCTTTAGTTCTTTCCCTTTCCTCATTTAATCTACAAATTCGCAGTACAGTAACACTATGTTCTAGTTTTTCAAGGAAATTGCAAATATCGATTACATTGCATGTCCTGCATACTTTCTCGACTATCTTGTTGTTTATGAAAACATTCTCGAAGATTGTATTTCTAGCCCCGAAAATAGCTCTAGATTCCATATTCTAAAAAGACTGTAAAGGTTAATAAAATTATTATTATTATTATTATTATTATTATTATTATTATTATTATTATTATTATTATTATTATTATTATTATTATTATTATTATTATTATTATTATGGGAATTGTAACATGGGAAAGAAAGAAATCAGAAGAAAGATTCAAAACAATAATAAACTTATTGTGAATTATAGAACTATTTTAAATCAAGATTATTTCCTTGTCACTAATTAATGTAAAGTCTATAAAACATTGGTGAGATCAATTCTGAAATACCTACGCATGTAAAACGTAGATCTTTTCACAATGTGACATGCCACAATTAAGTGTTTTTGAAAAGAAAATAATACAGAGAAACAGTAATAATAATAATAATAATAATAATAATAATAATAATAATAATAATAAAGAGGTAATTTGAATATTTATCCTATAATATACATTGTTGTTTAGTCAACTGTCCGAAGACAGGTCTGAACCTCACAAGTGATCAACAACGCACCACTTATGAGGCAACTAGGCCAGGAGATAATGGGGTAGGATGGCCAGTTTCTTTTCCCCGCCCTTGCATACATCGCCGACTAGCTACATATTACACTAATCCAGGTATGCTCATTCTCTGACTCCCGATTACGTTCTGTAATCACAACCTTCCAAGGCAGAGCGTGCTATTCCTCGTTCGAAGCTCGACGGATGACTGCGGAAGGCAGTTCAAGTACTTAGTAAACGCACGAACAGTGCGGGACAATGACGCAGTCAAAACCTTCTGTAAGCAAACGATCATTCCGTACAGTGTGGGAAGAAGATTATTTTTGTTGTGCGTTCGGTGAAAACGTAAATTGTTTACTATGTTGTAAAGTACTGTCAGGAATACTACTGAGCAACATAAAACAACATTATAGGGTCTGCCACCCAGAACATCCCGAAGTAACAGGGAAGCTGTTTTCTGTATTATGTATTCATATACTAATGTTGTTGTTATTATTATTATTATTATTATTATTATTATTATTATTATTATTATTATTATTATTAGTATTATTGTAGTGATTTTATTCCAGCAGAAATCCTGTTTTGATAAAATAATTTTTCAGGGGTGCAACGTGCACTACAGCTTCAAGAATTGAAAGCACTTAATGAAAGGTCAAACCTTGAAGAGAGTCGAACAATTCAGTCTGTGTTTAGGAGCAAGAGATGTATGGTGCCTGATCAAAATATAGTTAATTATATCTCTACAGCCTACTGGAACAGTTCAAATGTGAATTCACACAATATAGATTTAGTGATTTTGGACGTATGGAGAGTGATATTAATCTTTTTGTTAATCCTTTCATAGTAAATTTAGTGCAGTCCGTGAGAGTGCAGTTCCAGGACGAGTTACTTGATATACAAAGTAAAGTAGAATTCTGAACTAAATGCAGAGAATATGACTTGACAAGCATATAATTATTTAAAAAATGAAGAAAACGAAATATCCCAAGATGAGTTTATTCGCTGCCACTATATTAGCTACCTTCGCCTCGACATGTGTGTGCGAACAATAACATTATTTTCGAGAATGAAGGTTACTGAATCCAAACATAGATCCCAATTAACAGATGAGCATCTTTTGAGCCATCTGCGCATTGCAGTATATCCGTTGGAAATAGATATCCGATTACTTGCAGAAAAGAATGCATATTTTAAATAGACCGCAATGTGCGGTGGAACATGAAAATAACATTACCTATGATATAATAATATCATAACTATATTAAATACTGTGTTATAAATAATGTAATAACTGAATATTACAGTGTATACTCGTTCCTTTTTCAAATTGAGTTTATTATCCGTGTTTGTAAGAGTGTAAGAACTGTGCCACGGGCGGTGCTGCAATGTAGTTGCGGAATCCAATCCCTACACTGTGTGTTTTGCAGTGCAGCATCATCCGTGTAATCGTCGCTTTTACAATCTTGAGCATACCTGCACTAATCAGACTTCACATGTATACAAACAATTGTTCTTCCTGTGACACATAAGTATCGTCAAGTGAGATGTACCGCCTGATAATAAATGTACAATTGTACATACCAGACAGAATCTCAAACAGAGGTAATAACCATTAAAAATGGAAACAATTACCACGGTTAACGAGAATTATTTGAAAAATACTTTTTTTTTTAATTCGTTTGTCTGACAATCTCTGACATTAATCGGTAGGGAATTCCAAAGTCGAGGAACAGCCACAGTGGAAGAAGATGAGAATGAGGATGTTCGGTGGGAGGGAATGGATAATATTGAGGAGTGCTGTGATCGTGTATCTAGATTACGGTGTCTGGATAAATTTTTAAAATGGGACGGGAGATGTGCTGGAGTGGAGAAATGTAATACAGTAGAACCTCTATTATCCGTGGTAATGAAGGGGTGGACTGGACGGTTAATCATATAATCCGTACCATAAACTATTTTCATAAATGAAGTGTATATTACAGTTTTGTAATTTCCTCCGTGGTTTTGTGTTTATCATGCTAGGTAGTGAACCAGAAGTTCACTAATTTTAGTCTGGTTGCGAATCGTGGGTTTATAAGTGTTGTTCGCGGAAAGATACGAATAGTAGAAGTCTCATGTTGTAGATTTACATACTTTATCCTTGTTTTTCCTTAAATCGCGCACAGTTTTAACGCCAATCTCGTATTCTGATGTGAAATGAGTTGCGGTTTCTCTTTTTCCAAAACTCTCAATTATTTGCAGTTTTATTTCGTTGCTTAGCAAAACAAATCAGTGAAAGATATTTCGCGTTGAAAATATAAAGTACGGGCACTCGAGCAGTAGGACAAGGCCTGAATGCTGCACGGGTTTGCTATAAATTGTGCGGAAGTTCTTGGGACCATTTCTTTGAAGGCAGGTAGTGATTATTTTACAAGTTGGGAAAAACACCTTTATGCTCGAACATGCCGAAATGTACTAATTATACACCTGGTAGCAGTCCTTTAATGCATGTCATTAAAGTACACCTATTCATTAAAGTACAGGTCTTCAGCCAATGATAACTCAGCTTACATGTGTTCATCCAATGAGAAGTCAGCTTTGTACCGTTATAAAACCGCAAGTATCGATTATTCTCGGAAATGCAATCGAAAGAGAATTAGCGAAAAGTCACGGAGGCTGTAAATCCAATACTGTCGCAGAAGGTTATGTTCTGTTACTATAATAATTAGCGTTAATTGTAAATAATATTCAAATAAATTCAATTTGTCATCTCGTTTTCAATGTCGAATTCAATAATCAAGGTTATAATATTATCAAGTTTAACGGGATTATACATCAAGGTCAATGACATTATTGTTCCTCGGAAAAAATCAATACTTTCGCGTCTGCGCACATCTCACAATTCACGACCTAGACCAAGGTCACTTCCGATCTTGTCAGATACAAATAAAATATATACATCTGAATACCGGTAATTTCAAGTTAGAAATATGATCGCTTGCGCTCGTTTCATAAACATCCATACTCGCTTTCTTAATTACTATCATTATAGGCTCGTTGCATAATGTACTATTAAGTAACTGTTCTTATTGCCGACAGTTGTACTGTCCTAGATCATATATACCCAGATAGGTCAGCCTTATAGGCTTTGAGGTTAACAACTTTTGTCAGGTTTACTACGCTGCCATCTAGTTGTTACATAAGGAGTCATGTCATAATTCCCACTTGAATTGCATTAGCGACTGTACTGCCATCTCGTGTTTGTTTACGGCGGACGGGTGGCAATCCTGACGGTTGTTCTCTTCAAAGTCCTGCCGATTTTAACATAGCGATGAGTTATCTGTTACATATATGATCTAGGGTACTATGTAATGGTAAAGCCTTATAATAATACGCTGTAGAAAAAATAAGTAATAATATACGGTATAATACTACATTGTTTCCGCAGCAAAGAAAGAAAGAAAAGAGCGAGCGAAAGACAGTCGGATAATAGGCCGGTCGGTTAATAGGGTGACGGATAGTCGGGGTTCTACTGTATATGAAAGAGGAGAGAAATATAGTGGACTTTTCTACGATCTTCTAGACAGAGCCAGGACAACATTTCGAGGGATGATGTTACTGATCAGCCCGGCAAATAATGCAGACGAAACGGACGCACATATTATATAAACGTTGCAGTCTCTGCTCGAAAATAACGCTTAGGTCATACACAACATGGGGAATGGAGAATTAGGTATAATGAAGAACTATACTGATTCTATAAATCTCCAGACATCAGTACAGCAATAAAACCAACAATATTGTTAAGAACAAATCGCATGCTTGAAAATCACGATGTTAGGCGAGTTAGAAGGAATGAGGAGTGCTGGATGACCCAAACATGAGTAGGTGGATTGATAGTGTACGGTAACGGACGATCCGAAGAGACTTTTGGCCAAGACTTGATGGTTGGTAATCAGGGTTATATTCCAAGAGCAAGCCTGCAGAACTCGTAAGAAGGGGAAATATGACGTGAACCTCACTCCACTTCTATTGGGGATGATCGACTTCCGCGTAGAGTTATTTACCTTCTCTTGTCAAAGGTCCATCAGTGGTGCCATGTAATTTTCAAAAAGGATTGTAATAAATTCATTGTTTTTATAATGCGTTCTCTCGTTTCAAGTTTTACAATTATGCTAGATTTCCTGTCGGTAGTTTCTTTGAGATTTCTTTGCACCTACCCTGTTTTAGATTTTCGAAAACTTTCCTCCTATCATCACCTACGGAAACATAAATGTATAGCATTTAAGTAATGAACCTTGAAAGTCACTATTAATTTTAAATTCAAAATGAACACAATGAGAGACGTCCTTAATTTTCTTAATTTTACAGTATATAAATAAATAATCAGTATACAGTTCATAATAATGAAATTACCCGAAAGTTTGTGCATTCCATCTAATTCTTAATATGGACTTTGTTGAAATATAGTTTAATATTGCAATGATGAGTGGAAATAAATTGGATGGGATACAGTAAACAAGCAATTCTTTCGTCTTCAACAACAAAATAATCATATTACTATTACCTTTGGAAGTAGTATTCCTTCACGGGTTTAGATTTTGCTATGTTCCAGTTCTCTTTAAACTGCAGTACGCTTATTATTTGTTTGTTTGTTTGTTTGTTTGTTTACTTATTTTCTTATTTACTTACTTATTTACTTAATTATTTATTTATATATTTATTTATTTACGTATTTACTTATTTATTTATTTATTGAGGCCTACTTATTTACTTAATTACTTATTTATTTATATATTTATTTATTTACTTATTAGCCGTACCCGTGC
The DNA here is from genome assembly GCF_040183065.1 of Periplaneta americana. Taxonomy (NCBI): domain Eukaryota; kingdom Metazoa; phylum Arthropoda; class Insecta; order Blattodea; family Blattidae; genus Periplaneta; species Periplaneta americana. The sequence goes on from NC_091125.1 coordinate 30,463,140, forward strand.
TCTCCGCTGCACGCGTTAGAAATAAATATAAAGTAATTACATAATTAAAATAGGACATTTGATCCACGGAACATTCGTGTTTGATAGAAGGATAAATCGTTTATTATGTTACTTAATTTAAATTGTATTAGGAAATTAAAATGAGATCATTTTGATCCAGAGACCATTCATTTGGTCATAAAAATTATTTTAGGAAATACAGGAAACGAATGTACAGAATAGCCTATCAAGTTTTCTGTGCATAAGAAGCTATTTTAATCTTACCTGTCCTCGATTCAATCAGAAGTTACTGTAATAACATTATAGCATTATGTCCATTTAGAGAAACTTCACTTTCCAATGGTGAATTAATAATTAATTATACAAATAGGTTAATTTAGCTTCTGATATTACTTCATACAAACACAGAAAAATTCTCTGTAGGCTATGTTTCATAGCTTTCGATTGTTGTTGTCCAAGGCCCCTTATAGACGAAGTCATTTGTTTTTTATTTCATTACACCGCCTTAGAAGGTGTGGTTATTGTAATTTTGAAACTCATTTATCCCATTAAATATCAGTCCTATCAAACTTTTGCATAGAATAAAACTTATCGGAAATTAGTTTTAAAGAAACTTTTGTTATGTAACATTTTTTCATGAAAATTAATAATAAGGCAGTTATTTCGAGTTATTTAATTCAACCCCCCTTATAACCCCACTTTTAAATAAAATATTTTGAATGCCATATAGCCTAAATTCTAAGTTACAACGAACTTAACTTATATTACAATTTTCATATAAATCGGTTCAGCCATTATCCCGTGAAAAGGTAACAAACATCCAGACAGACAGACAGACATACAAACAAAAATGTCAAAAAAGCGATTTTCGATTTCAGAGCGGTTAATTATATATGTTAGGACCAATTATTTTTGGAAAATCGAAAATTACCAGAAACATTTCGGCTACAGATTTATTATTAGTATAGATTATATTATATTATATTATAATGTATTATATTATATTATATTATACTATACTATACTATACTATACTATACTATACTATACTATACTATACTATACTATACTATACTATACTATACTATACTATACTATACTATACTAATACTATACTATATTATACTAATACTATACTAATACTATACTATACTATACTATACTATATTATATTATATTATATTATATTATATTATATTATATTATATTATATTATATTATATTATATTATATTATATTATATTATATTATATTATATTATATTATAAGAATAGCCTATCAAGTTTTCTGTGCGTAAGAAGCTATTTTAATCTTACCTGTCCCGCATTCACTCAGAAGTTACTGTAATAACATTATAGCATTATGTCCATCTAGAGAAACTACACTTTCCAATGATGAATTAATAATTAATTATACAAATCGGTTAATTTAGCTTCCGATATTACTTCATACAAATACAGAAACATTCTCTGTAGGCTATGTTTCATAGCTTTCGATTGTTGTCTAAGGCCCCTTCTAGACGAAGTCATTTGTTTTTTATTTCATTACACCGCCTTAGATGGCGTTGTAATTGTAATTTTAAAACTCATTTATCTCAATAAATATCAGTCCTATCAAAATTTTGCATAGAGTAAAACTTATCGGAAATTAGTTTTAAAGAAACATTTGTTATGTAACATTTTTCATGAAAATTAATAATAAGGGAGATATTTCGATTTATTTAATTCATGCTCCCTTATAACCCTCCTTTTAAATAAAATATTTTGAATGCCATATAGCCTAAATTCTAAGTTACAACGAACTTTTATTTATATTCCAATTTTCGTATAAATCGGTTCAGACATTATCGCGTGAAAAGGTATCAAACATCCAGACAGATAGACAGACAGATAGACAGACAGACAGACAGACAGACATACAAACAAAAATTAAAAAAAAAAGCGATTTTCGGTTTCAGGGTGGTTAATTATGTGTGTTAGGATCAATTATTTTTGGAAAATCGAAAATTACCAGAAAAATTTCGGCTACAGATTTATTATTAGTATAGATTTACTTAATTTCTTACTTTCTTATTTATTTATTTATTTATTTATTTACTTATTTATTTACTTATTTATTTATTTATTCATCCATCCATCCATTTATTTATTTACTTATTTATCTATTTATATATTTATTCATCCATTTATTTATTTATTTATTTATTTATTTAGCTAGAGTGCTTTACAATGTTGAATGACAGCATTGACATCCGGTCATATAGCTATCACTTACTTATTAACGTACAATTTATTTATCGTCCTATTATTAGTAAAACTAGTTAAGACCAGTAATACAAGTTTTGTAAAAACAGGAATTAAAACTTTATTAATGCACGAAAAATCATAATAAATTATTCAAATAAAGTAATTGGTTTGTTGCCTGCAAGCAACATTTCGGACTTATTTCATTTTAGTAGAATACAGAGCACGGAAAGACATGTCATGGACTGTACGTAACTTATTTTACACAAAAGTGGATTTAATCGGCTTTACTAGTAATAGGACGATACATATAGGTAGACCTTCTTACATTATTAGCACACATACATTTTAAAATTTATTTTACATGTCTTTTAATTTATTTATTTCCCTGATTCATTTTTCTCTTACTTCCTAAAGGTATATTTCTAAGGATTTTATTATCTATTCATTTGTAAATTCTTGATAGCGTATTGTATACCTGCCGCCGCGAATGAATGTTAATGCAGCCGAGCGTAACTAGAACGTCATGACGGTAGAAAAGGTGGGTGGGGTAAGAAAGGGGAGTATAGCAGTGCTCTCAGGAGCTACAGTTCTGCAGGCCTGTCCTAGAGGAAAGTCCTAAAGGAAGCCGAGGCATTTACTGGGCTGAAATGATGATGATGATGATGATGATGATGATGATGATGATGATGATGATGATGATGAGACCACGGGAAAAATCCTCTTCTTTGTCAATGATTGAACTCGGAATTTTCCAGTCAATAACTCGAACCTACTCGCTTTACTGGTTTTCGTTGTAAATTAGTTTGTTTTGTAAATATTTTATCACATACCTAAAGATTCTTTGGATCCTTCTATCCTCACTTTTGTGAAGAATTTGAAGGAATACCATGAGTAGAAATTCACAAGCAATAGGTCTCATGTAATCGGCATGGAACAAAACCATTGCGTAAGTCAAACAAAACAAACATACTAAGACAAATGACATACCGTCGAGCGGGGTGACTTTGTGCCATGAGGGTGACCTTGTACCATTCGCGCATTTCATAAAAAACGTGAGGAAGTAGTCATTAAAACCGTCACAAGGTTTTAAAGACTACTAAACGTAAGGAAGTAGACTTTAAAACCTTGTCACGGTTTTAAAGAATACTTCCATACGTTTTTCGCGAATGGCACAAAGTCACCCTCATGGCACAAAGTCATCCCTCGCGACGGTACTGCATATCCAGTCCTCATGAAGGGGACATAAATAATCACATTCCTCTGAATTTGTAGCTGAATGCTCTTTACGTTCGAGTCTCAGCGAAAGACGAAAATAAGATTATTTACAACTTAACTGGGAGCCGCACCGAATTGCTACTCTACAAGAAAACTTTGACTATGCTATTTTCCTTACTAAACACGTACATTTTGTCCACATCGTTCGCACCTGGTGGTATACCGGTTACCATGCTAGCTGTTGGATCCAAAGTTCGCGGGTTCAACTGCACCGAGAAAAGTGTCTTTTTCCAGCAGGGATATAAAGATGAAAGGCCATGCTCACGTTTAATGATTACATGGGTGTTTGTATATACCTGTGAGGTTATATTTGTGTTGTTTGCGTGTTGTTCTGTATGCGATGTTATAGTTTAATTTCTTGAATAAGATACGATCTTGTGTCAAGACGTATAAAATTCATAGCTTTAAACCTTGTATAGATATTGAAATAGTTCTTTCGCCATAATAAACTTAAATATTTTATGCATATTTAAAAAAAAATATTTTTGAGAAATCGATTATTTTGAAGGCGTTAAACTGTACCAATCCCTATACGAAAGTTTATGAATAACAGCTCCCAATGTATGGCGATGAGTTAAACGTTTGAATAATATAGGAAGTTATTTAGAAGATATTGATTAATCCTTGTAAACGTCCTGCAATGAGACCTACGTCACAGCTCACTACGTTTAGACGATAAAGGAGTGCCAGTTCGTACGAATTCCAGCAAAGAAGGAAATACATACCGTAATTTTGGAATATGGCAAGAGAATGCAGTGCAAAATTCAAATAAGCTGTCTTGCCACTTTTTTGTATACAGTCCTCATTGTGCTATAATCTTCTATCTGTTTGATACCATTAAGGTTGGAATATGTGGGCAGCTCTTTCTTGATTATGTTGTTGTTATCTGTAATGTCTTACACAGGTCGATGACAATTTTCACAAGAAAGGTGTAAAAGGATTTATTCATAATTGTAGGAAGTATATAGGCCTACAAATCAGAAATGATTTTATGAAAAATTAGCAATGAGTAAATAAAAACCTGAACAACTGTGATACGCAAATTCGAGTAGTGTCCGAGAAATAAATAATAGGCTGCACTTTCCGAGTCGCCCTCGTACGCAGGATTTACTGGTGGATATCTAGCATTGGTCGCGTATCTATGTGCATAATAATCAAGCCGTTGCAGCTGGAAGCTTTAGAGAGTGATCAGTGGATTTGAATGCTTTGATACCGTCGCTTATGGCTTTTGGATTTGAATTACACTAATGGCTTTTAATCGCGTTTTATCTTAAAATCTAATTAAAATCGAGGTACCGTGAAAATTGGTGTTAAACATGTATTTGTCATAATTAAAACGACCAGGGGTAGGAAAAGCAGGAAAAGAGCATTCTTCAATTTGCCGTCATTAGGTTATTATTTTTATTAAAGTGATACTTGAATTCTAAAATTCTCAGAAATAAACTCATTTTTTCATTTCATTTATTAGGCCTATATTCCATAGATCTTACATTAGCAATGAAGCGTTAAGATGCGGAAAAAGTCAAAATTTTACAATTTTACAATTCATTTTTGTTTTCAGATAAATCTAATTCAATATGATAAATATTTTAAGTTCAATCAATATAATTTATCTATTTTGCAAATTTTTATTTGCTATGACATCTTAAGTAGAATATTAACGTTTTCGCCTGTTGGACATCATAAGATATTGTTAAAAAGACGAAATCAAAAACATAAACCATTAGACTGTACATAGTAAATATGCATGACAAGGTTAGTTGATTTTGCATGAGTTTTATGTAACTAGATCTTGTCGATGGAAAAGGTTTAATTTTGAATTGATTTACCAGGAAATATGAATTTTATAAATTTGGAAGTTATGAATATGACTTTTGATACATATAACTCATGTTACAATATATTTTCTTGGAGAAAACTTGTTATAAAATGATTGAAATGATTGATAAGAGCTTTACTTATTATACTTTGTGTTAAATTATAACAGAATACAAGATATCAGCAAAGATTATTGATAGAAAAAATTCAATTATTGAATTCATAATTAATTTATCGGGTAATAATTATGAATTAGAATAGTGATATGTATCATTCATATTACATTGTTTTGTTGGAGTATCATTTGTTATAAAATAAATAATTAGTAGATAAAATTTGATAATAGTAATATGCGTTACAAGAGCGGTATGTTGAAGTTTTCATGTTCGAGGAAAAGTTTGAAAAATCGAAACGTAGTTGAGCTTTTTTAATTTCCGAGAATTGAAAGAAAACATACCGCTCGTGTATCGTACGACTACATTATTTTGTGCGAAGATCGTTTCTTACATACCTGAAAGAGGAATTTCTAATTAGTTGCAATGAAATCTCCATCTTGGTTTCTGTTCAATGACGGCAATTTTGGAAAACAAAAATACTATCTTTAACATTGTTGCTTTAAAATGTTTTCTGTGTTTACTATACTCCAGCAGGCCGTGATATACGTCTGTCTTTTTTTTCTCCCAGTCTATAAAGCGAACTTAAAACAAACGGCTTCCTTAATGTTACATGCATCACGAAATGCAGTAACTTTAGTGGAGTTGTAGAGTTTATTTAATTTTTGCAAATATTTAAAAACAATAATTAACAGTTCAATTTAGGTGAAATTGCAGTGGTAAGTTTCCAATTTATAATTATTACTATATTGAACGTCTCTAAAAATAATATGTTAAAAGCCTAAAGCAGTAAAATGAATATGTCATTTAAGCGGTAAGAAGAGGGAAATTGTTACGTGTGTTCGGTTGGGAATACTGAATGTGGAATTTTAGACTTACCGCGGGTTGGTTTTGTGCGGAAACCAAGCAAATACGCACGATCTCGCACAAAATATTTTTATGTGTTATCTTTGTGTGTCATGCTATTACGATGTAATCATTGGTGGTTGTTTAGCAATGCATTTGGATCTTCTTCGGTAGTCAGTCATCAAGTTCTTGAATTTATTAGTTGCATATGCAATATGAATGCAGTACTTTTTTACAAGCAACCCTACATGGAGCTATAGTTAAATTAAAATTAAAAAGTGAATTATTTGGAAGAGGAACCTCAAAATAGTTCAAATATCTTGATTATTCGTACAGAGAGGCACTCAAGTCATAAGGTTGTCATGAAATAATGAATCAAGAAGGAAGATTACGAAGTGAACGAAGGTGGACACAAGAATATTCATAAGGTTGGCTACTTATAAAAGATAAAATAAAATGAATTACTATCTGGTACTGCGGACTTCCTGACACACGTTCATCGGTGCCATCGACCTGACCTGCCACAGACGGACAAGCCGAGTGTGCTGGTATAATGCTTATTTTTCTCCCATAGTTACTCTATTGCATTTCGCATAATACACGCACGTCCAACTTAATTATGGATATCTGTTACAAGTTCGGTCTTGCCCTTGTCTTAGACGGTAGACTACCAAATGTTTCGGTTCAAAAGTCCTGCGAATGTCGAGGTAAAATTGCCAGCATTCTAGTTCTCGACTCTCCAAGTTTCCTGTTTTGCGAACAGACGTCTCTGTGAACAATTCAAGTTTTGATTGAATCTGTAGGAATTTCTGCAAGACATCTCGCGAGACCGCGGAATACAAAATTTAAAAAAAAGTGTGAGTGCGGGCATAATGAGCCAATATCAAACGTGACAAAATCTTATAAAAATATTAAATATTCTTCAGTAACTGATATAGAATCTACTGTAGAATACTGTTAGATGTATTAAGTGGTTATTAAGTGGTTATATTTATATTGGAACTTAACGGAATACTGACATGTGGCATTCATACTTTATTATTATTTTGGAGTTCTAATAGGAGTGATGTGGTGAGAAGTGGAGTGAAGAAAAAGAATGACGAGTGTGTAACAGAAATTGGTGAAGTGGATGTTTCTGGTCCAGAGCCGGCTAAGGAAGAGACGGCTAAGGACTTAGTAAAACAAAAGTCATAGATGAATTAGAGGAGTGGAAGAGGAAGTTCAATTGCAAGTAGATAAGACGAGTTAATGAAGATAGGTTAAGAGTACTGTATGGTGAAGGAGGCTAGCTAGGACGGCGAAGTATAATACGTAGAAAATTAGTGAGATCGGAATATGAAAGGTACGTATGAAACAGACAAAAAATCGAGCATATTTATAGTGGTGTAATATGTTTAGTAACAATTATTATTAGAAACAGTGTGTCCTCGATATAGTCTAAGTGATCTGAAAATCAAGAACAGATTGATAAAGTGTCAATTGTGAATGAACTAGAGACGTGTAATAGGAATTAAGTAAAGAGATAGACATAATGAAAATAAGTGAGGAGTATGGCGGGGGAGGCTAGCTAGGATAGTGAAGTATAACATGTAGAAAATTAGTGGGATCTGAAAATAAATGTAGCAAGAAACAGACACAATAACGAACATATTGGACAATGGTATAGAACGTTTTAGTAACAAGTATCATTGAAACATGGTGTGTACGATATAAGTGTACTGAAAAGCAAGAACAGAATCGTAAAAGTGTACATTTTGAATGATCAAAATTAAGTTGTTTAGGATTTAATGGGAGAATACTGACCAATTTAAAATGGGGTTGAATCAAGTATAAGAGAGTCTATAAAAGGTATATCTGTAACGAATGTGCTTGGGCACCGGATACAAATATTGTGAGGTCCACATTACATGGCTGTAAATGTTGACATCAAATATATCATATCATATCATATATCATATCATATCATATCATATATCATATATCATATCATATATCATATATCATATCATATATCATATATCATATCATATATCATATATCATATCATATATCATATCATATATCATATCATATATCATATCATATATCATATCATATATCATATCATATATCATATATATCATATCATATCATATCATATATCATATCATATATCATATCATATATCATATCATATATCATATCATATATCATATCATATCATATCATATCATATCATATCATATCATATCATATCATATCATATCATATATCATATCATATCATATCATATCATATCATATCATATCATATCATATCATATCATATCATATCATATCATATCATATCATATCATATCATATCATATAATATAATATCGTATCGTATCATATATCGTATCATATATCATATATATCATATCATATATCATATGAGGGGCTTAGAACAAAAAGCAGGTAAGTGACAGAAACCTAGTTTTGAGGAAATTACAGTTAAAGTTCTACATGCAATGAAATAATATACACTAGTCTGGTGAAATGATGCCCATATAGCAGCACTGCACAGTGTGATCACTTACCTGATTTTATCCCAAAGAAACATCCCTTTGGGCTATCACAACACGCACTTACCTCACTTTTTAAATAATGTCACTTACCTGCTTTTTGTTCTAAGCCCCACATATATCATATATCATATATCGTATCGTATCATATATCATATCATATCATATATCATATCATATCATATCATATCATATCATATCATATCATATATCATATATCATATATCATATCATATATCATATATCATATATCATATATCATATCATATCATATATCATATCATATCATATCATATCATATCATATCATATATCATATCATATCATATCATATATCATATCATATCATATCATATCATATATCATATCATATCATATCATATCATATCATATCATATCATATAATATCGTATCGTATCGTATCATATATCGTATCATATATCATATATATCATATCATATATCATATGAGGGGCTTAGAACAAAAAGCAGGTAAGTGACAGAAACCTAGTTTTGAGGAAATTACAGTTGAAGTTCTACATGCAATGAAATATTATACACTAGTTTGGTGAAATGATGCCCATATAGCAGCACTGCACAGTGTGATCACTTACCTGATTTTATCCCAAAGAAACATCCCTTTGGGCTATCACAACACGCACTTACCTCATTTTTTTAAATAATGTCACTTACCTGCTTTTTGTTCTAAGCCCCACATATATCATATATCATATATCGTATCGTATCATATATCATATCATATCATATCATATCATATCATATATCATATATCATATATCATATCATATCATATATCATATCATATCATATCATATATCATATATCATATCATATCATATCATATCATATCATATCATATCATATCATATCATATCATATCATATCATATCATATCATATCATATCATATCATATCATATCATATCATATCATATCATATCATATCATATCATATAATATCGTATCGTATCGTATCATATATCGTATCATATATCATATATATCATATCATATATCATATGAGGGGCTTAGAACAAAAAGCAGGTAAGTGACAGAAACCTAGTTTTGAGGAAATTACAGTTGAAGTTCTACATGCAATGAAATATTATACACTAGTTTGGTGAAATGATGCCCATATAGCAGCACTGCACAGTGTGATCACTTACCTGATTTTATCCCAAAGAAACATCCCTTTGGGCTATCACAACACGCACTTACCTCATTTTTTTTAATAATGTCACTTACCTGCTTTTTGTTCTAAGCCCCTCATATATCATATATCATATATCGTATCGTATCATATATCATATATCATATCATATCATATCATATATCATATCATATCATATCATATCATATCATATCATATCATATCTAATAGGAGTAATGTGTTCAAGTTGTAATTAAAACGCAGTAGTTCATTGACAGTTGTTACGCAAACACGATGTCCGTTGGAATGCCCCTCCGACCTCGTTAAACCAATTGATGTCAACACTATATAGATAATCTGTTATCACGTGATTACATCCACCTTTGTTGTGACGGTGGATAGTCGGCGGTGAAAAACAGTTAACGCCGCCGCTCTTTTGATACTGCCTAGGGATAAGCATCGTCCTCAGTTGGAAGTGTAATTAAACGAGCGTTGAGGGGTAGCAGGGACAAAGGGAAGGGTGGATTTAATCATCAAAGCACAGATGTAGGAGTTTATGACTCAACCTCACTGTCAGGTAATAAGAGTTTTCATGCCAATATCACATCACTTCCGCAATTGAGGGTTTTTTTCTCCATTCCTTGAATCGTAAAATGACATCGTCTGGGCTTCATAAACCAGAATATTACATTTAGATTGGGTCATGAGATTTCTGATGGTTAACAATAGCACGCCAGATACACTTGTTTTAATGTGGGTTTGCTTACATTGATGCATAAACTCATTTGCATACACGCGAGGATATTCACAGATCCATTAAAAAGTAGCCTGAAAATGAAGTTGTTTTATACTTTTGTCTCATTCATAACTGAACATTGGAATCGCATAGATTTTATACTGTACTTTCTATGTTTGCTGTATAGCATTTTAAATTTGAAAAGGGGTTAAAACTGAAGGTTTGATAAACACAGCCATTGTGAATGTCGCGTCGATTCTGTTTGCCTGTTGTAACGAAAGTAACGAACTTCATTTAATGCACCTCAGGTGAACAGGTTTATCAGGTAATCGCTTATTTTACTGTAACAGGGATAGAATTGTATCATAGTAGGTGAAAGAAGCGCCACATTTAATCAGAGAAGAGTCAGATAAAGTTAACAGCAAATTAATGTTCTGGAACCTACCAAGGTGCTTATTGAGGACAAACATGTCAGAAATACTATAGGCCTACTTATTATGCATTTCGAAAAGATTTGAATAGACGGAAGGCCACAGACGTTACGGTCCTACAATTTATGGTTTCTGTCTCTCCACATTTCAAACCTGGATTCGTTGTTTTGAATATCTTCTACATATCACCTACGGATTAGAGATTTAAAAATGCCAGATCAGAAGTGAAACTGACAAATCGAAGTGCGAATCCAAGAAGAAAATAATTAGACAAAAATTCCAAAAGTGAAATGGGTCTTCAGTTTCATAGAATGAAACTTGGATGAGGGACCACTATTGGCGGTAAAATGGCAAGAAGATTTTTTAAATGCCATCCAAATCCCTAACATAACAATAACAAATGAAGAACTCATCTAGCGATTCTGTATGATTCTGCAAAAATCGTGTGGATTTGACACAAATGTGGATGCATTTCAACAGTTCACATCATATATATCATGCATTTAACATTATTTATTAAAAATACATTTTTAAAGATAAGGAACATATTTTATATCAGATTTTTCATAAATTCAATTCTATTGATAATTATTAATTTTGTCTAAATGCACTCCTATAAAAAGGATGTGTTTCTCATACAAACGTAATCACAGTTCGTATACAAATCGAATATGCTACATTGAAATTCTGCATAAATTTTCATGAATATACATTTGGTAGATAAGAGGTTATTAATTTTGTTTAAATTTATTCCTATAAAGGGTAGTTTCCCTTACACAAACGCAATCAGAGTTTGTACTCAGGTTAAATACGATACCGATACGTTTAAATTCTGTATAAAGTTTCATGAAAATCTGTTGAATAGGAAAGAAGTTATTAATTTTGCCTAAATTCACCCCCTATAATATGTAGTTCCCCTTACACAAACGTAATCAGAGTTTGTACTCAGATCAAATACGATACCTTTAAATTCTGAATAAAGTTTCATGAAAAAATGCAGGATAGAAAAGAAGTTATTAATTTTGTTTGCATTCATCCCTCATAAAGGGCAATTCCCCTTACACAAACATAGAGTTTATACTGAAATTAAATATGCTACCTTAAAGTTCTGCATAAAATTTCATGAAAATCTGTTGCACACTATGCGACGCAGTAGTAAGAAGCGGGCCAGGCGAGGCTAGCCTCGAGATCGCAATAAACTGTAATATACAGGCTTAGAAAAACGTTTTGTCGCACATATACTTTATTAGTCTCAGAAATTAAGCAGTGGGCATGATCAGACATACAACGAAACAAAACTAATTTTATTACCTCAACTAGTCCTTTTCTTGCGAACCAGGTCGCACGACCTCTGATCATGCGCACTGCCTCCTTTCTGGGACTTATAAAATATCTGTGCGACAAAACGTTTTTTCCAAGACTGTACGTCGCGCTAAATTGACATTGTTGAGTGTTATAGTTTATAACAAAAGTGCATGCGTGTATTATATGTGGTACATACTAATTTTGTGTAAAGTAGCTCATACTGAGAGAACATTGAAGTCATTATTTGTTGAATTAAAAGACAAACAGTTTCCAAGTTGGACGTATGAAACAAAATGTGCTTACAAAGATAGGAGATCAACACCACATTTACATATTAAAATAGCGGATGGAGGAAGACAAAATAGAAATTTTCAATTTGCATAGCATAAGAAAATATATCCTTGGCTAAGAGAGTTCTCTGATACAAATAAGTTTTATTTATTTATTTATTTATTTATTTATTTATTTATTTATTTATTTATTTATTTATTTATTAACCTGGTAGAGATAAGGCCATCAGACCTTCTCTTCCCCTCTACCAGGATATTACAACTACAATATTAAGAATACAATTACAATTACAATTAATATTAAATTTACAAATACAATAAAAATCAAAGTACTAAAAGATTAACTGATTAATAAAGGGTAGACAGTTTATTGTAGAAGTTAAGAAGAAAGAATTTTTTTAATAATTAAGTAAAAAATTAAACCTACTCTACGCAGTAAGAAAATCCTTAATAAGTTTGTTTTTGAACACTGCTAAATTCCGACAGTCTCTGATGTCACTAGGTAGGGTATTCCACAACTGCGATAGCGAGATTGTGTATTTTTTTATTTGGTTATTTTACGACGCTTTATCAACATCTCAGGTTATTTAGCGTCTGAATGAGATGAAGGTGATAATGCCGGTGAAATGAGTCCGGGATCCAACACCGAAAGTTACCCAGCATTTGCCCATATTGGGTTGAGGAAAAACTCCGGAAAAAATCTCAACCAGATGCCCCAACCGGGAATCGAACCCGGGCCACCTGGTTTCGCGGCTAGACGCTCTAACCGTTACTCCACAGGTGTGGACGAGATTGTGTATGATGATGAATACGATGATGTCTAATATGTTGGTATGACTAGTATGCGGCTATTTTGCGTGCGTGTGAAGAGATTATGATATGATGACAGATAACTGAAACGATAGGCAAGATAGGTAGGTGTTTATTTTATTGGGTTATTTTACGACGCTGTATCAACATCTAGGTTATTTAGCGTCTGAATGATATGAAGGTGATAATGCCAGTGAAATGAGTCCGGGGTCCAGCACCGAAAGTTACCCAGCATTTGCTCGTATTGGGTTGAGGGAAAACCCCGGAAAAAACCTCAACCAGGTAACTTGCCCCGACCGGGATTCGAACCCGGGCCACCTGGTTTCGCAGCCAGACGCGCTGACCGTTACTCCACAGGTGTGGACTGGTAGGTAGGTGTAGAGGTGTGAAGGACTTGGAAAAGGAGAACAAGGGAATGAAAATTTCTACGTTCGTTATGCCGTAGCAGTTTAGAGTTTGGAAGGATGGGGTAATGTGGTCAGCGCGACGGACATCGCAGACGAAGCGAACACAAGAATTATGAACACGTTGTAATCTTTGCGACTGGTTGGCATTGATGTTAGTATAAAATCACAATAATCGAAGTGGGGCATTACTAGTGTTTACACTAGTATTTTTTGAGTGATAGCGGGAGAAATTTTCGAATGCTGTTTCAGGAATGTAATATGGAAAGCACTTTTTGATAATATGAATTACTTTGTTATTCCAGTTTAAATGCGTATTGAAGTAAACTCCAAGGTTTTTAACACAGGAAGCAAAAAGGATTATTGTGTTGTTTCATTTGACTGGAAGAGCAGGAGTAATGTTGCATAATAGACTTTGATGTCCCACTAGGATTGCTTGTGATTTTCTTGCATTGAGAGTCAAACCAAACTTTCTGGCCCATGCAGATATAGATTCAAGGTCCTCGTTAAGATTGCATATTACGTCATTGAGTGAATCAGGGGTTGTATGGATATAGATGTGTAAATCGTCTGCGTAAAGGTGATGCTTACAGTGTTGTAGAGTCGAGGGGGTGTCATTTACGTAAATAGTGAATAGTATTAGTGATAGAACAGATCCTTGTGGGATTCCAGAATCAACGATACGCCAAGAGGAAGTTCCACTTCCAATGGAAACACACTGCTGACGTTCGCTGAGATAAGAGGAGAACCAAGAAACTGTGCTTTCTAATAGTTGGAGTGATCGTAATTTTCTCGTCAGTAAGTCAATATTTACAGTGTCAAACGCTTTACTGAAGTCTAGTAGTGTCAGTATTGTAATTTTACCTACGTCCATAGCCCATAGTCTATAGTTTTTTGGATGTATTCCGTTACTTCCAACAGTGCAGTCGCTGTACTGTGTAGAGTCCGAAAACCTGACTGATATGTTATACCTGTATTCTGTTTGGGGGTGAAAATGAGTCATCATCTTCTTGTGGGGTCTGTGTCACACAACAATTCGATAGAAAAGCCGAGAAACATATGCTTTTTAAAAGGATATACGTTATGAAGATTTTTTCAGACTAGCCAGTATTTACATCTTAGCTTCGCCACTGCCGATGAAGCAAACAAAGTTCTAAAATTCTTTCAATAACCATTTTTTAACTACTGTCGATACCTCGTTTGGCGGGAAATTTTTCTCTTCTTAACATTTTATTTCCCTTTCAGTATCTTTGAATCGATTAGCGGCGTTGCCAACGTATTCAAATCTTTTTCTATTGTTTCGCTTTTGTAGTAGAATGATTCCCGGCGCTGTTATCGCTATAGAGCGAAAGACTGTGACATAGGCTTGAATTGTATGCTTTCAATAAGCTGCATGTCATCCCTTACTGCGATTAGGGTAATTTACCACTGGCAGATAGAGCGCTTGGAGTAGTTGTAGGGGAATTAACATTTTAATGGTCATTTAGAGGAATTTACAGTACCCGATTATTCATAACCGAATCGGAAATGGAAAATTGTAGAAAATGAACAATAATAGATCATAATGTGATAATAATAATCAGGGAACGGATTTATATGGACTAAAAATATATGAAATATGTAAATATATATGTAGTTATTTTTACCAAAATATGGAATTAAATATGGATTTTTACCAAAATATGGAATTAAATATGGACTTAAAATTATAAAAAAAATGACTATGTACGTTAAATATTGGTACATTTTAATCAAACTAAACAAAAAAATATAATGGACGTACCTTATCTTCCAATGTAGTTTCAACAAAACACAATTTTTATTGTCTGTTACCATAACAATAGGTTACAAACATTTCTTTCAAGTGCTGAAAAGTGAATCTTCTTCTATTGTCTCTGAGGATAGATTTATACTGACTAAAAGAGCGTTCGACGTCACAAGAAGTAACTGGTACATAATTCAATTTCACAATGTCTGCTGGGGATAAGTCCAAGTTAATCTTCACTGTTGATTCACCACTCATCACAGCAACAACCTTTTGTAGTTCTTCATATCCAGGGTTTTTTGAAAGTACAGTGTCCACCTTAGCTCTTACTGCATCTGCAACTTTACCTCTACCACGATTCAGTTGTTCCACAGTACTATTTATAATTTCAAAACTTTCAGATAATGAAAGGTGCCTATTTTGGAGACTTTTGAGCGTTTTTATGATGCATGAAAATGTATGCTGAATGTGAGCTAAGTCATTCTTCACACTTATGTCACAGGTAACTGTTTTCGCAGTATCAATTGAGACTGCATCTTCAGAGTCCAATGCAAGGAGAACATTGTTAATAGAGTCTATATGTTCGGCATAATATTCAACTGCTTCTAGCCATGTACCCCATCTAGTTAAAATTGGCTTTGGTGGCAATGGAATTTCAGGGTACATTTCTTTCAACACGTTAACTCTACTGGGAGCTTTGAGAAATACTTTTTTCACTGATGAAATCAACAAATCTACTTTAGGGAAATTGTCTCTGACCACTTCTGCCACACGATGAAATGCATGCGCCACACAAGTAAAATGAGTCAATTTAGGATATACAACAGATAATGCTTGTCCAGCTTTGACCATATAAGGGGCAGCATCGCTAATAAAGAATAACACATTATCGTACATAATACCCTTTGGCCACAGGATACCCATAGCTTCGTTGAACAGTTTAACTATAGTTTTGTTATTGCACTTTTCTAGAACATCACAATGTAAAAGAATTCGTTCAGAATATTGTTCACTTAACAAACCGATAACTACATTACCAACAAGTCTACCTTCTTTGTCGGGAGTCTCATCAATGGAAACCCAAATTGAACTATCTTTAATTTCATCTCTTATCTTCTGTATTGTCTCATCGTAGATGGATGGAGCATACGTCTTCCTAAGTGTTGACTCATCCGGGATTGTATGTTGAGTATATTTTTCAAGGAATTCCCTGAAGACCTTATTCTTTAGTTTGTAGAGAGGAATATCAGCAGAGATGAGAGAACGGCACAGGTCGATGTTAAACTCAGATCTTACATTCGATGTTGTTGGTTGTGTTAAAAACAATTGTCTCTGCTTGGAATTTAGTTGTTTGTTGGCCTGATGTTTACTAGTTGTAATGTGTTGTTGCACCAGGAACTTTTGTGTAGATGATACTGCACACTGACACAAATTACAAAATAATATTTTATTGTCAGTTGATAAACCATCTTCTTTAAATTCTGAAATGTAACTTGTTAGTTTTGATTTTAAATTGACTGAATGACGTACTTTTGGCATATTTACCGTCTTTATAGTATGATTTACAAAACTGAACCTATGTGTACTCTGACTGGCATTTAACTGTTGAGCTGCACAACTGAAGTCTGTTAAAAATTTTAAATTAAATTAATACAGTTTTGTAACTTACTTTCCCATTGTTGATAGGACTGCTAATTTTCAAATAACTCTGATGTTAAAGGGATTACTGAACATGTGTTTAAATCTCTATTGTTGAAATGTATTTTTAAAAGTTAATGGAATTTTGTTTTGTTTTATTGTTAAACCTAATATAATATGGACTGTTTTATATGAAATATGGAAAATATATGGAAATTAACGAAAATATGTACTAAACTCTAAAATATGGAAAAATATGGAAAATAAAAGTAGGATTTTTCAACCCTACACATTGTGAAACATAAAGATAATGCAAAATATAAATTATATTAGCTTTATAAGTAAATATGTATTTACATATAAATCCTTTCCCTGATAATAATATATAGGAAAAGTTAGCGGGGGGTAAGATCTTTTTGCATTATTATTTTCTATGAAAGAAATCCTCTTCAGGATCCAATAATTTGTCTTGGAAACCACAGACCCTCGACAAAATGGTGTATAAGCAACACTTTACAAGCTGGTTGGAATTCTTTTTCTTCTGAATAATTCAGTGCTTGTTGAAAACACATACCTCGCCGACTGGCGATAGGGAAGAGATGAAGTGTAATGGAAAGTGTGGGTGAAGGAAAACAAGGAGAATCTGACGTGCGGAATGACGGATGACAAGGGTTGCTTTAGACTCGGCGGGGGGTTCGATGTTGCTTCACACGGAGAGGGGCGAACACATCGCTTCCATACTGTGGATCAAGGTCGCGTCCGCTCCAATTGTTATATACCGCATCTCGCTCAGGCGCGCTCTGGCAAACGTTTAAACGTATTTGCTTGCATTCCATATTGTAATTTTCTTCTGCTCTACAAGGTCGAGGCTGCGGCTGGCTTTACTGCCTTGCCGAAGGTTAGTGGCAGGGTTGCCATACGGACGACTATGCATACGACTATTTTGACTGCAATTGTACGAGGTACGACCGAACTGTAGATCGTACGCAATTTTGTACGACTATTTTACTGAAGGAACAGAATTATTTTGAAACTTATGTTGGTTTATCTATACTAATAATAAATCTGTAGCCGAAATTTTTTTTGGTAATTTTCGATTTTCCAAAAATAATTGGTCCTAACATATATAATTAACCACCCTGAAACCGAAAATCGCATTTTTGAAATTTTTGTTTGTATGTCTGTCTGTATGTTTGTTACCTTTTCACGCGATAATGGCTGAACCGATTTATATGAAAATTGTAATATAAATTAAGTTCGTTGTAACTTAGATTTTAGGCTATATGACATTCAAAATACTTCATTTAAAAGGGGGGTTATAAGGGGGGCTGAATTAAATAAATCGAAATATCTCGTTTATTATTGATTTTTGTGAAAAATATTACATAACAAAAGTTTCTTTAAAAATGATTTCCGATAAGTTTTATTCTATACAAAATTTTGATAGGACTGATATATAATGAGATAAATGAGTTTCAAAATTAGAATAACGCCATCTAAGACGGTGCAATGAATTAAGAACAAATGACTTCGTCTATAAGGGGCCTTGGACAACAACAATCGAAAGCTATTAAACATAGCCTACAGAGAATGTTTCTGTGTTTGTATGAAGTAATATCAGAAGCTAAATTAACCGATTTGTATAATTAATTATTATTTCACCATTGGAAAGTGTAGTTTCTCTATAATGCTATAATGTTATTACAGTAACGTCTGAATAAATCGAGGACAGGTAAGAATAAAATAGCTTCTTATGCACAGAAAATTTGATAGGCTATTTTGTATATTCGTTTTCTGTATTTCTTAAAATAATATGTATGTACACTCATTTTAATCTCAGAGAATTAACGAACAACGAGAGTGTATTGATTTAGTATGCAGTAATAGTACGTTAGCTTAGCAATCCATTATTTTGTAATTCAAATTTTAACTATGCTCAATTGAATCGTGTTAAAATACATAAAATATAGCTTATATGCAATAAATGCAATGCAAAAAAAATTGGGTATTGAGCGAAGCAGATTATCTTGCGCTGTTGTAAAAGTTGTTCCCTGGATCAAACGTGCTATTTTAATTATGTAATTACTTTATATTTATTTCTAACAGGTGCAGCGGAGCGCACGGGTACGGCTAGTAATTAAAATAAAATTAAAAGTTAATTCGTCCCTTTAAAGACAAATTTTCTTCATTCAGTAATTATGTCGTTAACTAATACGGAAAAGGCGTGCTTTAAAGGGATAGAAGATGCTTTGAAAACCAATATGATATCTATGCTTGCCATGCAAATCATACATTCATAATACTATATTTGTCATCTTTAGTTCTAGGTTTCATATACACAACGCGGTTATGTGAAAGTAATACGAGTTCAGAGATCTGCTGACGTCTTTGTATGTTCACAATGGAAGTATTTTATGAATGAACTAATACCGCAGTAGGATGAAGAAGTCTAAACGCGCCGAAATTATGGTGGTGTTGGATTTGAGTCGACTTCAGGTGAATTAATTTGGTGTAATTGTCAGCTGCCGCATTGATTGATATTAGTCCTAAATATCAGCCGTCGCGCCGGTCGAAGATAAAGTTTCTGCTGACTTTCAATAGGAATAATGTTGTTTCTGACCAAGCCTCATCGTGCATGCTTTACCGGAAATGACAGTGTTGTTGAAGAATTGGTGATTTGTTTGAATGCCAAATATCATTGTGGATGTGAACTACAAAATTAGTAATATTCTTAATATTGGAACTAACATTTACTGGTAGAATTATATGTAGGCCTATGAACAAATTTTTTGCGTGTTATCTGAAATATGTTTGTACGCACTATCCATAAAAATAGTAAAGTGAGAAATGTACGACAATTTTATGCTGAAGTACGAGATTTTTCATAAGTTGGTACGACTGTTGCATTTCTTTTATCTGGCAACCCTGGTTAGTGGTAATAACAACCAGCAATGGAGGAATTTGTTGCAAATAAAACGTAAAGTAGAAAACGTGTTCGAATAAAAATGAGTTCAAATGTTGATAGGAAAATAAAAAATATAAATATCCGACGCCTTAGTGCGCATAAGTAATTATAGATTTAAGGTAAAATGACGTGTTAAATACATTTACACTTATATAACGAAGAAGATTACATTTGTGTGCAAAGCAAAACAACAATGTAAGATTTGAACAAAACATTTACATACCGAAAGAAGTTTTTCTTCTTATTCATCATCATCATCATCATCATCATCATCATCATCATAATCTTCTTCTTCTTCTTCTTCTTCTTCTTCTTCTTCTTCTTCTTCTTCTTCACAGTTTAGACTATTTAACCCGTCCCGGCTCCGTATTGTTTGGACTATCTCTTCATTGGCCTACGCAAGTTTCTTCTGCCTTTATGTTGGTATTTTAAAGCTAGTTTTGGGATTCTGATTTCCGTCATCCAGTCTATAAGCTATCGCCAGGTTTTCCTGTTTCACACCGGTACAATCATGTATGAACAATATACTGTATTTACGTTAAAGGAACTGATGATTAATAAAAGGAGATAATATAACAAGGAAACACACATAGTAATTATTGATTATGTTAAAGCATTTGATAAAGTAGACAGTATACACCTCTGGACAATTTTAAAAGAAAATGGAATCCATTAAAAGTTATGTAGGAACACACAGTTTCGGGATCCGGAACATTCGCCACCAATTTTTCTTCACTAGGACGATTCGTAATACATTAAAATTTCGTAACAGGACGATTCGTAATACATTACAGTTTCGTAACAGGACGATTCGTAACACATTACAGTTTCGTAACAGGACGATTCGTAACACATTACACTTTCGTAATAGGACGATTCGTAACACATTACAGTTTCGTAACAGGACGATTCGTAACACATTATAATTTCGTAACAGGACGATTCGTAACACGTTACAATTTCGTAACAGGACGATTCGTAACACGTTACAATTTCATAACAGGACGATTCGTAATACATTACAATTTCGTAACAGGACGATTCGTAATACATTACAATTTCGTAACAGGACGATTCGTAACACATTACACTTTCGTAATAGGACGATTCGTAATACATTACAATTTCGTAACAGGACGATTCGTAAAACATTACAATTTCGTAACAGGACGATTCGTAATAGATTACAATTTCGTAACAGGACGATTCGCAATACATTACAATTTTCTAACAGGACGATTCGTAACACATTACAATTTTCTAACAGGACGATTCGTAACACATTACAATTTCGTAACAGGACGATTCGTAACACATTACAATTTCGTAACAGGACGATTCGCAATATATTACAATTTCGTAACAGGACGATTCGTAACACATTACAATTTCGTAACAGGACGATTCGTAATACATTACAATTTCGTAACAGGACGATTCGTAACACATTACAATTTCGTAACAGGACGATTCGCAATACATTACAATTTCCTAACAGGACGATTCGTAACACATTACAATTTCGTAACAGGACGATTCGCAATACATTACAATTTCCTAACAGGACGATTCGTAACACATTACAATTTCGTAACAGGACGATTCGTAACACATTACAATTTCGTAACAGGACGATTCGTAACACATTACAATTTCGTAACAGGACGATTCGCAATATATTACAATTTCGTAACAGGACGATTCGTAACACATTACAATTTCGTAACAGGACGATTCGTAATACATTACAATTTAGTAACAGGACGATTCGTAACACATTACGAATCACGGATTATATTTGAAAAACTAAAAGATTAAATTGTTACTCGACTTAATAAAACATTGGTGCCGGCTTTTATTTCTGTTAATTACGAATCTGCGCTTTTGAGTGCATGTGACACTTTCGTTTGACCAGCTGCGAGAGGTGGCTGAGGAAGAACTGCTCCCAATTTTCGACTATGCGGAAGACAATTTCATTATAGGTCGAAGACGCGGTCGTCTTTTCTCACAGAACATATGAAACTGTTAAAAAGAATCTTAACGAAATTATCAAGAACAACAAACACCTGTAAAGCTTGGTATGGGCGACTTAACCTTTAAATGGGAAAAGCGCACCCCTCAGTATATCATTTTCTGGCACTCCAGAGAGACACGGCAGAAATCAGCGAAGAATGTAGAAAGAAGTGGCATATCTCCAAGCAAGAAAAAGAAGAAATACGTTGACTTGGATAAATGAGTTCAGAGATGTTGAAAAATATTGAGAGTACAAGGATAACGATTAATATATTGAGGTGCTTACGGTCTCTTGGACATGACGTAGCAGGAAATTGTTGACTTTTATATATTGAAAACATAATAAAATTAATAAAATATATACGATTACAATATTCATTCATTCATATTGGCAGCAGTAATGCTGTGGTCTAGTTGTCATTGTAACGAATGTGTCACATGTTACGAAAAAATACTTGTGACCAACTTATCATTGTGACGGATTGCCAGTGACTAAACTGGCCGATGACGAAACATTTGTGACGAAACGTTCTAGACCCCAGAATTTGTCATAAAAATTGGAAATAAAACGAGTAAAAGTCAAATTTGCTCTAACCATGGAGTTAAACAAGGTTGCGGTCTTTCTCCAATGTTTTAATCTATACATGAATAATAATAAAAGAAATGGAATTAAGAAATAAAATTGGGAAATAAAAATTACTTGAAAATATTACTGTATGCCAGGGACGGGGAACTCGTATTATAAACAGAGCAATCAGAATGAGTACTTACAACAGCAACTAAGGTAGCGGGAAATACTGTAATTACAGAAGGCGAACTGAAAATAAATGTTTTTAAATTACACAAAATATGTCAAAAATACAATTTTAAAATCATCATCATCTTCTTCCTAACAAGTATTAGGCCAAGTGGCCTGTTACCGTCTCAAACTAGAATTTTCAGTCCATCTCTTCTTTGGACGACCTAGAGATCTTTTGCCATATGGATGGTAATGAAACAGTGCTTTTGGAATTCTGTATCGATTCATTCGTTCGAGATGACCCTTCCACTGAAGTTGATATTTGCTGATGAACTGCATAATAGGTTCTATTTGAAGTTCTTGCATTATGTCCTCATTTTTTTTATGATCCCAGCGAGTATATCCAGCTGTTGCTCTCATAAACCTCATCTCACTTGCTGTTATTCTACTGACATCTTTATTCTTCACAGTCCACGCTTCACTACCATAGCTTAATACTGGTTGTGCTAAGGTTTTATACAAGCCTATTCTTGTGTGTCTTTGTACTAGTGAAGGTTTCATGATTTTATTAATGATCCCCATTGTTTTATTACATTTACATATTTTTTCAGCAATATCTACTTCATCATAAGGTGATAGTGTATAGCCAAGATAAGTGAAGGTATTTACTCTTTCTATTATTTTATTATTCAAACAGATTTTGCTTGGTACAGGGAATTTCCCACAAAATGACATGATTTTCGATTTTTCAATATTAATTTCCATGTTATATTTTTCACTGGCTATATTTAAATTGTGTACTGAATATTGTAAATCATCTTCAGTTGATGCCATGAGAACTAAATCATCAGCGAAAAGTAAAGCATCAAGCTGCAAATTTCGATTAATTGGAATAAATCCATGGCGTGTCTGTCGCCAATCTTGAATGATTCTATTTATATATATAATAAACAGAAGTGGCGAAAGCCCACAGCCTTGTCGTACTCCACTATAAATGGGTCGCCACTGTGAAAGTTTATTGTTACTTCGAATTGCTATGATGGTTGTTTTATATATATTGTAAATATGTTGTATAATCTGTTGAGGTACTTGATCATCTGCCAAAATCTGAAGTAATTTATTCCGATTAACTTTATCAAAAGCCTTTTTAAAGTCAATGAATGCCATATGCGTTTCTAGATTAAATTCTCTATGTTTCTCAACCAGTAATTTCAATGCGAAATATCCATCACAACAGGACCTTCCTCGACGAAAACCATTTTGTTCCTCACTGATAATATTGTCGTAATGCTTTAATTTTAAAATATCTATTGAAAAGACCAAGGCAAGCGACAGACGAAATCCAAAATAGCAATAGAACACAAAATCATACAACAAGTAAAACATTTAATTAACGAGGGTGTGACATCTCATTTGATTATGACAGATATAATGAATAAGGTAACAAAATTCTAGGACATGTGTGGAACGATAAAACTATCATCAAAGTAACAAAAGAGACACAATTAAAATTCTACAAATCTTTAACAGTACTATAAGTTACTAGTTTCACTTTACGATGCTCGCTAGCCTTTGTACGGGGAGTTGCTTTTTTGTTCGGACTCAGTCGTTCCTTTCTTTTCCTTACGTTAGCATAGAGACACCATTTCTTGTCACCAGTAACAATATTGGATAGGAATGTTCGATGTTGTTCACGAGCCAATCGATGACGAGCAAGCAAAAATGTACATATGGCCACCAGCTGATTTTTTTTTGGTTTTGGCTTTAGGTACACATACACCTGATTTTTGAACCTTGCCCATTGAATGCAAATGTCGCACGATGGTGGAATGATCACAGTTCATCACATTTTCCAGTTCTTTGGTACACTGACGTGGATCATTGTGAATTAATGTGTTTAAACGATCTTCATCAAACCCCGAAGGTCTTCCTGAACGTCGAGTGTCACTAATGTCAAGATGACCCTTCTTAAGACGAGAAAACCATTTTCTTGCCTTGCTCTATCCAATAGCATTGTCCCCATACACGGCGCAAATGTTTCTGGGCGCCTCCGCTGCTTTCGCCCCTCTATTGAACTCAAAAAGAAGAATATGTTGGAAATGTTCCACTTTCTCCACTTGGCACTCCATTTTCTAGCGTCCACGGCTCCACTCACTATCTGCAAAAATGAAAACTTCAATGAATCGCTATTTGTTAAAAGGGCAGAAGTCCAAAAATACAAATTTTACAGGAGAAACAAAAAAGTGTCCAGAACATCCGTACTTTTAACATAAATTATAAAATATTATGTTGCATTTTAATCATTTGTACTGGGTTTTTAAGAGTCTTTTCAACACTAATCTCACTAGACGTTTTGATTGCATCGATAAATCTGCGAATGGAACATGAGCAGATTTATCTAGAGAAAATCAAAACTCGAGTGGGATTTAATCGACTATTACACGGTTAGAAGAAAGTATATAAAGATTAGAAGTAACGAAGTACTCCAATTAAATAAAATATTAATTGACTTACGAAAATACAACTGTCTTCAAATGTATTATTGTACCATCTCAACATTACAAATATTACGCTAGATGCATGCTAGATGGCAGTAGTGAGCAATGCCTTCTCGTCGAGAAGTTCTCGATCTATTATACGCGATGGCAATGTTACTAGTCAAGAAGGCTTTGTTGATTCAGTTTCATTTTTATTAAAATGCAACATTCCACTTCAATTATCCGAGTCCCAGTAATCAACGTCACTTGACAGATGATTTTCAATAAATCTTAATATTAAACAATCTCTGATACGTGACTATCCATAATATTATATAGCAGAAGCTATAACATAACCTAACTAATATACTGTATACAAGTGTTAGAAAAGTTTTAATTAACGACAATGATATAAAAAATAAACATGAATAATTTTAAAAGGAATAATTATTGAGTATACAATTTTCAAATTTGAATGTGGTTGGTGGTTCAATTGATGTTATATTGGACGTGTGCGTAATAGAAGTGGAACTCGTTGATTTAGGCCTACATGGTGTATTCAACTTACTCAGGATTTCCGAATGAATAATTTTAAAAGGAATAATTATTGAATGTACAATTTTTAAATTTGAATGTGGTTGGTGGTTCATTTGATGTTATATTGGACGTGTGCGTAATAGAAGTGGAACTCGTTGATTTAGGCCTACATGGTGTATTCAACTTATTCAGGATTTCCGAATGATGCTCTTCATTTATTTGTAAATCGGATTACAGAAGATGCATATGTATGATCAGTGATTTTGATTAATTCTTGTTCTTGAATGCCAATGCGAGTCATATTTGAAATTGCTGTGCATCGACTGGAGTGGTTTGTAATTATATATATATATATATATATATATATATATATATATATTGACGTCCAAACCAGCGCTGTTTCAAATGTTGGCAAACAAAGAAACAAATGCTAGGGACGCGATAAAATTAAACAAATGCTAGGGACGCGATAAAATTGTGCGATAAGCAGCCATGATAAGTTGAAATACGTCCTTTCGTACCGTTTTATTGGTCAAAAGTAGTATGACGTTGGAAGAGTGTAATAGTCAACATAAATTATATGCATTTCTATGGTAGAGAACACATTTCAATAAAGAAATGAAGTGTGAAAAAAATTTTACTTCTGCCCTTTTAACAAATAGCTATTCCAATATGTAAATTCAAGCACAACAATTGAACTTCAAATAAAATATGACAATCGATAAATAAACCCATAGCAACCGGAGTACCAACACACGAAACAAAAACGCTACGAACTTATGCACCAACCCGATATATTAATACTTGTTTTAAATAACATTACCAGTAGTTAACCTTGCTCATTTTATTTCTTTATTAATACTATATCATTATTTTTGAAAGCTGTAACACTATTATACTATTATTTTATTTTGTTTTATTTGTGTTGCTGTATTTATTGCTATTAATGTATTATTCATAGTGTTTTATTTGTAGGCCTCCTGTAGTTATTGTATTTTTGTGCTGAACTATAATTGGCCAACGGCTGTTTATCAGCACGTAAATATAAATTAAATAAATAAATAATAATAATAATAATAATAATAATAATAATTGTTATTATTGTTATTATTGTTATTATTATTATTATTATTATTATTATTATTATTATTATTATTATTATTATTATTATTATTTGTAGCAGCAGCACATCAAAATGTGTAACGTTTGTATGAACTAAAAGAGCATTCCCACGACCTCTAAGTGGAACGTTTCATTAATCCAGCGTAGTTTAGTTACATAGTTCGAAGTTCTAGTACGAGATGGCAGTACTAGCAAGTAGTCTATCTCCCGTAGTTGATGTCACGAAAAGTTCCTTTATGAGTTCGGAAGACGTGAAAATTTGTTAGAATCGTACTTCACAGGATCATTTCTGTAGTACGCATTCTCTGACTGGACTATCAACAGTTGAGTCAAGTTGCAACCACGATGACGAGTTGTGACAATTCTCTCTGAGCGTGAGGCAGATCGTAGATATCATTTGATGTCTTTTGATCATCGATGATCGTTCAGGTTCGGGTAACCGAATCGGAGGAGGGAGTTGTATGCTGAGTGGTTTTTACTAAGGTTATAGATGGCCTCGCGGTTGCTATACGTACGATTATTGTCGTACGCATTACGAAATACGAATCGATTCTAATGATTTGTTTACGATTCTTCCCAGTTTGCGATTCCAACTATTTTTTTGAATCGTCAACGAACGATTCGCAGGAATTTTTCTTTACAAACCATGGGTAGAACAAAAACGTTCTACAGCTCTCGTATAGATGGCATAAGATGTGAGACATTGGATTGTCTCTTTCTCATTGGCTGGAATCATTCATCATGACCTCCATTAGTCTATAAAATTATTAAAGTTAATGTTTCTTAATTATAATTTATCACCTGAACCTTATACGTACATTTTTTTGCATTACATCTCTATTTAACCATGTAAATTTCAGGTTCGTGTTCATTATTTTTCACACTTAACAAATGCAGTACCGTATTTTGATTTCACTCTCGCTCGGAAGCATTCGGCACGGTTCGGATATGTCCGCTGATAGGTTACATCAAACAAGTACGATAACATGCCGATTCGCTACTATTCTTTTGAACGAAGATTCGTTGATACCACGAATCGATTCTTACGATTCTTTATTATTAGTCGTTCGAATGAACGATTCGTTCACGAATCGACCCAACTCTAGTACGCATACGACAATTTGTACGAGGTACGACAGCACTCTTTGTCGTACGCAATTTTGTAGGACTATTTTACTGAAGGAAAAAATTATTTTGAAACTTAAAATGTTGGTCTATAATTAAAACAAAATTGGTGGTTAATTCGTCCCTTTTCGAGAAGTTTTCTTC
Source organism: Periplaneta americana (assembly GCF_040183065.1). Lineage (NCBI taxonomy): Eukaryota > Metazoa > Arthropoda > Insecta > Blattodea > Blattidae > Periplaneta > Periplaneta americana. The sequence goes on from NC_091125.1 coordinate 30,491,648, forward strand.
ACTCAGCATGTCCATGCTTTTAGGGGGGGGGGATGCTTGGAAAATCGATCTGATAACTATGTTTGCCAAGCAAGTCATAATTTGTCGTCTTGATCTCTAGGTTTTACGTGTACGGTGCGGTTATATCAAAGTAATACAGGTTTAATTTTTTTAACTTCTTATTTGTTCGACAAAGGAGGTCTTTTATCAATGTAACATTAACCCTCAACCACCCAGGCATGGTAGTCACTCAGACCTTTACAGTTGGTAACACTGCTTATATCTCCATTTCAAATTTAATTGCACAGCTGTGATTCTGTGTAATTGTTGATTATTGTCGATGAAGACCTCTGTCATAGGGATTTGTTTGTAACTGGCTTTGGCAGTATTTTATTACATTTATATTATTTCGAGCGGTGTGGCAGACCGTGCCCGGGTACTCACTATAATATGCAATAATTTCTGATTTATCACTTACATTATCAAAAGTTTCTGAGTGATGCATAGAGGATACCAGCTCAGCAGCCATATTATTTTTTGGAAATTGAGACACCATGGTCACATTATTGGCGAACCTGAAGATCATCAGTCATATTTTGCTCATCGTTCTCGCCATCACCACTCAACTCTAACTCAGATTCTGACTCATGCTCGCTTTCTATCACGACATCTTCAGTGCAGTCTAGATCACAATCACTTCCTTCATCGTCCTCATACCACCGTCATATAGTAGTACTGTTGAAATTAGGAGCATTCACATTCATTGCGTGTGTAGGGCCAGACCAACGAGTTAGAAACTATAGAGAGGCTGAAGACCTCTAATAAGCGCTCCCTGCGGAGGCCAACAGTACTATGGATCGTTCTCTAAAAAACATGGCGGTCTATAATACCGTCAGCCTGTTCAAGGAGTGCTTATCAAAGGTACACTGCAATTAAGACTTTAAAATTTCCGAAAATGTCTCATTCCCTCGGATTTAAATGAAATGTACCGTATACCATAATATTCGTTGCTGGATAATTAAACCCTCTCCATACAGGTACCATTGCCGCAGAGAATTATAAGATAAGACGGACTGAGCATAAGCGAAATATCTGTATTAATAAGTTTGTACCATCAAGAGTTTAGTATTTATTGTGCTTATAGGGCCTACTCCAAGTTTCTTTTTATTAACAAAGAGGAAAGTTAGCACTTGCATCACACACAATTTGTCATTATTGTTCAAAATAATGTAAGAACAGTTTTATTCTGCAAAAGCCTCTGCCTAGTTGCGAGACACGTGTGAGATCAATGTTTGTTTCAAATTATATTAGACTACACGATGTCTCCATCACGCGGAAAGAAGTGTACCTAGCTGTGGCTCCTGTTGTTTATGATAACAATGTTAATCGTAAGTATCTTATCGTTTCAATAAATGTGGTGAGTTATGATCATGAGTAACTTTCTATTAGTGTCATTCTTTAATTATTATGTTGCATGCTAAGAGGTTATTTGTAGTTTTAATAATTGCAGTTTTCAATAGTTCGTATTAATTCCAATTTCAAATGAATTTTTCTCAATAACTTAATTACTGGATATTTTTTTAATTTTTGCCACTACCTTTCCTATAAGTCGTCTCTCTTGAAATCACCTGGTGAGCACTGAATTACATAATTTAATATTAGGTTAGATTAGCTGTAAAGTAATTAAATTTGTGACGAAGTCAAAAAATTATTTATTTTTCTTCTGCCGATTAAATTCATCCGTCTTTAGGTGCTTTGCTTTGGTTGCATCGAGTATAGCTTGTCATTTAATATCTGGGCTATATTTAGTGAAACTAATAAACCATAGGCCTACAGCTGTTATAAAACGTAAAGTTTTGTGTGTATTTTACTTTTTACTTATTAACATAGTCTTAATATGTAACTCAATTCACAATAATACTAACTTCATCACAGTCATTTCCTACAACATCCGAGCCACGCCCCTTTGTTTTGACTAACCGAAACATGGCGGACCAATGTTCAATTGTCTTCAACTTTCTGAGGTCTTTGGCCTCTCTATAGTATCTAACTCGTTGGGCCAGACCTGCTCCTTCGTATAATTCAGTAGTGTCAGAGTTGTAAGCTCCAAAACCGGTTGTGGAGCTAGAGAGTGCAGTGGGAGCGTGAACTTGCTTATGTCTGTGGAAACACCGGAGCACGCAACGAGTCATAGTGGAGCGCTCCGCTCCGTTTAGTCTCTGTCTGACAACGTTAGTATAATATGAATAATCCTAAGTTCATGAATAACAGATCTGGCCCTGGGTTAAGAAGTCTAAACGCGCTGACATTATAGAGGTGTCGGGTTTGAGTCGATTGGAGATGAATAAATTTGATATAATTATCAGCAGCACTGATTGATACTAAAATGAGGTATGTTAAGGAATTAGAATATTTTCTAATTAATTACCTTATATCAATAGGACTTGGACGAATACAATGAGAACATGGTTCCATTTTTATGTGACGTTCAATTTCAAAGTTAGTGAAAAGAAAGATGTAGTTCTAGGTCATAATATGCTAATTAAACCCATAGCACAGGGGTGCCATTGAGGGGAACGAGATGTAACGGGTACTACCCCCACCAATGAGCCTCCAAGTACTTTGTTACGTCATGGGAAGGCATGGAGCACAGTAGGTAGTGATTTCATTGGCGAACTGTTTGCTTTACAAGATCAAAATGTTATTAATTTATTAGCGTAAGTAGAGTAATGTATTTTACAATGAATTACTTCCTAACATAGTATTCTTTATTCTGTGAGGACAATGTGAAGATTTTAGCAGTAACTAAGTTTTTCAATAAATTATTGTAGACACACTCGCTTACAGTCCTACAGAAGATAAATTATAATCACATGTTCATTTGAGTGAAATTTTCAGAGGTACAAAGAATTGATTATCTTTAAAAGTGTTTGCTATTTTGAAATTACTATTTTTATTAATGCATAATAATAAGCTCTAGTCATTGATATACATGAACATGAATTTTATCCTTTAGTATAGTCTAGAAGAAATCAGAATTGCATGGAGATGTGGTGTTTTGCAATTCATGACTGGTAAAAATAATTTTATTTCTTTAAAAACAATTTTTAGATGTAGAAGAAGGAGCGGGATAATTTTTTTATTTCCTAAACAACTTCAAATGTATACGTATATATGTATTTAATGCTCAACCAGATTGATTCAACATCATTTGGTTTCTGGCAGAGCCCCCATAGAGGATTTAAAATTTACAAGTTTTTTTTTTTTTTACAAATGTTTAAATGTTCCTAATTCATAATAGAATTTTCCTCATTACAAATGACACACTGAGTTGATGGTAAAATACCCAGTTTATATAAATATTACGCCAGGCAGTCGAGTCGTGGCAGTCCTTATGACAGCTACAGTCTCTTTTCGGGGGTGATCAGGAAGTATTTCTGACTTCTCAACAAGACCAGCCCATTTCTTGCCATCACTCTTTATTTGAGGATCTGAGAGAAACTCATTCTTAAATGAGCGGTTAACTAATCGTTTCAAGTTGTGATATGGAGTTGGGAGGTCGTCCTTAACAATATTTCAGTATATATGTATATTTAAGCCAATAAATTAAAGAAGAATGCACGGAAATACAAAAATGCAAAATTATGTAAATACAGTAGTATATTTAATTCCTCAAATTCTTTTAACCAATAAAAAACAAATGAAAGCAATCTGAAAGTTTGTTTGCTTTCAAAAAAATTCCACATGTCCTGGACTTGTGGTGTTCCTGCAATTCAATGTTTACTGACACCGTGAAATGTACACCGAGCACTGGACGTGTCAGGTTTTTGCATCACCTGAAAGGCCTATGTATGAATATTAAAACCATATGAAAAACTGAATTTGAGAAAAATTATGACTTGTAGCGTTTCTACAATTATTCACGATTAAATCTTACTATAAACATTATACTTGTATACTGTGAAATAAGTTGTACCACGTTTAGAGCAATAAATAACACTAACTACGAAAATTAAGATTTAATAGTCATAAAAAGTAAAAGGTAAAGGTATCCCCGTAACATGCCGCACTTGAGGTGCATGGAGGTAGAGCTCCATGCTTTCCATGACCTCGGCACTAGAATGAGGTGGTGTGGTCGGCACCACGCTCTGACCGCCTTTTACCCCCGGGAAAGACCCGGTACTCAATTTTATAGGAGGCTGAGTGAACCTCGGGGCCGTTCTGAAAGTTTGGCAACGATTTAATAGTCATACTTTTTAAAATTCCTTCCATTAAAAAAATTAATCCTAGAGGACAGGAGGACAAGTCCAGAAAAGGAGGACATGTCCTCCAAAAGCCGGACCTCCGGTTACCCTGATTCTGTGGCAGATAAGTAACCACTAGACCACATAGGACGACTTTTCTGAGATTATGGCCCACTACCGTGCACGGAATTTTATTCTCATTTCTCATGCGCAATTTCCCTTTCAGTACAGGCCAATTGCGGGTAGTATTTTCTGCCCTGAATCATATAGGCCTAGGCCTACATGACTGCTTTTATCATGAAGAGCTCAAAGTTTAATCACTGAAGAATGGGAACAAGGTCCAAGTGTAATCGCACTGAATTGTACAAGTAATTAGAGACAACTTAGTGAAAGCGCTTAGCCCTCGCCACCGAAATCAATCATTGAAGCACACCATTACTACACATTCAGCCTCTATTGGAGGTTAAATCTCCGCTTCTATGTCTCAAATTGAAACTAACTTGGCTAGACGTGCGAATGGAAACACTGCAAGCAGCTATTGTCAGTATTAATCAATAACATGTGGATTAAACGCTAGCGTTAATGGCGACCCTGGCTGGATTCACTAATGGGACTAAGTGCTCGTCTGTCTTGTGTTACCTTGCACTGATGCCTCGCACCATGTTGACCGCATGGCAGAGGAGTTCCTCTATTCTTTGACATTTAACGTTGGTCAACATTCTTACAAGAGTACAGAAAGTGCTGAAGAGTCCAGTCCTTAAAGACAAAAAGAAAAAACGAGACGCAACAACGTGGAGTGGCTGTTAAATTTTCGGTATCTTACAAATAAAAACATACTGTCACGAACATGACAATGTAGAAACGTTTTACAAAATATTACTGATATAGCAGTTGATTAATAACAATATTAGTACAAAGATAACGTCACAGAAAATATAATAAAACGAATAATCATACTGCACAACTGTTACAGATGCAAAGATTGATACACTAATTATTAGAGATTATTATTATTATTATTATTATTATTATTATTATTATTATTATTATTATTATTACTAGAAAACTTGATACAGTTCTTGCATTATCGTGATTGTGTACTCCGTTTATAATAATTACATTTACATCCAATAACATCTATCAGATGTGGCAAAAACAAAATCACTCCTGTATGGAAAAAAAAAAAAAAACATTTACCTACAAGATTTATATTACATTTTAAAGCAAGTTTTGTAGTTGTACTATGGAGAGGTTAGTTAAACACTGCAAAATTTTGAAATGATAAACACATGATGTTACTACACAGTTCATCACTGTAACAAGAACGAATGTCTAACGCTCGGCTTATACCGTTCGAGGATTTATCGCTCGTGACAGTTTTACCCATCATGCATGTGTGCTACCTATCGGATATTGCTATGAACTACTTGGCGCTCGAGCGAAAACGTCCGATGCAGACCTCTGATGCCTATATTGTATTTTCTCGTCCAAATATGCGATTTATCTATTTCGACTACTGTGGCCTGTCCTATCGTTTCAGTATTATTAGTCACGATAACGTAGTAAATCTCTGTAATATTCTTGAACCTTATTTACGTTCAAATCAATTTCAGATGCTGTTACTTCTAATGTAAAATTACGTAACCAACAATATATTAATGCTGGGCTCTTTTGTACTGTAATTTCTGCGTATTATAGTAGCAGCCGAAGTAGTTTTCTTGCAACCTAAGCACTTTAAAAATACGGAATATTTTAATTCTATTTCTTTTATTTACAAAATTTGTTCTTAGCACCACAATTTTTGTAGTCTTTTTCTATTGCAATTGGAATTAATTCCTGAAATTGAGCAAATTTTATAGAACTTTCAGTGTTTGCTATTAATTATCATAATTTTAACCATGACGTCACTACACGTATGTTCACTTTCTTCACTGACACTGACACTTTCTTCACTGTCTGCCGTAGACATGCTATGATTTCATGACTATCAGACACTCAGTAAACAACTGAAAGTGGTGTTCGATTAGTATTTTTCAGCATTCTACAATACAGATTGGTATTTTTCCATATTTTTATTTAGAACTAGCCGTACCCGTGCGCTCCGCTGCACCCGTTAGAAATAAATATAAAGTAATTACATAATTAAAATAGGACATTTGATCCAGGGGACATTCGTGTTTGATATAAGGATAAATCGTTTATTATGTTACTTAATTTAAATTGTATTTGCATAATTAAAATGCGATAATTATGATCCAGAGACCACTTATTTGGTCATAAAAATTATTTTAGGAAATACAGGAAACGAATGCACAGAATAGCCTATCAAGTTTTCTGTGCATAAGAAGCTATTTTAATCTTACCTGTCCTCAATTCACTCAGAAGTTACTGTAATAACATTATAGCATTATGTCCATCTAGAGAAACTACACTTTCCAATGGTGAATTAATAATTAATTATACAAATCGGTTAATTTAGCTTCTGATATTACTTCATACATACACAGAAACATTATCTGTAAGCTATCTTTCATAGCTTTCGATTGTTGCTGTCCAAGGCCCCTTATAGACGAAGTCATTTGTTTTTTAATTCATTACACGGCCTTAGATGGCAGTTATTTTAATTTTAAAACTCATTTATCTCATTAAATATCAGTCTTACCAAATTTTTCAAGGAATAAACCTTATCGGAAATTATTTTTAAAGAAACTTTTGTTATGTAACATTTTTCACAAAAATCAATAATAAGCGAGATATTTCGATTTATTTAATTCAGGCCCCCTTATAAACCCCCTTTTAAATAATGTATTTTGAATGCCATATAGCCTAAAATCTAAGTTACAACGAACTTAATTTATATTCCAATTTTCATCGAAATCCGTTCAGCCATTATCGCGTGAAAAGGTAACAAACATACAGACAGACAGACATACAAACAAAAATGTCAAAAAAGCGATTTTCGGTTTCAGGGTGGTTAATTATATATGTTAGAAAATCGAAAATTACCAGAAAAATTTCGGCTACAGATTTATTATTAGTATAGATTAAGTAGTGTTATCTATTTCTGAAAATTAAGACCAAGGTATTAACACCGCCATTTATTACAATATGTTTTGTGATATATAATAAGCTACTAATAGAAACATCTTCGTATCAGCTTTCAACTCGCTCTAAAAGCTCAGTTGATAAAGCACAGTATGGAGAATGGAGAAGAGACCCACAATGGTTCTATTCTCGTCAAAGTAGAGTTAGAAATTAAAAATATAATAGTCACAATATTCTACACAAATTTTTTTTAGAAATTTCTTGCGTAGAATTCCTTTATAATTACTGGCTTGAAGTTAGTGGTCTTCAGGATGTCATTTTCCAAACGCCACTGTCTAATTTGTTGCGAAGATGATTTTTATGTAAGTTTCAGTCTTGAAAATTAACGTTCTCCTGCACAGCTGGTCACCATCATGCATATGAACACATTGAGTGGAAAAAACAGATGTCGAGTTGTACGAACGAAATTATTTTTCTGTACAATACAGGGAGGGCATATCAATTTTTATCGAGAACTATGTATTGCTCATCAGAACCTATTGTTTTCAATTCACTGAAGAAGGAAAACATTTGCAATCAATGTTTTGTCCATTCAGGAATTAGAGAGTCCAGAACAGGAAGAAATGTTTTCACTTTAAACTTTTCACTTTTACTGAGAAGCATCTCTTTTTCTGATCCGTCGTATCTAGTAAGACGTAAACTTCGCTTTCGTTCCCGTTTTTAACATCTATAATCTTAATCTGTACGCCTACTTCTAGCTTTCAATTCGTATTGACTATATTTGTCTCTAGTTTTCTGAAGATAGGTTTTCCGAGACTCAAGGAGATTCATAGCGACAAATAGCCTTTGTCAGCATTCTCTGACTGCAGGATCCTACTTGTTTTGTCCACTCTTTCAGGGATGTAATTCCGAAGAATTGTGTGGAAGATAGTTTCCAGGTTCTTCATTTACTCGCTCAGTCCTTCTGTATCTCTCTCCTTGCATTCACTTCTATGATCCACTCAAATCTTTGTTTCAGTTCTGCTCAAAAAGTTATTTAGGAATTCCATAACACGTTATAAGTCTGTAGTTTCGTTTTCCTCACTTCATTATCTTACTCTTAATCTAACACTTCACCACACAAATAAAAGAATTCTTGATACACAAACAGGAAAGGTTCCGTTTCCGATAATGAAAGTGGACACTGTCAGCTATACAGAGTGTTAAAAAAGGTATCCAATATTTTAGGAGGTGATAATATGCATCAGAACAAGAAAATAATGTCTAATAAACATGGTTCCTACGACACATAGTGTCTGAGATCTGAACACTTGTTCATAGGAGGTGCTCAATGTGACATCCATTCATGACAGTGCATTTCTCTGCCCTACTATACAGAAAAGTACCAGATAATCATACCGTAGTTGACAACCCTGGCATGGAATACTGATACGTCGCAAGGAAGACTGAAAACAAAAGTCTGGTTGCGGATTTGAGCGGGGTTCAGCAGTGATGGTGTTGTGAATTTTCGTAATCAGCATGTGTAGGCTGATGAAAATCCTCATGCAGTTGAAGAAAGATGCCGGCCTGGGTGGCGTAAGCGCTAGAGGCACGGACTGTCTCTACCGCTTGCTCCGAAGGGCTGTGGGTTCGAGTCCCGCCTCAGGCATGGGTGTTGTGTTTGTATTATTTTAAGTGAAAGGAAACAAATGAAAGAAAACAGGGAAACAAAGATAACTTCGGTAAACGGCCTCTGGCCGGTCAAAATTAAAAAAAAAAAGAAAGAAAGAAGACATCAACACCGATTCTCAATCAACATATGGGCAGGCGTTCTTGGTGACAGATTAATAGGGCCAAACTTGCTACCACAGAGATTAACTGGGGATCGTTATCAGGGCTTTCTTATTAACGATTAAAACAAATTTCAAAATTTGCAAGATTACTTACGCCGAAGGGCAGAAGAATGCAGTGCCATGAACGGACGTCACACTGAGCACCTCCTCTGAACAAGTGTTCAGATCTCAGAAAGTACGTGTTGTAGGACCCATGTTTATTGGACATTATTTTCTTGTTTTGATGCATACTAGCACCTCCTAAAATATTGGATACTTTTTTTAACACCCTGTATTGTTGTCCACAACTGTTAGTTGCCTCTCGTGAATCCGTTACAATATTCTGCTTCCATAACATTGCAAGCACTAAAAATGGCAAAGTTTCTCTCTCGAATGCAGACATGCCAATATCTCGACTAAAAGTCGTAATTTTTCTCCTTCTACCGAGTTAGCGGGTGATTTGAATGTTGGCGCGGATATCCGAAAATTATTATTAAATTCTAGTCTGTGCATAGATTAGCATGGGGCCCCGGGCAACTGCTCAGCGTGCCCATACGTTAAGACAACACTGCTAATACCACTATAACTACGAGTAAACCATTTACATCAAGTGAAATTCTTTTCCAGGGATGTAACAACGGTCGAGACATCATTCACGAATGGCAGGGGACAGAAGGAGGACTTTATTGTTCTCATCTGTGTGTCTTCCTTATGATGAACACAACCCGCCATCTGATGCAGTCATCCATAGTAACGAGAAGGATGAGATCACCTTATGTATTGATGTCAGTGCTCACTATGTTCTGCGGAGGAGTACTGACATGAATCCAAAGGGCGAATAGCTAGCGGGATATTTGGTAAGTACTGACCTCAATATTTTTAACAAGGCTAAGGTAACAAACCAACTGTTGGCATTTCTCGAAGAAGGGAAGTAGTCGACAAAACTGTAGGGACTGAATTAAATGATAACGTAGATTCAAACTGGCATGTATCATCGGACACTTCAGTATCTGATTATACATACTACATATAATTAAAAATGAAATCACAGACCATTCATCCAGTGATAATTAGGAACTCGAGGAAAACTGATTGGGACGGATAAGTATAATTTTAACAAGACATTCTCTTTGGAATCTGATATTATTCTGGAACATTCGTTCGAGATTGGATGTGAAGTTGGCTGTTGACCACATTTCCAGTGCTTCTTCTAGTCTCTTCTCTTCACTTCATTGTAATGTCCATAGTTCTGCCACATATAGTGCTACACCTCATACAAAGCACTTCACTATTCTTTTCCTTAGTTCTTTTTCCAGAGGTCCGTAGAAAATGCTTCTTTTCTATTAAAAACTTCCTTTACCATAACTATCCTCCTTTTGACTTCCTCATGTTACTGCTTATAATACACCCCAAGTATTTGAAGCTGTTCATTTGCTCTACTGCCTCATTTAGAATTGTCAAGTTTACCTTCTTTACTTTTCTTCCTATGACCATGGTCTTCGTCTTGTTTGTTGTCTTCATCTCATTCTGCTCACAGCTGTCATTTAGCTCCAGTAGCATATCCCATAATATCACATCCTCTTCTGCTAACAATGCCGTATCATCAGCAAATCTTATGCAATTTATTCTTCTTCCTCCTACTATAACTCCTCCCATGTCTTGCTCCGAAATTTGCTTTCGTTGATTTGAATGATATTCCCTGAATCATACATATTTCTCCTTTATTTTGGTGTGATAACCTGTTATATCATCTTACTAAATTTCTATTTTGTATTCAAAACACTGCCGTTATACTCCGTAAACCTTGCACTTGACTAGTAGAGTCAATTATTTAAGAATATAGTCGCGAATTTTACTACCAACATTTCGATTGTTTTTTGTTTCATATGACTCGGTACGGCCCGGAGACTAATGGCCAGGTAGTTGGCGCTGCTCTACTGTCTGCCTTATATCCAGTTGTTCCGACATATTGGAATCATTTCTGTGCATAAAAACTTGGGAAACAAAATGGGTAATAAATATAGACCAGCCGTGGCGAAAAGGCCATGGTGCGCCGAGCCATTGTGTAAGCTGCAACGTGCATAGCACCTATGGAGGGAGGCGGACAACCGAAGGGGAAGTTAATGTTTAGGACGTGTAACGAAGAAAGACATGAACAAGAAAACATAGGACACATTATCACAACCTAAAATTAACTGTCTTCAGAATGTCTCTGCGACAAAGTTTCAAAATCAGGAATTATGTCACTCAGGGGCGTATTTTGCGGGCTACCGGCGGTAGCCCAAGGAAATTACAAAAGAAAAGGTTTATAATATAACATAATGTAATAATTTTGTATTATTAGTTTCACCATAGTAATTAAAATTAAAGTAATTGTTAGATATATTTTATGTAATAATAGGGTCAGCGGTAGCCCAAACCCTTTAACCATTATACGCCACTGATGTCACTTACTGCCAATCGTAGTTGATCACGAAGGTATTTGTCTGTCAGTCGTGATCTAAATTTGATTTTTACTATTTTCATTGTTGAAAATAATTTTTCACAAACGTAAGTTACAGCGAACATGGCTTCAACAGAGCAAGCGAAAGAACGAAGCTTCAAATATTTATTTTTTTTCCAAAGATTTGAAAAGTTCAATATCTGTCAAGTCCTTACATCTACTGGGTGTTCAGTTCAAAATGTGTCTTGGCTCGCTGTATGCCGTCATGTGGCTAGCTGATGAGCCTAGAGAATTCAATCTTCCTACACTTCCGCAGCTCAGGTGTATAACCTAAGAGGCAGAGAAGTTGGCTAGCAAGTACGGCGTTCATTCTGAAGAGTACGTACCGATACGTACGGTAACGCCGGTAGTGGCAGGAATGTGAACTGTTTGGAAATACGAACTGTCGGGATATGGGGAGAGGGTTAAGACGATTACTTACGTATTTGTTGACATTAACTTCGACGGTCAACATGGACACGGAGCATTTGATTTGTGTTGTGGAATGTTACCGTACGTAACCGATGACAACAAATACCCTGCGTACGACTTGCCGGCGCAAAACACAGTTCGAAAGAGGTTATGGTAGCACACAGACCGTACAGACCGCCATCTGTTGCTACGACGTTCAAGTTATACCGTACACGTTCTCAAGTTCAGATTGAAGAACGCCTTAAATAATAGGCAACTTCTCTAACATATAAGCTGAAACTCGCTTCAAATCGGTGACCCAACAACAGTGACGTCATGACACACTTTGAAATGAACACCCAGTAGCTTTCATTTAACGTCACATTGTAAATCTGTGAGTTTAAATTGAAAATCTAACCGCATTATTCGTACATCTGCTATAATAGAATCGACGTACAGAGATGATAATGATAATAATAATAATAATAATAATAATAATAATAATAATAATAATAATAATAATAACAACAACAGTTAACCTTTTAATGTTTCATCAGTAACATGTAGTAACTTATAATGCCGTTTTATGTTATACAACCGTTTTCCTAGTAATGTTTGTGAACAAATCATACATTTAATATTTTCATCATATTCTAAGCAAAAGAATGCATCCTCCCATCCTACTTGAAACTTTCGTTTTTTTATAGAGGTACATGGTTTCAAGAGAGATACTGCGACGATACGCCACTCGCAGGTCAGAGACAAATACAAACAGAACGGAGTTTGACTCCAGTGAGTAAGAGGGTGGGGGTTGTAGGTAGGAAGCGAGAGAAAAGCACTGCGAGCCACAATGTGCTCGTGAGTCGCATTTTCGCCGCGGCTGACATAGACTGTTGGCGTTCGCTGGTTTAATTGTAATGTAGAGGAAAAAAGAAGACAGTGTTTTGTGATATATGGAGTTCATTTTTGTAAACATGTGTAGTAAAGTGACGTGCAGAACAATCATACGGATGTGAGTCTGAGTTGAAGAAATATTGGTATATTTTAAGGTAAGAACTGGATGTACAGTATGTATACCATAAGGGACATACAATTCCGAAGATTTACGTATGCAGTTGTAATGTGATATTTAATGACACTGCAAGGACGCGAAACTTAATTCTAACAAAATGTTCTTACGAGAAACACAAAAATTGTGATTGTAGCATCTCTTTCAACGCTAATATATTTACTATTAGACTATTTATTACGAATGAATTTTAGTCTGTGTACTTGTATGCTAATGTTCGTATATTATCTAAACACAGATGGTGTATAGACAAGTTCATGTGCTAGATATTTGCAATAATTTGGAGGTTATATACAGTTGAAATTGGTTATAGTGTCATTGAAGGGACTAAAGAAATGATGTCGCAATAAACGAGTACCATTATAAGAAAAAATAAATAGATAAATGTAAATAAAATTGGTAACTACTGGGTGTTCATTTCAAAGTGTGTCATGACGTCACTGTTGTTGGGTCACCGATTTGAAGCGAGTTTCAGCTTATATGTTAGAGAAGTTGCCTATTATTTAAGGCGTTCTTCAATCTGAACTTGAGAACGTGTATGGTATAACTTGAACGTCGTAGCAACAGATGGCGGTCTGTACGGTCTGTGTGCTACCATAACCTCTTTCGAACTGTGTTTTGCGCCGGCAAGTCGTACGCAGGGTATTTGTTGTCATCGGTTACGTACGGTAACATTCCACAACACAAATCAAATGCTCCGTGTCCATGTTGACCGTCGAAGTTAATGTCAACAAATACGTAAGTAATCGTCTTAACCCTCTCCCCATATCCCGACAGTACGTATTTCCAAACAGTTCACATTCCTGCCACTACCGGCGTTACCGTACGTATCGGTACGTACTCTTCAGAATGAACGCCGTACTTGCTAGCCAACTTCTCTGCCTCTTAGGTTATACACCTGAGCTGCGGAAGTGTAGGAAGATTGAATTCTCTAGGCTCATCAGCTAGCCACATGACGGCATACAGCGAGCCATGATACATTTTGAACTGAACACCCAGTATAATACGCTGTTGAATCATATGTTCGTTTTGTAGTAACCCTATTCGTGTTCGCTGTCTGAGTTTTCCGATGCTCTTTGTCAGCGTCTGCGGTGTATTCCTTCGCTTTTAACGGTGACTCCGTACACTGGCTGTACAAGATTTAACGTCCTTTACAAATTCCCTAAATAGTTCACCTGATGTTGCAATGTTCATGAATTGCATTTCTAAGGAGTACTTAAATGACAGCTTTCATCAGTGAACTAAGTAATATAAATGTGACATTAATAATTTTATTATTTTACAACATACTTTTATTCATTAAATCAAATTACTTTCTTTATGAATTTAAATTTTACCTCTCACAGATTCATTCTGTTACACTAACTTAACCTTTATGCAAATACCTCTTGTCCCTGTGTATTTCATTGGTTTTAATGTTGCTTTTTATTTTTATCATAACCTAGTGGCTTGGGGGCGATAGCCTCAAGCGGGGGTGTAGGAGGACGGTAGCCCAGCAACAAATACAAAATTACATTTCGAATTAGATTAGGAATTTCATTAAGTATACAAAGGACACATTTTGCTCATTAATTTTGAACACTTTTCCACCAGGACTGCCAATAGCAAACGTAAACATTAATTTCACTTCTATCCTCTAAACGTACTTAAGATATTACAACATTTTGATGCTTTCTCTGGGTCTTGCTTTCTCCAACAAATTGAACCAATAAGTACATTTTTACCTTTATTTAAGGGTAATTCAATAACAGTTTATATTTTCAGTCAAAACACTTATCAGTATGTGAAGTCAGAAAATAATTCTGTTGCATCATAGTATAATTTAAAGGTCACAAATATTTTCGACTTATATAAAAAAGTCTTCTTCAGGTGAATCCTTAAGCAAACAATTTTGAAATTAGGTGAGGGACTAATCAGGTACATTTTGATCTAGTTGTTGAATGCACATGCAGGTTTTTTACAAATATATAGTTGTCATGACTCTGAGGTTAAATGGTTCACATACAAAATAAAACACTTATTTACATAAATAACTGAAATCTCTCATTTGCGTGTATATGAAACTATTGGCATCTATGGCCTAATGTTAAAAACTTGTGCAGTCAAGTAATGAACTTACACTATATGTCAAAAGGTTAAAATTAAAATATAAATGTTATAAAAAATGATGAATTCTGCAGTATTAATTAATATGTTGTAGGGTGGAGGGAGTTCGCAGTCTGTTTCACCGCGCTGAAAGGCATATTTGTAAGATGTACAGTTGATAGAGTCCAGACAGTGAAGGCCTGTTTCACCCGGCGTTTCATTGCAGACCCAATGTATGTGGAAAACACTGTCCTTCTGCTATATGAAAAAAATATCTTTACGATTAAAATATATATATATATATATATATATATTTTTTTTTTTTCAAAATTCAGTTCACTATGCAGTGATGAAGCGTTTCCCACATAACTAAAAAACTCTGAAAAATTCTGTGATAAATTTTTTTGTGTACATTTATGCATGTCATATCTAGTCTACAATATGATGCAATATCACTTGCATATTTTTTTAGTAGGTTATTTTACGACGCTTTATCAACATCTTAGGTTATTTAGCGTCTGAATGAGATGAAGGTGATAATGCCGGTGAAATGAGTCCGGGGTCGAGCACCTAAAGTTACCCAGCATTTGCTCATATTGGGTTGAGGGAAAACCCCGGAAAAAACCTCAACCAGGTAACTTGCCCCAACCGGGAATCGAACCCGGGCCACCTGGTTTCGCGGCCAGACGCTCTAGCCGTTACTCCACAGGTGTGGACTCACTTCTATACCTTTGATAGATTGTCTGATAAAAAGTAAATTCATTTAAAAAATGGTCAAGTATCAATATTCTCTTCCTACATAAAATAAAAAAATATATATATTATAAATATTTTTTGTGTATATTTATGCATGTCATATCTAGTCTACAGTATGATGCAATATCACTTCTATACCTTTGATAGATTGTCTGATAAAAAGTAAATTCATTTAAAAAATGGTCAAGTATCAATATTCTCTTCCTACATAAAATAAAAAAAATATATATTATAAATATTTTTGTGTATATTTATGCATGTCATATCTAGTCTACAGTATGATGCAATATCACTTCTATACCTTTGATAGATTGTCTGATAAAAAGTAAATTCATTTAAAAAATGGTCAAGTATCAATATTCTCTTCCTACATAAAAAAAATATTATTTATTAAGGAATGTACTTGAAAGAACATGATATTGTAGACATGAGTTTCAGCAATAAAATAAAAGAGAGAGAGAACATAAAAAAGTTAACAAGTTCATGAGTTATGAGGGAAACGCTTCATCATTGCACAGTAAACTACCACCATTTTGAATTTTGAAAAAAAAAAAAAAAAACAAGAATATAAATAATTTTTTCAAATCTTAAAAATATATTTTCATATAGAAGGACAATGTTTTACACAGACCAATTTCCTTCATCGTACAAGATACAGTAATGGTGGAAAAAAAATGTTGAATATTTCCAAACATGTTACTGCTGTAAGCTGTACCTAACCCCTTAACTATTCGGGAATCTTCATAATCTTGTCCTACAGTCACTTGACAAAGCAATTAGCCTAGTTTTAAGATTTGACAGTTGGTCCTGAAGATTAATCACAGCCCCCTCAATAAGTCCGTCATTAGACACCAGTTTGGGCCTGCCACCAGGATCCACCAATTGTTTCCACATTAATATATTATTTAAGTCCTCTGGTACTAAATCAAGAATAACATGGAAAGCCAGTAACTACTTTTGCTATAGCATTAACAGTGAATTGATAATTAGAATAACAACAAACGCATACATTGTATGGAATTTATTTTAGGATATCAGTATATGAAGAGTCCACTGCAAGAATGATGGATGTCACTTTCTTGTCGAAAATGAACCAAGACTGTCAATGCATAGCTTAAGACATATAGAATGTACATAGAGAGTCATATGGCATTAACTCTGATAGTCATTGTCCAGTAATGATCGGAAAATCACAGTTAAGCTTTGAGCGCTAAGCATTTCAAACTTTCAATTGCTTCTCCTGCAAAATGTATTCCAAATCACATCCATCATTCTTGCAGTGGACTCTTAATATATTTTGGACGTAACACATAAAATTTACTAAACTTCATATTAAAGTCTGAATTTTCATTGATGAACATAGAAAATGCTTCTTTTATTGTCATCACCAGACGACTGTGATCACCTGATAGCAAATAGATAATAGGAAATTTTATGTTTCTTCTGGAATTAATGATGTTTTGTTTAGTCGTCTTCAATTATTTATAATTGTGTTATTTCTTTTTATTCTCCATTGTTTTCTTTTTTCCATTATAATTATTTACCTACCATTTATTGAAAAAAAAACGACAATTGGCCTTTCTTTGAACTAATCCTACATTCTTTCACATTGCGGGTCTCCCTGACCATGTGATCAGCATGATGCAGTGCCATTGGAGAGACATCACAGAACAAGTACAAGACAAGGGACAAACACCCGCTCACTCAAGAAATCGAACCACGGATCGCCTGGTTGGGAAGCGTATTTGCTATCCACTGAGCCTACTGACGGACGAGTTCTAACACCAACACTACTAATACCGTCTGAAGCCAGCAAACACCGGGACTTGACCTGAATTAACATGGCGCCGGACTCAACACAGTATAATAGTATTGTTAATGGAGAAACATCCATGCCCTACACTAGATTTAAACCCATCCACATAATATTGGAAGTTAAAAGTTTACTGTTGCATAAAACGCGACCATCTAATATTTCGTTTTGTATGACTTGCCATTTATGCAACCGTGAACTTTTTAAGTTCCAATATTATGTGGAAACCATCATCATGAGTCTAAATCTAGTGTAGGGCATGGATGTTTTACCATTAACAATACTATTATACCACAGTCTACTATATACAGTCACGAAGCTTGAGTTTTGAGGGTGCTAGAAACAATAGACTGTGACGGTACTATTTTACATTGCCTGTAATGAGGCGATATTAGCGATCCTAGTGGTGAGCAACTATCTAATGTTTGCATATTTACTACATATTGAGCTTCGCGACTGTATATACTAGACTGTGATTATACTGTATTCAGTCCGGCGCCATGTTAATCCAGGTCAACAAGTCCTGAGTGTTTGCCGGCTCTAGGTGAAGATGACCTCTAGCGGGCACTCGCTTAAACAGTCCATGTGATGCGACTGTAAGTATGAATGCGTACGAACGTGTGTGATATTTATTGGGAAGAAGTTTAATATTATGGACGAAAGTTCTACAAAAAGTAGAACAAATTATGTTTGAATTCATTTTTGAGTTCCAATAAGTAAAGTATATGCAAATGAAATCTTGTAAAATTGGTCGCCAGATCATAAACAGATCTACTGTATATTGCTGCCGTCACGATCTAATTCAACTTCGCAAGATTTACGACATTCGTAAGTCTTACATATCGTCGGTTTCTTGGTAAAAGTGACCAAGTCCAAAATGCAAAATTGTTGGGAAAAGGCATTTAAAGGTTTAATGATCCATCCAAAAATGACTGTACTTCTTTAGATGTTAGCAGTAAATTATTTTGAAGGTAAATGTGCTATATTTTTAGTTCTTAATATAAAATTATATCTTAAATTTTCATAATACTTGGAAGCCTTGGAATGTGACTTGATCTCTTTTACCAAGAAACCGACGATATATCCACATTTCTATCATTTCCAGTATACACTCTTCTTTTTCAAAATTGATTATTTTTTACTTTAATATTACGTTTCTTAATTTACAGAATCCTGTAATCCAAAAATTGGTTGTCAGATCATAATCTGATCCACTATATATTGCAGCCTCCACGACCCAATTCAACTTCGTAAGATTCGTGAGTCTTATATTCATGTTTCTACGTTGGAATCCCATGATGGTTGTGCAACTCCATGATAGTTAACTTTTCGTTACATCTTTATATCTCTACAACACATATTATCAGAATTATGAAGACAATGAACAATCCACATACAATTAATTTTATTTTATGTGGCCAGTTGTTTTCTTCACATTCTCTATTCTACACTTCGTTCTTTTGTATATTATAATGTTTGTATTTTAGCTTCATCTTATCTCGCATCATTAATATCCTACATTAATTTGTACCTAATGACATAATATATGTAATACAGCTTAAATTTCATTTCTAATGTAATCCAACGAATGCTTTTTCAGGTACAATTGACTTTGAATACTAATCACTTACGTCAACTCATATTCATTTAATATTTATTAATCCAATAGTATTTAATTTACATTCAGTGATTTTCCACTACAGTTTATTATTTTTTAGTTTTTAAGATTTTGTATTCCAGTTAAAAAAGTCACATTTTTCTAGTTCATTTATATTTATTTTTATGTATATTTGTTCTTTATTTCATTTATATCATACTCTTCAACCACAAGATCTGTTTCATACCATATATTTTATTTACACATGCTAACCTAGTATAATGTAAAAATATGCATATTTAATCAGTTTTATTTTATTCATAACGGTGTCATTCCTACAAATTAGTTGATTTATTCCTGGTCACTTTTTCACAATTAATAGTAATAATACGCATAATTTTTCATATAGGCCTACCGTCTTATTTAAATATGCATAATTATTACACCACATGTAATTATGCCTTTTATACTGTTTTTAAACATATCATTTTTCACTATTTTAACCTTGGACATGTCTTCATATTTGTAAATATTTAATATGTATTGCTTATTTATCACATAGATATCGAATTTTATGTCTGAAGATACCCACAATTGGGCGAAAACGTTAACACCAATAATGTAATTGTAAAATAACTATTCTAGTATTTTACATTAAAATAAGTCAAAAGACTGAACATTTGCATGTTTTTTTTTTCATTTTTATTTCAAAATTGTTCTGTGGTTGGGTATAACAACATATATAGAAATTGTCCTCCTGTGACCAAGTTTTTCGTGTTCCCGAACAGTAGACAGCACATAATTAGGAGGAAAGCTTGGATTGCAAAAACGAGACGTGAAGAACTGAACCCGTTCAGCCTCAATCGCGCAAGTTTCTCAAACCAATGTTAGAAACACAGGTATAGTCTCGTCGCTCTTATTTCCGGGAGCCATTGCAGGTCGGCTACATTAAAACGTGTGCGTATTGTGATTCGCTGATGATGACGTTATGCATTTCCTATGGCTCGATAAATATTTAATATAATCGCCCGCCATTTTCGCTCTTTCGTTGGCGTTCGCAGAAAGCACACGAGGACGTTATTTGCTGCTCAATTATTTTCTGAATTATAGTGTGTTTGATTTATTATCATAGGAGCTACGACATGATAATGTTTAACGGTGTGGCAAATAGATTCCTCGTCTGGTAGCTCGGCAACGAAAGAACAAAAATGGCGAACGATACTACCTACCTAGACTTTATAGAGCCTTCACTTCCTAAGACGTAAGCTAAGAGGAGGAGTCACGCCGGGAATACAGCGTCGCGACTATAGTATTTTCTGAACATGTGGTCAGAATAGAGGAAGACCACCGCGTAAGGCCATAAGACAAAACAGCACATATTCATTCGTTTCAAAAGAAACAGAAATATTCGATTTATCTCGGGAATGAAAACGTGATCACCGGATTTGTAGTGCTATCCCTTGAAAAACAGTGAAGAACTTACGAGAATATATTAATTTTTCTTTAAATTGTGTGACCAGAACACGGTTTCGCAAAATGGATTCTGTGCTCTGCATTAGACAGAAGTCGCGCAATATACAGTAATTAAACATCGTATGACGTACACGTAACCTAATACGAGAGCTCCGATATCTTTCATCTCCACTAAGTGCATCAGTTCGAACGAATGTTAATGATAAACTCTTGGGAACAGCAGTAGTTGCAAAGCCAATTAACAATGCTGTCATTCCTCTCAAAACCGTATCCCCTGACGACAGTTCGTCGAGTCTAAGATGTGTCTTACAGTCATATTTAAAGTAATTTCCATTCCCCCCTTCTCCGTTTTATTTTACATTTGTGTCAGCCGCCACAAACGTTAACAGGTTCCATCGCAAGATCCTGTATCTTTCATGAGACTTGTAACACGACACTACTATGCTAATTTGCTCTTGTTCGATGTAGGACTCCATTTACAGCGTTCGTAGCCGGCTGATTTCAATGTCTGTTTGAAACGACATCAATTATGCAACACCCTGATTGGTGCAGGGTATAAAGAGACTGTAAGAGAGGTTACTCCCTGATTGGCTGTTTCATATATGAGCTAGAATTTACTTCACTGTGTATAGAATCAGGGGGTTTAACTTCCAAAAGAGTTCAAACAAGATATATACTTCAGTAAAGTAGATTGCTTGTGGAAATGGACCGAAATGTACTTTGGCTATGTATTAACTGGAAATGCAAGCTCTTTCATCTTGTCAAATGGCGAAAAGACGATCGTATGCAGTTACAAAGGCAGAGGCAGATGGTCAAATAAACTGCTAAAAGCAGGCAGGAACGGAAGGGGGCTGCGAAATCCCATATGCCAACATGTTAGGGGTATGCGCTGCTCATTATATGCGTAGTATCTGTGAAAAGAGGGTTTAAGTACCATTACCGCATGTTTGCATTTGTCTTCCCTTCCAAACTCTTTGAATTCCTTAGATAAACAATGAAGGGTAAATCACGTATTGTGACTGAAGAGATATGCAACTGTCGTGAGAAATTATAGCATCTGGTTTGTTGGGGTTCTTCGTTAAAATAACTTCTCTAAGACTTAACATATATTAATGTAAAACTAAAACCGATATTTTAATTATAGAGCGTACCTTACGCGTGGGACCACTACATGGACATTACAATCTGCATCTAGCATGGTCTGACCACACGGCAAACGACATCAACTGCAACTCAGAATATCCAATTGGTGAGTCACCCAAATCAACTAATTAGCTTTTAATGAAATATTTCGGACATATTAAAATGTTTCATAACATTAGGATTTTTCCTAAGTACCGGTCATAGAGCTGATTTTATTGCAATTATTATTCTTCAAATGGTCTCTGTATGATTCTTTCTTTTACACTTGTGTGTAGAGTATTCGTTTTAAGGCAAAGGTCTATGCGACCTGAAACTTGTAATGACATGTGTCTTTATTGACACCACCAAATGTAATAATGCATAAATAAGAATATTAATAACTATCTTCTGAAACTACAAACACACCCTAACCCACTTATTAAACCATAATTAAACATAACATTCAGTGAAATTCAAGTAATGTTAACTTACCTGCTAAAATCATTGACTCTGAAAATTTACCTACATATCCAGCTCACCAGTCTCCGTTTCTGATGGAGAAGTTAGTCACACTTCATTTACTATATTAACAAGCAAACATTCTAATGGGGGCAGATAAAAAAGTTAATTTTGTTTCTTTCACCGTGTTAATAATGTCAAAACAAGTGCTTGTACAAATTTCTGCCACTAGAGCGCAATTACGAGGGCCGTAAAAATAAGTTTCCCTGGGGCCGTTTACGGAAAGAAAATATAATTTCATTGAAAAATGTATTGGAACAGATATTCCCCACTGGAATGGAGACATTTTTCATATCATGGGATCGACAGAGACGTGCAGACAGCTGTCACACACTGATTCTGATCCTAGGCGGCAGATTTCTACGACACAGGAATACAAAAGTTGATCTCACGATATGATAAATGCCTCAATTCCGGTGGGGGTTATGTTGAAAAATAGCTCAACAATACCTGTAGCTGTTCAAATAAATTTTTGCTATGAAATTGTGTTTTCTTTCTGTAAACGGCCCAGGAGAACTAATTTTTTTACGGTCCTCGTAATTGCGCTCGAGTGACCAAAATTTGTATAAGCACTTGTTTTGACATTATTAACATGACGGAAAAAAGTAACTTTTTTTTTCTACACCCATGAGAATGTTTGCTTGTAAGCAATATTCTTGTTAAGGCAAGGGTCCATGTGACCTGGAACTTGTAATGACATGTCTTTATTGACATCACCAATTATATATAGGCTATATATAAAAATAATATTAATTGACCTTTCCATAATCTGAATGTCGAATATGATGTACAATGGGGAAAATATAGCCTCCACCTTACTGTGTATTTAGCCTTTTGTAATCGATATAGGCCTATGTATAAATACGATGTCATATTTACTTTCATTTGTGTAGTTTAATCGTCGTGATCTTAAAGTAAGTCGGCCTCGGTAGCGTAGTCGGTATAACGCTGTCCTTCTGTGATCGAGATTGCGGGTTCGATCCCGGCCTAGGTCGATGGCATTTAAGTGTGGTTAAATGCAATAGGCTCATGTCAGTAGGTTACTGATATGTAAAATAACTTCTACGGGACAAAATCCCGGCACACTGGCGACGCTGGTATAACCTCTGCAGTTGCGAGCGTCGTTAAATAAACCATAATTTATTTTTTTTTATTTTCTTAAAGTAATTGATTCCGAAGTGCGTTGTGGTTATAATTTTTCCCACGATCTCTTCTTTGATTGCTCTACGTTGTTAGCTTTCATTTAGTTTATAATTATAGTAACTTATTTCGAAATCGCTTTTCATTTAGACTTTGGTCATTGCTCTCAGTAATAAGTATGTTCTACCAAGTAAACAAACATGTACCTAAATTAAATTATTTTGTTATCTACAGTATATCTTATATCCTAGTCTGCCGTTTGTTGTAACTCCCAGAAGGGACGAATTCAGAAAGTCTTACGTTAATTATTTGAAACATATTTTCATCTTTATCATCGTAGACTACAAATTTCATTTTCAAATAGCGTGTAAGATATCGGCGATGTTTCAGGAAGGTGTAATGTGACTCCTTTGCTTAGACTATGTAATTTAGCATTCTTTTTACAATAATACAAATTATGTACTTATTATTTAGAGAACTCTGAGTTTCACTGCCGCCCTTATATAACTCCTACATTGGTCCCTATCCTGAGTAGGATTAATTCAGTCATTACCATCATATCCTACCTCTCTCAAATCCATTTTAATATTATCCTAACATCTACGTCTCGGCCTCCCCAAAGGTCTTTTTCTCTCAGGTCTCCCAGCTAACACACTACACGTATTTCTGGATTCACTAGGCCTAATACGTGCTACATGCCCTGCCCATCTCAAACATCTGGATTTAATACTCTTAATTATGTTGGGCGACAAATACAATGCGTGCAGTTCTGCGTTATGTAACTTTCTCCATTCTTCTGTAATTTCATCCCTCTTAGTTTCAAATATTTTCCTAAGCGTTTTATTCTCGAACACCTTTAACCTAAGTTCCTCTTTCAAAGTGAGAGTCCAATGCTGGGTTGCAAGAAACCTGTTCTATAAATTGCTGTTCTCTCGTTAAGTAACGGACCTTTAAACCATTCCAGTCTTTAAAGTATAGGTCGTTGCAAATGTGATATTTAACGATCTGTTAGCTATTCCATATTTAAACGGAAAAGATTCAAAACGACAGAGCCATCGTAGCCGACGCAAATAATTCCCATATTATACGTGCATGTCGTCATATTGTGTTTTTGAATAGTCATTGTTTTCAAACTTCGCACTAGACAGGCATCAAATATTGCCCCAGGCCAACATGCAACGATTCTTGGTACAGATTGATAGAGAAGTAACCCTTCCTGTTTCGGCACATCTCATTCAAGTGTCTACTGAGGCTTTGAATTTTCATATGGCTACAGTCTATGCACCAATAACGTTGGGAAAATTGCGAATTGAGAAGAAATCCTGTTTTACTGTTTGTACAGAATTTCCTTGAGGCATAGTAATGTATTGTTCTCTCATTCTTGCAGTCACACCTTATTATTCTACACGCTGTAGATTTATAAACACGAATATGATCCACTATCACATTCTGAAACGCTCCTATTGTGTAATAGCGCAAGGCAATCAACTGTCTTACTGCGTACGATTTGTTTTCCAATATGATGCCCTATTTCGTGCAAGTGAGCCATGAATGTGTCTTTTGATAATCTAAATCTAACCTTGAAGCCAATATTATCATATTCTTCTAGAGGATTCGATCATCTCTCAGTATTCTTGGTCTAAGTAGATGTTGTACCATATCAAACATAACCTCTACGTCAGACGATTCTATAATAATACCGGTAATAAAATTGTTTTAATCACAAAACTTTTCCTATACACACATGAATCTCGAGTTCATTGTAATATGTATATTACATTTTATTTATTTACTACTGATGATAACATATCCACGAAATTACTTAATACTGTCAGATACAAAAACAAGAAATATACGTACAATATGGCGGCTAACGATTCTTTGACAGTTTACAGCCCCGATTTTCGACCTATAGTTTACAGAGTGCTTTAACGAACCAGTAGCTTTAAAGGTCGCTCTTGCAACGCTTACTGACGCTAAATGAACAGTTATAGGACCAATAGCGTTTAACGAACCTATAAATGCTTTCTTGCAACCCAGCACAAGTCTCACAACCATACAGAACAACCGGTAATATAACTGAATACATACTATTGCATTTTATAAATTGTATAATTCAAGTTTTTAATTTTTACGATCGGAAACGTAAAATATTACTTCAAGGATAGCATTTTATAAAGTACAAACAGTGTTAGAATATATAGCCTATAAATCATCATTACTAGTTTCTGTCTTGGGGCGGTTCATATATGAAAGCAAGCATTTCAAGGTTTGCAGCTTTCTGGCATCTATCGGAAGTTCTGGGGGACGTGCAACATTTATTACTTATATGTCACAAGAAACATATACTGTCGACGTAATTGTCCTTTGTCCACTCGCTTTTGTGAGAGGTTTTCCTCCATATGAATCCAGATATTTCTGAGATGCACATTGAGGGAGACAGCTGTGGCCCTTTTTATTATTTTCAGTGTCATATAACAAAAAACGAAATGAGACTTGTAATATATGAGTTGACGTATGAAAATATTGCTAGCGTTCATCGTTTTGTCCCCTGACGGTTCACCGTTTAGTAATTTATGACGGTGAGTAACTCCAATATCTAGCGACTTCGGTGATAGCTCGAGGGATTTACAAGGGCTCCTAGACTGTCAATAAATGCAAGCACTGCACTTTTTATAATTCATTAAGACAATACCATGAGACTACTCACAATGCAATATTGGGAACGGTTGTCGGCAACGGACAAGGTTTAGAATTTTTCAAACACCGCAGCTCATTTTAAATATGAAGTATTATTATTATTATTATTATTATTATTATTATTATTATTATTATTATTATTATTATTATTATTATTATTATATAAATAGGAAGCCAGGATAACACAGAGGGTTTGGATTTGAACGGGTTACATCAGCTTCTTGTCTATGCGGATGATGTGAGTATGTTAAGAGAAAATCCACAAACGATTAGGGAAAACACGGAAATTTTACTTGAAGCAAGTAAAGCGATAGGTTTGGAAGTAAATCCCGAAAAGACAAAGTATATCATTATGTCTCGTGACCAGAATATTGTACGAAATCGAAAAATAAAAATTGGAGATTTATCCTTCGAAGAGGTGGAGAAATTCAGATATCTTGGAGCAACAGTAACAAATATAAATGACACTCGGAAGGAAATTAAACGCAGAATAAATATGGGAAATGTGTGTTATTATTCGGTTGAGAAGCTCTTATCATCTAATCTGCTGTCAAAAAATCTGAAAGTTAGAATTTATAAAACAGTTATATTACCGTTTGTTCTTTATGGTTGTGAAACTTGGACTCTCACTTTGAGAGAGGAACAGAGATTAAGGGTGTTTTGGGAGTAAGTTTCTTAGGAAAATATTCGGGGCTGAGAGGAATGAAGTTACAGGAGAATAGAGAAAGTTACACAACGCAGAACTGCACGCTTTGTATTCTTCACCTGGCATAATTAGGAACATTAAATCCAGATGTTTGAGATGGGCGGGTCATGTAGCACGTATGGGCGAATCCAGAAATACTTAGTGTGTTAGTTGGGAGGCCGGAGGGAAAAAGATCTTTGGGGAGGCCGAGACGTAGATGGGAGGATAACATTAAAATGGATTTGAAGGAGATGGGATATGATAATAGAGACTGGATTAATCTTGCACAGGATAGGGACCAATGGCGGGCTTATGTGAGAGCGGCAATGAATCTCCGGGTTCCTTAACAGCCATTTGTAAGTAAGTAAGTATAGTAAGAAATTGAATGTACCAGAATGAAACTAGATTTATTCAATCTATATTGAGAAAATAAAGGAATGCCAAGGCAGCTTACTTGAACCAGATTAGAAGGATACCCTCATCTTGAATTTTTTCTAGAGATTTTTATATATTCTCCAAGAGGGATTAGATGAACAGGACATCCACGGAAGAGATGGAAGATCAGTCTGGTCAATCCAGAGATTGAATTAATACGTCATTATCTTGTAGATGGTGATTTAAGTAAGAGTGTAATTGAAATATTGAAGTAATAATATCTTAAAAATGAAGAAATATAAAGTTTAGTTTCTCACTCACATTTGTTGTTATACTCATTTAACTAGAATGCTTCTTTTTTATTCACTGTTTGCTTCGTACTTTCTACTTTACATTGTCTCCTTTTCACCCCTCTCTTCCTTCTATCTGTGTTTCTCATTCTCTACTTTACAACTTCCTATCATTTATCTCTGTCTTTTTTTCTCACTTCTCGTCTCTCTTCCCTTTTTCCTCGCTTGTCCTTCTCTCTCTCTCCCTAAATATGTATCTATTTAATTTAATTAAGGCCGTCAGGCCTGCACTACAACACCATCATAAATATAAATTAAAACAATAAGTGTGGAGAGAAGAAGTAACCAAGAAAGATAAAAAGAGGGAAGGAGAAAATAAAGTACATACGATAAAATCACAATAGGTAGAAATAAAAATGTACCAATATATTAATAGCCTAATATATAGGCCTATAGTTTAATGATTAAAATACCTATGTAACTACTGTAAACACCTAAAGCTAAGTAAATGACCGTACAAATTTGGAAAGAAAGAAAACAATATCAATTTTTCAATATTCACAGTAAAGTTAAAAATTTTAATATACTAAATTATACTGCACTAATGCTTATTAAATTTGTTTTTTTGAATACTGCTAAATTCCGACAATTCTGATATCGCTGGGTAGGATATCCCATAAACTTGATAACGAGATAGTGAATGATAATGCATATGTTAATATTTTATGTGTTAGTATAGCTAGTATGCAGCTATTTTGATGTAATATAATAGGTAGTTTTTGCTCGACCATACTATAATATGCTCATTACATGTGACATAACTGTACCTTAATGACATACATTAAAGTATGTCATTCCTATTGATTTCCAACTAAGAATATGCGATATTGATTAATATCGTATGCGCACAACCCGCAAGCCTTGGAAGGAGCAAAGCAAAATAACAAGAAGGAAGTGCACAATCAACATGTATTTAAAATAATATAAATTCTGTTCATGTTAACCTTAAAATTGTAATAAATTGAGTTAATTTCCTGTGTTTTAATGTGTGTTGCTTTGAGGTTAAAATGTCAAATCAAACTCCTGCAAAAAAAAATCAATAAATACGGCGTACACGCAAAAGTGCAGCGCGCCTTCCGTCTGTTGCACTACTCGGGAACACGCTGAAAAGACGCTCATGGTTCGTGCCTACCATCTGTAGCAATAGTCGAGAACATGCTGAAAATACATTCATGGTCACGATTTCATTATCGGCAAAATAACAGGGTAAGATATTTGTAAAATCTCAAAACTTAGATACTTAATTATGGTCGAACATAAACAGTCGTATGCTTCTTGTCTATAATAGTAATTCGTATGAAAATTATGAAACTCGCTTACGTTCGTTTCATAAACATACTCACGTCTTAATTACTACTATTGTAGGCTCTTTGCATAATATACTATAGTGAAGCGGGAGGCTAGGTATTTAGGTGTAGAGGTGGAAAAGGAGGACTATATAAGTTTGTTTCTCTCCCTTATGTTTATGTACTATTCATCTTTTGTTTTTTCCTTGTATACTTTCCTTTTCAATTTCTTTTCTTTATTCTTTCTTATTTTTATTCTTCTTCTTAGAATAAAACTCTGTACCGTACTTGATAATATCTTTGTGGCTTTTAGAATTTGTCACTGCTGAAACGCTCTCTTACTGATTTCTACAAAAATTCTACGTGTAAAGATGGAGGATTGTTTTATTAATTAATCTTTGATTTTCCGTAACCCAGAGCAATCAATCAATCATGTTTGTCAGAATTACAATAGCATAATTCTGTGGCCTTTGGGTAAAGGGAGATAAGTAATAAAAATGAGTTCGGAGATAAATGAAAATTAAACTTGGAACCTTTATTACAAATAGTTTTCTACACAAATAAAACACATCAACTGCTTGTATTCTTTGATTTTTGTACACCCACTTGTATAATTTAACTTGTGTGTTCATCTGGGGGAACAAAATTCCACCTGGACAAAAAAAATGACTTATAGGCCTACCCCTTTACCCGAACACCACAGAATTATAGACAATGGTCAATAAAAGCAAACAGATTAAATTCCAAGTTCATATGGCCGTCAAAAAATTCATTAATATGATAAAAAGGATTATCTAAAAGCCATTTTTTAAAACAACTTTAAATCTAAATAAGATGAGTGGGCATTCTTAGGCAATCTATTAAACATATCTACAGAAATAACACAACCATTTCTTGGTATTTGTCAACCTGACCGTAGGTGTTACAATATAATGATTATTTGTAGTACAATATTTGTGAAGCAGGGATTAAGAAGCATGACTATTTAAATTAATCTTGGTATAGACTGAACTGGTATATTGATTAATTACAGTAAGAATATTAGTATTACGAAATAAAGTTCGACAATGAGTATTAAAAGGTGAATTAGTAATAATACGTAATGCTTTTTTCTAAAAGATTAGAACACTTAACATTAGCACCGTTACCTCACAAATTAATACCATAATGAAATACACTATGGAAAAATGCATAATAGGCTTGTTTCAAATATCTACTAAATACAACAGCTTTTAATTGACACAAGAGATAAAGTACACGAGATAATCTTTTGCACACAAATGCAATGTGAGCCGCTCAAGTAAGTTTGAATCTAATGTAATAAGAGCATCCTTTGTCTTCACGCAAATGCAAAAAACTCATATGGTTGGCGAAATGGTGTTAAGTGAATCATAGTTAAATTATTTCTGTTAGAAATAAGTAATTTACAGTTTTAAAGATAAACTAGTGTTAGGATTTGAAATAGTACCATGGACTCTAAATAAAATCATAGCGTAGTGCTAACTTGAAAATATTTAATATAATTTCTGAACACATTCGTTGAAGCTAGTGTAATAGGATTACAGTTTTATCTTTGGATTGATTTTTTTCATTATATTGATTTTATAAATTGGTTTGCACACAGTTATTAATATGTTCTTTTCAAAATATTTCGCTTTCATTCAGTTGGTACAAAATTAAATCCAGTTCCGTCGACCGTTAGAAAATTTTACTCGCTTTTTGAAACACAAATGCGAAGAGGGGAGGTAGGGAATAAAGGAGACTTTCACTTTGAAGGGGTTTATTGATGGAGTTCGTGAAAAAAACTCCACGAGTAATTAAATTAAAAATATTTTAAATCAGAGACCTTTACAATCTGTCAACTATAAACACTCGTATTCGTCTCCAGGGGATGCATTTCACTGGCTCGAATTAATAGTCCCGAAAGGGAGATCGTGACCTCAAATGGCGACGTAAATAAAAACAAATTTAACGCAAGAGGTGCTCTAGAATTGATGCTTAGTGCTGATTTATTTTCCTCTCAGTACTCAGAACGAAAAATATCTCAAGACAAAGACCACTTTTAACCCTACTCTACTTGAATCGGATCTCTTGGTAAATTACTATTTTTTTTCTCTAAATCCAATTATTGATATCACTAAATGAATAATTTCCTTAATTATATTACCCAAAGGATTTCCTATTCATAAGGCTATTGAAGAATAACAGTGCTTTATATAGATCAATGATATGTATAACAGTAGAAGAATATTGCAGCAAAAAGTTTTGAAATTATGCAAAATGATAGCGTTGCTATGCTGACTGCAAACTGAAATTGGACATTAAATCATGGGAATAAACGAAAAATTGTGTCAGAAAAGATGAGATTTTTACTGTTGGTCGTAAAATGTATAAAGCTTATACTTTTAGATAAAAGGTGAGAGGAGATTCATAGGACTACTGTAGTTGCGTGAATCGTTTGTGCTCTCGGTTGGGTGTTAGTCAAAATTAGATTTTTAAAGAATTGGTTCTTATTTAATAGGATATGAAATGATTCAGAGTGAAATAAATTTAGTGAAATTTATGTGTTGTATTAATGATTATTTTTATATTTACTCAAGTCCCTTCAGTGGAACAGTGTGAAGGAAGTGAGACAAAGAGCCTTTAGGCTAAGAGTTCACATAAAGATCAAGACGAGTCCCAAGAGCCTTTACAAGAGCGCGATTTTCATCTTCTGCCTTATAATTAATAATTTCACCTTTCTCCCTCTTGTGATTCATCGCTTGATTGAATCATTTCTCCTTTATTTCTTTATTGAATAGACTATACACTATATCTGTACAAGTATTTTCAACCTTGAAGCCCAATAATGTTGCATTATAAACCAGAGATCACAGAGATGTCGAATTCTTTCTGACTAAATAAAAAGAATGAATTCTCTCAAGGTTGAGAACAGACTAAATATCCCACGCCGACGACTACGTATGGCAATCTGCTAGTTTAAGTAGTCGTTATTAGATCGGAGGTTCTAGCGAGCTACTGGAGGCAATAGTATATTCTAATCTAAAGAGCCGTAGTTGATAAGCGAGTCGCAAGTAAAGGTTGTTTTCTACGGGTCTAAAACGTAAAGATACCAACCGGGTCCACTGGCACAAACGTACTAACTGCGTTCCAAGACTTGCACAAAGCAGGATGTGAGAGTTACAACGGATTTTTATCATATAAATAGGTTTGTTAGTACTAGACACGTTATGGGGCAGATTACAAATGTTTCATTATATCTCTGTCGGTCAGTGACCCCGTTAAATTTCAAGCGGCTTGTCTTAGTCATGGGCGTCAGCGTATTAACAAGTATTATAACCTTTTGCTATCTATTTTTCCCCTCACCACAAACTGTGACGTTGCACAGAGACAGAGATAAAATAAAAGATCTGTACACGAAGAGCCTACGAACGGTTACATCTGGTGACGCTATCAGATGACGTACAGTCCGCATTTCACGAGAAGATCCGAGCAAGGAATGCGAGTTTTTCCCCCCACTCTGATAACCTATCCCCGACACGGAACCGGCCGGCCATTGACAGAGCCTTGTTTGTACCAGCCGGCCAATGAAACCGCTCCCATCCACCTGCTTCTTCAAGAACGCTGAGTTACTGGCTTACTCTTCTCTTATCCCCCGAGGACCATAGTCCCCTCGCAGGAATCCTCTCTTGAAATTTGGACAGTACTCCCTTTGACGATATTTGATCGTGATGGCAATGTAACATGTGCCTTCCACAGTATCAACTTGGAGTTTGAAATATTGAAGAGTCAAAGGGGAAAAGATTTAATAGTTATTAATGGACACAATAATATAGTTGTTACTCAAAATGGAAAATTTCATGCCTTAGGATTAAATATGAAGTACAGAAAAAATGTAATGAAATGGTGAAGTTACTTTTTGGTTTACCATTTTTGATCCCAGCCATGTTGACGATATTTTCACAAATGTTTTAATGTCCATCCATCCCCAAGAACGTGGAGTTCCAGTTTTCACAGATCACGTTTTTAAGAACTGTGATTTCCTTCCAGATTGTGATTCCTTCGTCCTCTTTAGGTAGAGTTCTCTTAAAATGCAATAAGAACCACAAATGCAGCGACGGCTTCCATTCGAAGTATTACCATCTCCATAATAGATGCTCTGAAAGAAATTCTGAGACCAGAATATGTCAAAATTAACAGCACTTAATGTATTATCACAAGAGGAAACTTATTCGAAGGAAATGACAATATGTGCCACAGAAAATAGAACAACTAGCCTATACACAGGACATATATATGGTTTACATTTCCTGAAACATGTCTTATAATTTTCAACTAGTTCAATTTTAGTACTTTCATGCGTCTTAATGCGCCAATACTTAATATCGCATTATATATTCTTCAATATTGAAGTGTTGGTATCATTATTTGTTTTTACCATTCATTTGACACTCCTGGATTTTCTATTTAGGACCCAGGAGGCACTATAGCAGACTATGGATCAGTTTATATTAAACACAAAAATGACTAGGTCTCTAATGGTATGTTTTGGGACCCAGTTGATACGCTGAATTGCATAAATATGTTTAAATTTTTTTTCGGAAGAAATTAAAACCGATGGTCTCGTTTTGTAGATTTATCACACCTATGGTCCGTCCCAGGAATCTGTAGAGTAACTTCACGCATTATGCGGGCGGAATCTATCTCTGCTGGAATGTATTGCGGGCAGCATCAGCAAGACGCCACTAAGGGGTAATATGCTCGTGGTAGAAGATAGAGTTCAGATAGAAATGATTCTCTCCCTGCAAGCGATAGCTTGTTTCATCCAATTCCTCTACTTACAGCGATCATTGACCCTAGCCCTCCCATATACCACTTCCGCAGAAATCTAGTTTCGTCTTTCTACTCTACAGATTTCTGGGACGGACCATAAGAGATTCCTGTTTCTGAATGAAAGGGTTCCAAAAAAATTTACGGTAGCTTCTTTGTCCATAACATTTTCTACTTTGTGGGCAAATTTCTCTGCAGTGTAACATCTTAGTCACAGTAGGCGATATACTTTTTTATCCAATGACTGATACTTAACTTTGCATCAGTCACACAAGCGTTCCCGTCTATAATCGACGCCACAAAGCTACACTTAATTTTTGCTACCATAGGCGTTGTCTTCAGTACATTATGAGAGGCGAACTACAGTATATAGTATCGTGTTCACTTAACACTCAGCCGTTGTCAAAGCGGACTGTTACCTTTAAAGAGGTAAGATAAGAGTTTGTTTGTTGATGAAGTTTTCTCAGATATCGCTCCAGTCACAAAAAGCGGTAATATTATGTCTACCAAATGATGCGTTAGCATTTTCAAATCACTTGCCCATGTCAACTCTCTGTATGTGAAGTGTAAAACAACGTTAACATATCTTGAGTTGATTGATAGCGACTAAAAAGGTTACCAATTTTAATCAAAAGCCATAGTACAGAGCTTAAAATGTATTCATTGTGTCGATATGAAAATAATTCGCGGGTGCTCGTGTAAAGGGGGTTAAGACAAATTGTAAGGTATGCAAACTTCTCTCCTTTGGTACTGAACAAAACCTCTTTGTTACAAAATACGGAGTAGGCTACTGTAACTGCGTCAAGGATGGAAGAATGATTTAACCCCTTTAACACAAGAAAAAAGTAATTGCGGAGAGTTAAAATATGTACTTATCCCAGTTTAGCGAAATCATACTTAACCCCCTTTACACGAGCACCCGCGAATTATAACTGTGATAATCTTTACAACGAAAATGTGACAACAGTGCTCGACATTATAAGTATTGATGCGTGCAAAACAATATATCCAACACAAAACTTGCTGAGAGGATACTCAATGATTGTGGTGACCATACAGCATACGTAGCACCGTATGATGATTAGTGCCGGTGGGGAAAGCGGGAGTGTACTGCGAAAATCTACCATCGGGTACCGTTTTTACTACAGGAAATTCCACTTGAACCTTACAGGACAGACTAGGAAATCTATTAGATTAATTCACAGTGGTAATAGACGAGACGTTTTTGTTTGCATTCTCCTCCCGCAAGTCTTGCGGAGTGGATGGTTGAAGTTAAATTCACATCTACTGTGGAGCTACTCTTTGCAGTGTTGCAACATGTTACATTTCGTATTCTCAAAACTATTGGACGTATCAAAAAATGTATTTAACAGAACTTGTTCTAATTGACTTGGTCTATTACCTCTGTGAATTAATGTAATACGGTCCCTTCCACCTGTACATATAGTAAATGTGAGGTTGTAGTGTATTCGGCTTTGTTAGTTCTTAGAATAAATAAAAATAAAATTTCGTGTGAGATTGATTTTCAAATTGTGGTACAAGAATTAAAATGGCAAAAATGATGGTACAAGCATTGCTTTTCTAGGCGATCCATCGGTGAAGCATCTTCATACGAAATTTAACAACTTATGTTTTAGTTGGATATGTCTTCCGATACGGATAACGGCTATTTTATGCTCGAATTCCGCTGTCAGCACTTTTATTAGCCGAGATAACAGCGACACCGATGTGCTTCATAAACCAAGGGCAGAGCACTAACTCCCTAAAACTTTATAGCCAATATGTAACGTATTATAACGATAAATTTGTGTTTTTGTAACTGGATCGTCTGCGAGTGCTCTTACTTTTATTATTTCATCTTGTGATGTCGGTCGCAGTCATAATGTTGGAATGATTATTGAGTGAGGGGGCGTGGTCCCAGTTATACGATGTCAATCTATTTGATACGCTTCTAGATAATTTGATTGGCTAGGAGGTAATAGTATACAAAATAATATTCAGTGTACAGTCCTCACCATGAGAAATAACTCTTCAAAATTGATACCTTTATGAATTTTCGAAACAAAATTAATTTCGCATCAGAATAATTTTATAAAGTTTCAGAATCATCTCACGTTATGTGTGTGTGCGTGCGTGCGTGTTTTATTACAAAGTTAGACTAGGCTCACACTGCGACAAACAATTTGTTTCCGGCTGCTCGAAACAAAATGCTTATTGCTGTTTCAAACATCTTCAACATACACTGCAAAAAATAAGTCATTGTCAAACACATACTGTAGTTTCTCTGATCCTTTAAGTCATGATTCCTTAAATGTGTTGTATTCATTCATTTAGTGTTCTGCCCAAGGGCAAGTCTTTCATTGCAAACTGAGCTTTCTCCAATCTTTCCTATTTTCTGCCTACCTTTTCATTTCATCGTAGGATCCATATATCTTAGGCAGTGGCGGTTCCTCGGGGAAGGGAAAGGAGGAACGTCCTCCTCACATTTTCCTTCTTTTTAAAATAAATACCAAATAAAATATGTGCTTTGAAATTCGAAGATGATTCGATAATTTTTAAGTTCACAGCTCTCAGAAAACCTCTGTTGATCGAGTTTTAAACGACGCGTGCTGCGCCAAACTGTAAGAAGAATGCGAGATTGTTTCTGAGGAGGAAAACCAGTCCTTTCCTCCTTTACTGCAGTTAAGACACATAGACTACAGCGCACTAGCGGCTAGAGAAAGAAGCAGAGTTTTAAAACAAGTAAATGAACTGATAGGGAGGAGATCCTCCTCTGATTCTGCGCATGAGCGGGAAATAGTGTAGCAGACAGAAACCAACTGGTCGTGCAGCAATCCAGAGTCCGTGGATGTAGCATAGTAGCGCAATCACCGAGTCGGCCGCCATTGTTATTCCTTTTCAACACGAGTGGGATAGGATAAAGTAAAACTTAGATATTTTTAATTTGAAGGGAAGAAACTTCAAAAGGATATTCGTATATTTCAGATCATTATTGTCAGTCAACATGCAAATGTACAAAAACTCATTTAATAATAACTTATTACTAAAGCATAAATATGCATTTAAGTGTTTAATACATTCCTTCATGTAGGCTTACATCACAATTATAGGTATTACAGCAGCATGAACTTAATAAATTACAAGCAATTGTGAATTTCCCTGCAATTGTTAATTTGTGCAATTATTCGACAATGAATGGAAGTGAAAACATTATATTTTGGACAATTTAGGAAGCTCAGTTTACAAGAACAGATTATTGCTATATAAAAGGGAAGGCTAACCTCAACACTACCTGGTCTTACATGTATGCATGTAGGCTAATTTATAGCATTTTTATTTCAAGAAATTGCCATTTTGTAAAGCTAACTTCTTTCCTCTTAAAAAATATGCAGGAGTCGCTACTGATCTTAGGGTCGTATTCATAGACAATACTTTGGACCAAAGTTGACTTTGAAAAGTACAAAGTCACTATTTTCCTATTCACAGTCGACACTTTGACGAAAGTAAACTTCAATCTTGACTTTACTTCGAAGTCGCCGAAAATCTAGACTTTGACTTTGACTTTTGTTCGTGAACATAAGGAAAATGGCTGTTATTTCGAAAATTGTTCAATTTGCCTGGAATGTTTAGAAAATCTAGGAGATTATTAAAGCTGCTCATCTTCCTTAGCGTATTATTAGATATATATAATAAATTCAAATCAAGGTACAGATTTGATAAACAGACCGTATTAGATATCGTCATGTTTAAATTTTCCGTTCAACTTTCACTGATGAATAATAATGAAAGAGGATTATCTATTCCACCAATAACTGAACTTATTTCATCGTGATTTTACGCTACAAGTAAGGATTGATAGCTTAATATTGACTTGACTATTTAATTCTATAGAGGATAGGTTATAAGAAACTAGTTCGATTAATTAAAATGTGTCTCAGTGAAACATACAGCAGAGTCCGTATAGGTCAGTTTCTATTTGATGCTTTTCCAATTCACTGCGGGCTAAAGCAGGGAGATGCACTATCACCTTTATTTTTTAACTTCGCATTAGAATATGCCATTAGGAAAGTCCAGGATAACAGAGAGGGTTTGGAATTGAACGGGTTACATCAGCTGCTTGTCTATGCGGATGACGTGAACATGTTAGGAGAAAACCCTCAAACGATTTGGAAAAACACGGAAATTTTACTTGAAGCAAGTAAAGCGATCGGTTTGGAAGTAAATCCCGAAAAGACTAAGTATATGATTATGTCTCGTGACGAGAATATTGTACGAAATGGAAATATAAAAATTGGAGATTTATCCTTCGAAGGGGTGGAAAAATTCAAATATCTTGGAGCAACAGTAACAAATATAAGTGACACTCGGGAGGAAATTAAACGCAGAATAAATATGGGAAATGCGTGTTATTATTCGGTTTAGAAGCTTTTATCATCTAGTCTCCTGTCAAAAAATCTGAAAGTTAGAATTTATAAAACAGTTATATTACCGGTTGTTCTTTATGGTTGTGAAGCTTGGACTCTCACTCTGAGAGAGGAACATAGGTTAAGGGTGTTTGGGAATAAGGTGCTTAGAAAAATATTTGGGGCTAAGAGGGATGAAGTTACAGGAGAATGGAGAAAATTACACAACGCAGAACTGCACGCATTGTATTCTTCACCTGACATAATTAGGAACATTAAATCCAGACGTTTGAGATGGCAGGACATGTAGCACGTATGGGCGAATCCAGAAATGCATATAGAATGTTAGTTGGGAGACCGGACGGAAAAAGACCTTTGGGGAGGCCGAGACGTAGATGGGAGGATAATATTAAAATGGATTTGAGGGAGGTGGGATATGATGATAAAGACTGGATTAATCTTGCACAGGATAGGGACCAATGGCGGGCTTATGTGAGGGCGGCAATGAACCTTCGGGTTCCTTAAAAGCCATTTGTAAGTAAGTAAGAGGATAAGTTATACAGTTGAATATGCAGTTAATTTACGAATATATTCCTTGCTGTCGTCATAATGTTTTCTGAATATTGTTTTCAATTAATTTTTAAGTAGTTTCTGCAGACATGCAGGGAATACCTCTCCCAACTGTCAGCAGGATAATATGTCTCTTTCATAGTCTGTCAAATTGGTGGCATTTTCTTATTTTCCATAAGTTCAGAATAAAATTATTTTATAATGAAATAATTCGAGGGCTTAATGTGAACCTAACGTACTGCAACTACAATCGATGTTTTATTCACAACAAAATTCTTAACAGACAATACTATTTCAGATGAACTATACCATCATGTTTTGTAGTTACAAGTGCAAGACTGTTCGGAACTGAGTTACGCTTTTTTGTGACCAAGTAGAAGAACGAATTATTATCGAAAGGTGTAAAGATCTTAAAATGTCATTTTTGTACTTACATTAGTTTCACACTAAGCCCTCGAATAAATTATTGTTATGTAAAGCTGCAAGAATGGTTAACAATCGCTTAACATGTACCAATGTTCAATTGTTTCATTGATTTGTGACTCAAAAGACGATTTGATTATGGCGATGCCTACTCTATTTAATTCGTTTAGAAAGCAGTGATTGTGATTGCCAGCACTAGAACAAATCGTCAAATCTTGACTTACTGAAGTCAAAGTCAAAGTCCCAGAAGTATTGTCTATGAATAGAAATTTTGACAAAGTTAAACTTTACTACGAAAGTCGACTTTGGAAAGTCTTCATCCTTAATGTCGTCTATGATCTTCTATCTTCTTCTGCCCCGAACTCTTCTCCCGTTCATCATTCCTTCCAGTGCATCCTTCAGTAGAGAGTTTCTTCTCAGCCAGTGACCCAACCAATTCCTTTTCCTCTTCTTGACCAGTTTTAGTATCATTCTTTCTTCACCCACTATTTCTAACACAGCTTCATTTCTTACTCTCTCTGTCCACTTCACACGTTCCATTCTTCTATATATCCACATTTCAAATGCTTCTATTCGCTTCTCTTCACTTCGTCGTAATGTCCATGTTTCTGGCCCATACAATACCATACTCCACACAAAGCACTTCACTAGTCTTTTCCTTAGTTCTTTTTCCAAAGGTCCGCAGAAAATTCTCTTTTTTCTATCAAAAGCTTCCTTGTCCATTGCTATCCTCCTTTTGACTTCCTGGCAGCAGCTCACGTAGCTGCTTATAGTAAACCCCAAGTATTTGAAGCTGTCTACTTGCTCTACTGTCTCATTTAGAATTCGCAAGTTTATCTTCTGTATTTTTCTTCCTATGACCATGCTCTTCGTATATATTGAATAAACAACTCATAAATATAAGAAAGTTAAGAAATTGTTTATATAACCATTAAAAAGTATTAATGATGAGAGTGTTAAAAGTGTGTAATCAAGATGTATATTTAAAATTGCAAATAGCCGCAGGATGTTTTTCTATTCTTACAACGATCTTTCCAACATCACACTCCAACTAAAAATTTGTTCATTTTACTTTAGATAAAAAGCTCAATTTGTTACACTATTTATCTGACAATAATTACTTTTGTTGCTATACATTAATATAGTAATTATATTTTATTAGTCTTCATATTAAACAATATATTTTTCAATTGCATTATAGTCTACATATATACATAGGCTAATGTTCTGCCAAAGGACAGGTCTTTCACTGCAAACCCAGCATTCTCCAATCTTTCCTATTTTCTGCCTTCCTCTTAGTCTCCGCATATGATCCATATATCTTAATGTCGTCTAGCATCTGATATCTTCTTCTGCCTCGAACTCTTCTCCCATTCACCATTCCTTCCAGTACATCCTTCAGTAGACAGTTTCTTCTCAGCCAGTGACCCAACCAAATTCGTTTTCTATTTCTTATTAGGCATCATTCTTTCTTTACCCACTCTTTCAAATACAGCTTCACTTATTCTGTGTGACCATGAGGAGAGTTTTTCCAAGAACTGGGTATCTGATCCTTATTAATTGTGCGCCACAGCACCCCGAATGCTATAAAGTAATGAAGCAACTCCAGACCAGATCAACAAATACAGTCCTAGTTTAAAAGTGGTTGTGAAATTTACACTATAAATATTAAAAAATAGTGGATGTTTCACCTCTCAGAGACAATAAGCAAAAGTACAGTAGGCTGTATCGTCAAAATACGCATTTTTAGTTTCTATAAAAGTACCAGTTTCAGGTATGGTTTTCTATGAAACGAGTACTTTAAAGTTTTAATGCGCCTGTCATTTAAGGATTAAAGTAGGTTATTACCTAACATACAATTTCATTCTCCATTTAGTTTACCATTATTTTATTATA
Source organism: Periplaneta americana (assembly GCF_040183065.1). Taxonomy (NCBI): domain Eukaryota; kingdom Metazoa; phylum Arthropoda; class Insecta; order Blattodea; family Blattidae; genus Periplaneta; species Periplaneta americana. The sequence goes on from NC_091125.1 coordinate 30,532,712, forward strand.
TATTGTGTAGTAACACAATACCTACGTAGATTAATGGACAGGGGTGAAAACATTAGCGCCGTAAACTATATTTTTGGGGAAGAAACACAAGGGAAAAAACTGAATAATGTTTAAAGGCGTTATTTATTTACTTATTTATTTACTTATTTATTTATTTATTTATTTATTTATTTATTTATTTATTCATTCATTCATTCATTTCTGTCTTTACTGCTGATTGAATAATAAAATATAGGCTATATTATTAAACAAGTAATCAGAGTAATAACAATAATGCGATTATTATTATTATTATTATTATTATTATTATTATTATTATTATTATTATTACTACTACTACTACTAGCCGTACCCGTGCGCTCCGCTGCACCCGTTAGAAATAAATATAAAGTAATTACATAATTAAATAGGACGTTTGATCCAGGGAGCATTCGTGTTTGATAGAAGGAGAAACCGTTTAATATGCTACTTAATTTAAATTCTATTTAAAATATTAAAATGCAATCATTTTGATCCAGAGACCACTCATTTGGTGCAATGACAATTCCTTTAACATGTTATTAATTGTTATTACCAATTATTTTTGGAAAAGCGAAAATTAACAGAAAAATTTTTGGCTACAGATTTATTATGATGTTTATATTATATTATATTATATTTTGTAAAAAGTGTGTTGATAACGGATGTACTCGAATCAGAAAGTTTTTAATTTGTTGTGGGAGCTCTTGAATCTCAGGAGGAACAGCTTTTACAACAGCGCAACATAGTCTGCTTGGCTCATTACCCATTTTTTTTGCATTGCATTTATTGCATATATACTGTATTTTATGTATTTTAACATGATTCAATTGAGCATAGTTAAAATTTGAATTATAAAATAATGGATTGCTAAGCTAACGTACTAACGTACTATTACTGCATACAAAATCAATACACTCTCGTTGTTCGTTAATTCTCTGAGATAAAAATGGATATATTCATAAACATTATTTTAAGAAATACAGGACATGAATATACAGAATAACCTATCAAGTTTTCTGTGCATAAGAAGCTATTTTAATCTTAGCTGTCCTCAATTCACTCACAAGTTACTGTAATAACATTATAGCATTATGTCCATCCAGAGAAACTACACTTTGCAATGATGAAATAATAATTAATTATACAAATCGGTTAATTTAGCTTCCTATATTACTTCATACAAACACAGAAACATTGTCTGTAGGCTATGTTTCATAGCTTTCGATTGTTGTGTCCAAGGCCCCTTATAGACGAAGTCATTTGTTTTTTTATCTCAATACACCGCCTTAGACGGCAGTTATTTTAATTTTAAAACTCATTTATCTCATTAAATATCAGTCCTATCAAAATTTTTCAAAGAATAATACTTATCAGAAATCATTTTTAAAGAAACATTTGTTATGTAACATTTGTCAAAAAAATCAATAATAAGCGAGATATTTCGATTTATTTAATTCAGGTCCCCTTATAACCCCCCTTTTAAATAACGTATTTTGAATGCCATATAGCCTAAAATCTAAGTTACAACGAACTTAATTTATATTCCAATTTTCATCGAAATCGGTTCAGCCATTATCGCGTGAAAAGGTAACAAACATACAGACAGACAGACAGACAGACAGACAAAAATTAAAAAACAGCGATTTTTGGTTTCAGGATGGTTAATTATACATGTTAACACCAATTATTTTTAGAAAATCGAAAATTACCAGAAAAATTTCGGCTACAGATTTATTATTAGTATAGATTATTGAAAATTGTGCCATATATTCAGTTTATTATTGGACCGATGACTTATGTCCATGAACCTGCGGGTTCCTTAAAGGCCATTATTATTATTATTATTATTATTATTATTATTATTATTATTATTATTATTATTATTATTATTATACAATTTCGCTAAATGTTGTTGCGGAAGGGACTGGTCTCTCCTCCCCTTCACCCCGCTAACAGATCTCATCTATGTTTCGATATGATATACGCGGCTATTGAATGTTCGTTGTAGAATGGACGAATGTATTAAAGCATTTCGGGAACTAACCACGAGATGGCAGAAGTGTACTGACTGTTGCGACATCTTATGGGGGATTGTGTAAGTTCACCAAACCAGCGGTTCCTAGTTACTCAGTTTATCCTCGGCAGATGGAGACGTAAAAGCGCTACGTACTCTACTGCCATCTGCTGGAAGTTTGAGGTATTACATTTAATTTCAATTTAATAAAAGAAAGGAACGTAGTTTCTTCGGAAATACTTCTTATTTTTGTGAAGTATTGCGAGAAGAAGACTATGACTTAACATAAAACTGTTTCTAGCATTGCATTGAAATTTATTTTTTATTGTCGATTTGTGTCTGAATGTTGCTGCTCCCTATCTGATTACAATTTCTCATTGACTATTATTCAATCACAAATGCTTACTAAACTTCAGTTGCAACTATGAGATTTTATTTCGCTGAAATCCTGATTAGAATCTTGCTGAATTTCGTTTTGTTTGTTGCACCATTAATGATGTGATGTGGCATACTTGTCGATTTTATAATTTTAATTCGATACCTATCTTTACCTAGGATAGGAACGTTTACAGGGACAAGCCCGTACCGGTAAGAAAGGAAAAGTTATTTGTTAACTTTGAAAGACTTCAAACAACTAAACTATGACTTTGGCTTGTAATATAAAAAGTAGTATTAATACTAATACAAGTAGTAATATATCATCAGTTATAAACGTAAAAATAATAGCACAGAGGAGGAAGGTTTTCAAGAGTTAATGACCAGAACTAAGATGGTTGGAAAAGATTGAAAATGACCTTAAATCTGCAGGTGTCAGAGGATAGGAAGAGATGGAGGAAAATAGTCGGGGCGATCAAGGCCAAAACATACTGTACAACCAAGTAAAGAAGAAAAAGAAAAATGAAGAAGAAATTTGATTTCAAATTTGTTTCCTGCTACAGGAATAATAACGCAATAATGCAGTATAAAACACTTCTGTGAACATTCTCAACCATTATCCACAGTCAAAAAGGCAGTATTATTCCAGATAAGCCGTGTTGGAAATATACGAGTAAGGCCTTGCAGAATGTGTCCGTCGAAACAATCGGAAAAATTAAACGAGAATGCGAGGGAGGGGGAATTAACATTGAATATAATCTTTACTAATCACGTGTGTAGAGTGTTTTTCGTCCAAGAGTAATGTTCTCTCAAATCGCACTTGAGATGTCCCTGCATTATTAGTGAATAAAATTCTCTTTTTGTCACACATACATGGAAACTGCTGTTTTTCATAACACATTATTGGTTAGAAAGTTCTTCTTTGCTGTACGCTACGGTAAAAACATTGTTACGATTAACTTTTCCGTACGAATACCGCGAAGTTGTCATAGTAACATAATATAGAACTAACTAGACATATGGAATCAATGTATTAGTAGGTCGTGACTCCTAGACTACAAAAATCTCAATAGTCTGTGATTTATTTGAAAAGTTAATTAATTCACATAGAATTTCCATGTACATAGTTATGCCAAAAATATTGTACGTATACCTAGTACGAAATTGTCTTTCGCAGACTCGTGCGTCTCACTCGAACATTAAAGTATCTATCAGTTACGTAAATAACTATTTCCGGTCACTCCATTATTTTGTGACAGCTAAACACTTATGAACTTAAAATGTGCATAATAGCACACTGTAAATATATTATACGGAAAATTTTATTGGGAAAAGCATCTATAAATAGAATTAATAATTATTTACTACCCTCAAGGGAAAATAAATCCAAGAAGACCTAGGACATGACATCGTAACATTTTTATGGATGGATGGATGGATGGATGGACTGACGGTTGGCTAGGTATGTAGAATATGATGGAACGAATAAATATATGTTATAGTTGCTTTAGGCTAAAGCTAGCGTAGTTACCATACAATAATGTGTTAAATATATAAAGAGGATTATTACATTAACACTAAGGAAGAATCTTGTGAAGTGCTTTGTTGGAATGTGGTATTTTATGGGGAAGAAATATGGACATTACGACGAAGTGAAGAAAAACGACTGGAAGTATTTGGAATGTGGATGTGGAGAAGAATGGAGACCAAATAAGAAATGAAGCTGTGCTAGAAACAGTAGGTGAAGAAAGAATATTGCTGAAACTAATCAGAAATTGGCTGGCTCACTGGGTAAGAAGAAACTGGCTATTGAAGAATGCACTGGAAGGAATGGTGGAGCAGAACTCAGATGATAGGCTATATTAAGATATAAGCATCCTATGCGCAGACAAAGAGGAAGGCGGAAAAATTTAAGATTGGAGAATGCTGCCCATGGTCAGGAAACTATGCATGAAATGAATTATATTAATATTTATGTTTAACATATTGAATGGAGTATGGTGGTTACTAATATATGATATGATAAAGGATTATTACATTACTATAATTTTACACAGTACTGTGAAATGTCGAGAATTCATCTACAGAATAGGAAGGTGCGAGAAATTAAGTAATTTTTTTTGTTTGCTCTTAAATAATCAGTGTTTTGGATATGATTGTAATGCCCTGAGAAAGGCTATTAAATACTTTTTTTGTACATCAGCATTATAAACAATCTTTATCGTTTGTCAAATAGTGCATCATATTATGCCAACTAGTGTCGTAAAAGTATTACCATGCCAACTGAAACGACAAAGTTCACTAATGAAACGATTACCATGCATAATATTTAATACATCATTGTTGTCATAGCAACTTCTTTCTTCAAAGATCATGATATCAAACTATCCATTAAAAATCTGATGTTATTTCTTTATTAATTGAGGGGCTTAGAACAGAAAGCAGGTAAGTGACGGAAACCTAGTTTTGAGGAAATTACAGTTAAAGTTCTACATGCAATGGAATATTATACACTAGTTTGGTGAAATGATGCCCATATAACAGCACTGCACAGTGTGATCACTTACCTGATTTTATCCCAAAGAAACATCCTTTTGGGCTATCACAACACGCACTTACCTCATTTTTTTTTTTAAATAATGTCACTTACCTGCTTTTTGTTCTAAGCCCCTCAATTGTTTTATAATGCTGTCGTACAAAGAAAAACATATGAAACACGTTTATAATGTTATACAGTTATTGCATTCGTCAAAATTAGGAAACTAGCTTCGCTCGTTCTCTGAAAATTGACTCATGCGATAAAGTATAACATTATAAATTTGTTTCATAATATACTATTATCTTACTTCTTGTTGATGGTGTATGAACATAATTCTTTCTAAGGGTATTTTTATTATGTGTGGCTCAATTAGTTGGAAAGTTTTATTTTATGCAAAAGAGGAAGTTTACTAAGGAATATAATAATTATGTACTGAATTGTTAAGGTAGGAATTATTACTAATTTAAAAAATGATCTACACGATTATCTAGGTTTTGCTCTGTTATTCTAATTGTTCTCTTTTTTGTAGTAAAAATATATTTTTGCTATCTACAGAATTTTCTAAAACAATTATTCTGTAAGACATAATGGAATGAAAGTAGGTAAAATATACTGTCTTTAAGATAACTACTGTTTAAAAATTGCTGTAATGATCTAATCTCAAAGCATACTGAGTTTAGTTTGGGGGTTATTTCTTTAATATGATATTTTCAGTTCAATTGTGTTATTAATATACAAAGCAATATAACGTATAGGATGCGGCAGTGGGATGTGACGGTTTTTGTAACGCTCTCGTTACTAGCGGTTTTGAGTGAAGGAATTAGCAGTTTTGGTAATGGGATCCCGAAGCCAAGTAATCGTTTCTCTCTTTGTTGTGAAAGATAATATGGATAACTGGTCTATGGCAGAACGTGTGTTCGCAGTAGGAACTTTTTGGAATTGAAATCGGTTGCTGAGTCCACACCTGTGGAGTAACGGTCAGCGCGTCTGCCGCGAAATCAGGTGGCCCGGATTCGAATCCCGGTCGGGGAAAGTTACCTGGTTGAGGTTTTTCCCGGGGTTTTCCCTCAACCCAATACGAGCAAATGCTGGGTAACTTTCGGTGCTGGACCCCGGACTCATTTCGCCGGCATTATCACCTTAATTTCATTCAGACGCTGAATAACCTAGATGTTGATAAAGCGTCGTAAAATAACCCAATAAAATAAGTCGGTTGCTGACTGGTGTGCTGAGAAGATTTAGGATTGAATTTAATATTGCACGGCATGGAAGAATTCTGTCCCGAAACGCTATCCTAAAGTGGGTTGAGTAAATTTCTGATGGCTCTACTAGACGTGCTGATATCATCATAATAGATCGGCAGAAGGATAAGGGTGTCATTCTTGATCCCACAATCCGTTTCGAGATGCACGAGCAACAGCCACAAGAGGTGTGTCGTGGAAAAACAAGTCATATATGAGCCTTGTTGTTAGCATCTTGGAGCACAATACCACATATCACACATTGGACAGTTTTTGGTCTCATGTTCGGTACCCGTGGTACGATCCCACGAGAAACTTTAAATCAACTTAAACAATTTAAAATTTCTGATGCAACGATTGATGCCATAGGATCTCATGTGTTAAAATCATCCTTAGCTATAATTAGTAATCATTTGTACCCAACAAACTTTTATTGTAAATGATTTCCTATGTTTTCATATAATTTATTTTAATGTTTTCTTTTTCCTTTCAAATTGTCACACAATTGGTTTTCATGATTATTCTTTATGAATTGATTAGTAGACCGATCTATTCGAACCCTTATTTAGGGCGACTTTTTTATTTAAAAAATATATATAACATTTCTGGCAATGTTTGTAATAAATTTGTGCAAAAACAGTCCGCATGCCTGAGAGCATTACGAGAGTTAGAGAAACTGTGCAGCAAAGCCCAACTCGTTTTGTAAGGCGCCAGTCATTGACTTTGAATCTATTGGACAGAAGTTTTCGTCGGATCCTACACTGCGACCTCAAATACCATCAGTTTTGCATCATGTTAAACCCACTGATAAACTTCCTCAATTGCGGTTTTGTGGACAGTTTACAGACATTTTGAATGCTAATCTGGATATTCTGAATAGACTGATAATGTCGGATGAGGCAAGTATCCATCTTTCTGGTTATGTAAATAAACAGAATTTCCGCTACTGGAGCGGTGAACAAACCTTTCAAGTGTGGGAAAAACCATTGCATAGTCCAAAAGTAACTGTCTGGTGTGGCGTCTCTGCCTTAGGAATTATCGGCCGTACTTTTTCGAAGAAGTTGGTCGTACTGTGATCTTCATCTCAGAATGGTATCAACAAATGTTCACAATGTTGGAAATTCTTGATGGAATTAATTTTTATGACGAATTATGGTTCCAGCAAGATGGTGCCACAGCGCACACTGCTTATGGTTCAATGAACTGTCTGCGAAAGATGTTTCCAGGACGAATAATTTCACGATTTGGAGACATTGCCTGGCCGCCAAGATCTCCTGACCTGACTGCAGCTGATTACTTCCTATGGCGTTATCTCAAAAGTAGGGTTTATCGCAACAAGCCTCGCACCATCATCCAGCTGAAACAAAACATAAGGAACGGAATTAGTGCCATCGAACCTGTTTTGTTGGAACGAGTTATGCAGAACTTTCATAGCAGATTGCAGGAATGTATTCGTTGCCGTGGAGGCTACTTACGAAAAGTAGTTTTCAAAAAGTAATCAGATATTAATAAATTGTGTTGTACTATGTATGAGTAGATTACTTCCAGTATATTTGTTTTCCTTTAATTCGTCCTGAGTGTCCCACAACAGGACTATAAAGACCGTTATATCCCACTGCCGCACCCTATACTTTAATTTACAAAAAATGTAAACAAGCTTAAAAATATCTTTCATGCGAAGGAAGAACTTAACGAAAAATCATTTTTAGTCAGAAGTAATGTCGAAATTGATGTTACATTACACGTTAGATGAAAGTAAAGATATTCCCTTTACAAGTCACGAAGGTGCATTGGGGGCATAGAGGTGGAGCTCTATAATTTCATTACGTTTGCACTAGAATGAGGAATAATATGAATAAGAATTGAAAATTAATTCCAGCAAGATTTTAAATTGAAAATTGTGCACTTATTTTTACTCGTACATTTTTTTTTGTCATGCATCGTAATTATTTAAGTTGTCATGTAATTAATTAAGTTGATACGTAATTAATTAAGATGATATGTAATTAAGTTGATATGTAATTAAGATGATATGTAATTAATTAAGATATGTAATTACTTAAATTGGTAATAGTTGGGTGAAATAGAAGTATTTATAAGTTAGGTTTACTTTTCCTTATTGTAGACGTTGTTATAGCATAGATTTTATTTATAGTCCTGGGTTTATTGCATCTATTTATTTATAGTTAGAAATAAATGTATGTTTATTTTATTTTTTATTGCTGTAATTATTGTATTATTCTAATGGTATTATTGCACATTATATATCACTACCACCGGGTGTATACCCAATTCTAGTGTTAAATAAATAAATAAATAAATAAATAAATAAATAAATAAATAAATAAATAAATAAATAAATAAATAAATAAGTAAATAAATAAATAAATAAATAAATAAATAAATAAATAAATACATACATACATACATATATACATACATACATACATACATACATACATACATACATACATACATACATACGGTCCACACCTGTGGAGTAGCAGTCAGCGCGTCTGGCTGCGAAACCAGGTGGCCCGGGTTCGAATCCCGGTCGGGGAAAGTTACCTGGTTGAGGTTTTTTCCGGGGTTTTCCCTCAACCCAATACGAGCAAATGCTGGGTAACTTTCGGTGCTGGACCCCAACTCATTTCACCTGCATTATCACCTTCATATCATTCAGACTCTAAATAACCTAGATGTTGATAAAGCGTCGTAAAGTAACCCAATGAAATAAAAAAATACATACATACATACATACATACATACATACATACATACATACATACATACATACATACATACATACATACGGTCCACACCTGTGGAGTAACAATCAGCGCGTCTGGCTGCGAAACCAGGTGGCCCGGATTCGAATCCCGGTCGGAGCAAGTTACCTGGTTGAGATTTTTTCCGGGGTTTTCCCTCAACCCAATAGAGCAAATGCTGGGTAACTTTCGGTGCTGGACCCCCAACTCATTTCACCGGCATTATCACCTTAATATCATTCAGACTCTAAATAACCTAGATGTTGATAAAGTGTCGTAAAATAACCCAATGAAATAAAAAATACATACATACATACATACATACATACATGCATAGGCCTACATAGATTGGGCTTTACACGAAATACATGGATAAAATGACCCAAGAAATTTTATTGTTGGTTAAATCGATAGTAATTGAATAAATTTTTAAGTAGATTAATGTTCGTAAGTAAGATTTTTTTCGTTACTCATTAAACAATTTCTTCTATTCCATGATGAAGTTAGAGCTGTTTTCTTTCCTTACCTTACTTTGAATGTAGGTTCGTTTGGAATACGTCTCAAGACCATTAAGACAAGACACGTGCAATTTTATCCATTTTAGGGGAACGTGTGGGGCCGCGTCAGGGTTATAATTTCTAAATACTATGTTGTTAGGGGAGTTTCTGAGGGTTGCTGAAAATTTTATAACTCCTGGATCCTTGAAATTGAACTATATAGCGGGAAGAGAAAGGTAAAACTTTGGCTAGCATGCATCTTCCATTAAGAATATGCAGGAAATTCTAATAAATCTAGCTTTTGTTATATATGTGAAGAGTATAAGAAGTGTAAATAACCATTAAGATGTTATATGGATTGTAATAATTTGGAAAAAAATATGAATAATTATGAACTCACATTTGCAAGGTACACAAAATATACTAAGAAACTTATGCGAGCATGGGTTAGGCCTACCTTTTAGAATAAGTAACGAAAGCTTGCATATATCTACATTACAATAAATATTCGTATATAACTTGGGAATGGACTATATGCATTACTTTACTGTGCCTACTTGGTTTTCTGTTTCACCGGATGTAATTGTGGTTAATATCCCCCGTTTTTAACAGCATAAATCTATGAATCGGAGTTGAATTTATTTAGTTAATTGTGCTGAAGAGGTGAAAAATGAAATGAATTGTTGCAATTACTGAAAGTGTAATCCTTTGCAATAGAAACTGAATTAATTCCAAGAATGAACGATTGAGTAAATAGATTAATAAATACATAAATAGATGAATAAGTAGATGGTTCGAAGTGTCGATTGATCATTTAATCAGTCGATCACCCAATCAATTGAAGAGTTTTTTGAAAAAGCACATACTTTCAAAGCAGATAGCGGCTGAACCTTCGAAGTCACTCATGTTCACTAATCAGCTGAGTTTCCTTACATAGAGGGGTTGCAAGGAAGGTAGTTTTTATAAGTCGTGCTCGAAGCTGGTAACAGTAGTGGTCATGCCTTTTTGTGAAGTAGGGTGTACCAATTCAAACTTCCCCATGCTTAAAGGAAAAGCAGTTCATATTCCTTTAGCCAAAGATATTGAAGTGAACAAAATTGTCTGTTCATAAACAATACGTTTAATTCAGAATAAAATATTGTATTTACGCACCAATTCGGTGACGTAGCAGAAGGCGTATTTTTATAGATATGAGAATGTTATGTAATGATTCTACATGTGAAGGAGAATAAAAAATTAAACAATCGTTTTTGTCTTTAAGAAAAAAATCATTTTATAACCTTGTTATTAACAATAAAATTATGAAAACAAAGCATAATTGACGGACTGATACAACAAAGGTAGTTCTACTTTTTTGTTCTTGTTTTTCTTTGGGTATCCTAATTATTTAATCATATTGGTCTTCATTTCGATTTAGATAATCTAACTACAGCATTTCATTTTCAAAATTATGATTTCCGATTATTTCTGCCATCTTGTGCTCTTTCAAAATAATTAGCTATTGTAAACTATTATTATTATTATTATAATTATTATTATTAGAGAAAAAGTCGCTCCGGCGCCGGGGATCGAACCCGGGTCCTACATACCAAATGCTCTAACCACTGAGCTGCGCAGAAGTTCAATCCACAGCACCGGATCGAATCTCTCTCCTTTAGCGTTTTTCCCTTTGTGGCCTGACTCCAAGTGGAATCTCGGCCACCAAGTCACTCGTATAATGGTAGTTGACTTAATATAATATGTCAACATATATGTCGAACTTGGAATCAGGCCACAAAGGGAAAAACACTAGAAAAGAGGAATTCGATCCGATGCTGTAGATTAAACTTCGGCGTAGCCCAGTGGTTAGAACATTTGGTACGTAGAACCAAGGACCGGGTTCGAGCCCCGGCGCCGGAGCGAATTTTTCTCTTTTAATAATTATTGTTACCATAACAGATATATTCTGTAGAACCACAAATTAATTTCGGAATATGTATTATATGACTTTCTTGTGTTAAATTCTCTCGTACCTAGTTTACATGTTTCGACCTATTATGGGTCATCCTCAGAACTGGTCGTTGTTGGTCTTGGCGCCTCTTGTTTTGTTTCCTGTGGGGGTGTGTTCATGTGGTGTAATGTGGAGTCAAAGTGTGTTCTGAAATTGAGTTGAGGTCGAAACATGGAAGCCAGGTACGATAGAATTTAACACAAGAAAGTCATATAATACATATTCCGAAGTGATACAGTGTTAAAAGTTGTGTAATCAAGATGTACAAAAATTAATCTTTAAGTAGTGTATTGTAAAGTAGCTTAATTGGCCATCGATAACTAATTAAAGTTTACAGCTGTTAAAAAAAATTAACAATCATTATCGTTAGTGCAACGTACTTGTGACTTGACATGTACCAAGTCGACAGTTAATGGTTGTAAACAGTGTTGATACCCTGGTCACTAGCTCGCATATCGAATACAAGTAATTGTTTCAACATGTGTAACTTCTTTTGTAATAACTAGCGTATTTGAAATTCATATGCGTTCGTGTAGCTAATGAAGATCATTGCAGTTGTATTTTTCATAGACTGATTATTCAAATGTTTTATGCAGTTGAATTTAATTATAACTTCGAATAATGTCGAATGATTTTGGCTATGTAATACATCGATTTCATTTGTAGATTTGGATTCTAATTTGAGACACTTCATTCTGTGAACTGATTGTTTAGTAAAAAGCTCATATTTATCAGAAACTGGAACATACACGTATAATGGTTGGTGTGGAAGATTTGCAATATTCAGGGGGTTTGTCTGTCACTAAACACGTAAGACCTATGGTGTCCTGCATTCAGAGATTAATTATGGCAGCATGAAAGTTATTCTGTGTGTACAACTGCATAGGCACATTCCGGCCTGTACATAACCGTGGCATGATTAGGAAAGGCGATAGGGCACAGAATTCCATGCCCTATCTGGGAAACACACACACAATCGAAACACGGCAGAAAAATACAGTCCATATAAAAACAGAGGATAATTACAGGTTCATGAAAGCAAGTAGTCAGAAAATTTGTATTATACTTGTCTCTCATCCGCAGTAATTTATTTTTCGCCGAATGGAGTTCAAGAGGTCAGCTCTGGTGGAAGGCGTGTGAAATTTAAGGATCTGTTGTTTATGATTGAATGAGTTCATGTTCTGGCCTTTTGTAGAGGAACTAAATTTATGATGAATTGCAGGTGTTACCAAGTGTTAAGCATAAAAATAAATTCTATTTTATACTAATAATAGGTCCTGTTAGGCCGACTATTCCCGTGCTCCAAACCTCTTACATATGTTCGACCTTGAAAGACTTCAAGAATACTCGTATAGTGAATCGGAGGAGTGCGGCGTTGTTATCTCCCATACAATGTACTCGTAGATGTAGGCGAACAATAATTAATGCAAGGACATAAATATTTTGTTCTCGAATTCATATTCAATAATAGCAGTGACGATGAATTGCTAGATTGTTACGAAAAATTACATAATTTTATTTCAAGCGGTTTTCTTTAAACATTAACAATTTTTCATGAAAGTAAAAAATTTACATTGGTGCTTGTTTTTATTTACGTTTGTTGTCACTAAATGCTAAGCTTTTAATACGAACGTATTAGGAGGGGGATCCAATCAGTCCGAAATTAAATTATTCGTAAAATTGTAACTTCTCTCAACTTTTTAGCGGTAATTATGTATTTCTATACTATTGAGCCGGCCTGGTTACATGAAGCAAGTAAACCGATAGGTTTGGAAGTAAATCCCGAAAAGACAAAGTATATGATTATGTCTCGTGATCAGAATATTGTACGAAATGGAAATATAAAAATTAGCGATTTATCCTTCAAAGAGGTGGGAAAATTCAAATATCTTGGAGCAACAGTAACAAATATAAATGATACTCGGGAGGAAATTAAACGCAGAAAAAATATAGGAAATGCGTGTTATTATTCGGTTGAGAAGCTTTTGTCATCTAGTCCGCTGTCAAAAAATCTGACAGAATTTATAACACAGTTATATTACCGGTTGTTCTGTATGGTTGTGAAACTTGGACTCTCACTTTGAGAGAGGAACAGAAATTAAGGGTGTTTGAGAATAAGGTTCTTAGGAAAATATTTGTGGCTAAGAGGGATGAAATTACAGGAGAATGAAGAAAGTTACACAACGCAGAACTGTACGCATTGTATTCTTCACTTGAAATAATTAGGAAAATTAAATCCAGACTTTGAGATGGGCAGGGCATGTAGCACGTATGGGCGAATCCAGAAATGCATATAAAGTGTCAGTTGGGAGACGGGAGGGAAAAATACCTTTGGGGAGGCAGAGACGTAGGTGGGAGGATAATATTAAAATGGATTTCAGGGAGGTGGGATATGATGAAAAAGAGTGGATTAAACTTGCACAGGATAGGGACCGATGGCGGGCTTATGTGAGGGCGGCAATGAATCTCCGGGTTCCTTAAAAGCCATTTGTAAGGAAGTATTGAGTCAGCCTGCTTGGCGCAGTTAGTATAGCGCTGGCCTTCTATGCCCGAGGTTGCGGGTTAGATCCCGGGCCAGGTCAATGGCATTTAAGTGTGCTTAAATGCGACAGACTCATGATAGTACATTTACTGGCATGTACTCGTAAAAGAACTCCTGCGGGACAAAATTCCGGCACACCGGCGACGCTGATATAACCTCGGCAGTTGCAAGAGTCGTTAAATAAAACAACTGTTTTTCCTTTCTATTGAAGAAGATAACATGATATACGATATTAAGATATATATAAATAATTTATGCGGAGACAAAGAGGAAGACAGAAATAGGAATGTTTGGAGAATGCTAGGTTTGCAGCGAAATACCTGCCCTTGGGCAGAAAACTATGAATGAATGAATCCGCAAACATTGCTACTGCATTTTCAGAATTTTAGTAATTCAGATTTTCCTGTTAAAACACTACTCTCAAACTGAATTTCATATAGCGCTGTATAAAAATTGGTTGTACAGTTGTCAAAAGAAGAAGTGGCCGCTCTCCAAAAGCAAAGTTCCCTTCGGGTATCTTCGTTACAGTTCGGAGACAGGCGATGTTACATGTTCTTGTATCACGTTGCCTGATATCTACAGTTATAATTAAAGTATTATTTGTTTTACTTGATAGCGTAATGGTAGCGTTCTGGCCTCTTATTCGTGAGGTCCTGCGTTCGAATACAACCTTGTGCTCTTTGTTATTTTTTTGTTGTTTTTTTTTTAAGAGAGAGATACAAAATATACATAATTGCTCCTTTCCCTTTTATGATTATTTTAGTAATTAACATCAGGTTCATGAATGTATTATGCCATGCCTTTATCATTACTTATTATGACATTATAGCCGCAAATGGAAAGAAAAAAAGATTTTATTCTCAACAAAAATATCTTTCGTGGCATAAACAAAAGAAACTTACTGGCGTCTGCCTTAGAACATTCAAACAATTAATCGTTCAAAAAATCGTTAGCCGTTACTCCATAGGTGTGGACGGTTTCCAGATAATTTGTATAAAGACTTTCCCTTTTTAAGTTCATGTAATTGAAATTTATTTGTTCAGATAGATTCGGTGAATATAATTTGTCATGTTTAGCAGAAAATACGAGTACCTAAATAGTTTATAACCTTTAATAAAGAAACATTACAGTATTGCAGCACGGTTTAATAATACCTGAGATTATAATGACATTTATAGAGAAATACCTGTAAGAGACAACGTAAATATAACAGGTAGAAAAACTATACAACGAAGTAACTATTTAATTATATATGTACAAACTTGTTTTTTGCAAAACAGGCAACAGAACTGGTCACTTAAGACGACCAGAACTTGGTACAGATATTTTTGTTGAACAATTATACGTTTTATAATAAAATTATGTACAGTTGTCAAAAAAAAAAAAAAAAAAGTGGCCGCACTCGTGAACAGCGAAAATTTTCTAAGTCCACTTCGGGTCACGGCGATGTTACATGATGCATGTCCTTGTAGAAGCAGTTCCGTAACTATGGAATTATTTGATATCTGCTTCTCGTAGACCAGCGGTAGAGTGCTCGCTTAATGATTGAAAGATTGCGAGTTCGGGCCTTGTTCAAGTTTTCATTTTATTTTTTTAATCGTTCTTTAGCGATATAAATAATATTCAAATTATAATTTGTATTCTGATACCGTTCTTTCGCGTTATAAATAATATGCAAGTTACCATTAATATTCTGTTATCTTTCTTTCGCGATTTAAAATAGGTAATTTTATTTAAATAATTAATTATATATTATATAATATCTTATATTAATCATTTATATTCTGTTATCGTTCATTAGCGACATAAATAACATAAATTTAATATTAGGTTTGGAACAATACAGTTGCATAATACTGGTGTTAGTTTTTTCTTTTTACATTATTACATTATATTATCTTCAAACACAATAAAATGAAAAGAAGTGACGAGGAATTGAACCTGAGACGTTTACATCAAAATTCCGACGTTCTTCCGACTGAACTACGAGGGCACAAGTAAAGAAACATTTGCGGAAAAATTGGCCCAATCTTCCTCCAAGATTTTCTGATGATTTGTAGAAGTTCCTCCAGGATGCGGGAGACAAAGGCTAATTGGGATTTCCCGGTCTCTGATCGGGTCAAAAATCCTGATAGAACTAATATTTAACCCTTGCGGTGAATTTCGGTGAAGTCCGCAGGCCCCAATTAGTCAAATCCACTCTCTTCACTGCCACGCTTGGGCCCCCTAGAATCTATTAAGATTCGAAAGAGACAGTGGTGTGCGGAAAGCAACGGGAAGTTAACGCATTTATCCTTCCCAAGAAAAACTGCAAACATGAGCAAAGGAAGCTTTTAACAGAAAAAGAAGCATCTTCTGCGACCTCTGGAAAAAGAACTAAGGAACAGACTAGTGAAGTGTTTAGTGTGGCACTGAATGGGGAAAAAACATGGACATTACGATGAAATGAAGAGAAACATATAGAAGCATTTGAAATGTGGATGTGGAGAAAAATGGAACGTGTGAAGTGAACAGACAGAATAAGAAATGAAGTTGTGTTGGAAAAAGTGAATGAAGAAAGTATGATGGTGAAACTGATTAGAAAGAGAAAAAGGAATTGCTTGGGTCACTGGTTAAGAAGAAACTGCCTACTGAGGGATGCAATGGAAGGAATGGTGAACGGGAGAAGAGTTCGAGGCAGAAGAAGATATCAAATAATTGACGATATTAAGATATGTGAATCATGTGCGGAGACTAAGAGAAAGGCAGAAAATAGGAAAGATTGGAGAATGCTGGGTTTGCAGTGAAAGATCTGCCCATGGGCAGAACACTTATGTATGTCCAGGATGCTTGGAATGTCGTGGCTGAGAATAGTAGTTATTTGAAAAGATTCTAGTCGATTCCATGCCCACTCGACTGCAAGAATGCTGGGTAACTTTCGGTGCTTGTACCCCGAACTCATTTCACCGGAATTATTACCTTCACCTCATTCAGACGCTAAATAACCAAGATGTTGATAAAGCGTCGTAAAAAATAATCGAATGCAAGATGTGATAGAGATGTGGGAAAGATAGATTAAATATATTGAATCGTAGCTTTTTGTTTTGTTTTTTTGAACGATTAATTGTTTGAATGTTCTAAGGCAGACGCCAGTAAGTTTCTTTTGTTTATGCCACGCGTCTGGCCGTGAAACCAGGTAGCCCGGGTTCAATTCCTGGTCGAGACAAGTTACCTGGTTGAGGTTTTTTCCGGGGTTTTCCCTCAACCCAATATGAGCAAATGCTGGGTAACTATCGGTGCTGGGCCCCGGAATCATTTCACCGGCATTATCACTTTCATCTCATTCAGACGCTAAATAACCTAAGATGTTGATACGGCGTCGTAAAATAACCTACTAAAATAAAAAATTGTCTGGAAACATTTAGAAGAACATCCAAGTTGCCTACATCTAAGAATTTGTCCATTTATTGTGATGCTCTGACGACATGTTCAATTCATTGGAATCTTTTTAATTTTGACTCCAGTGTTTGGCTACATTTAATAATAATAATAATAATAATAATAATAATAATAATAATAATAATAATCATCATCATCATCATCATCATCATCCTTCACGAATTAGGCCTCTGTAGACCTGTTTCGGCCCCATCTAGCAGTCTTCTTAACGGTCTTCCTGGTCGACGATGTCCTCTAGGTTTATATTGCATCATAATTTTTGGGATTCTTGAATTTTCCATTCTTCTTACATGATCTAGCCAATTGAATTTGTATCTGGTGATTTTTTTCTTCTACTGACTCTACTTCTAATTGTTCTAAAATTTCTTCATTCCTTTTTCGGTCTAAAAGAGTATATCCTGCTGTTCTCCTGAAAAATTTCATTTCCGTTGCTTTGATTCTGTTCATGTCTTTTTTCTTTAATGTCCAATAATAATAATAATAATAATAATAATAATAATAATAATAGTCATAATAATCATCGGAGGCACGACAGCCCATGGAGGACCATGACCAACCAGCCGGCTGCTGGCTTCACGTCCACATACCGAAGCAGAAGTTGGCGATCAACCAACCAGATTGGAGGTATCGTGTGGTTAGCACGATGATCCCTTCCAGCCGTTGCAGCTGGCTTTCGTAACCGGATTTCGCTACCTATCGTAGCTTCCCAAGTGCATTACGATGCTGGGTGGACACTGGTCCCATACACTGGCTGACATCTCATGAGAAAATTTCTTTCCTACGAGTACCCGAACCAGCGCGCATTCCGCAGGCACGACGCCATGGCGTGAAACTAAGAAAACAAAAACATTTCTAAATATAAATAGATCTAGTAGGTACTATAACAACAAAAAATAATTCATTGCTAATTTTCATACTTATAGGCAATAAAAAAGATAAAATAGAATTACAAAAACATAGGAATATAACACAAACACAAGAAATACATCACACTAACATACGAAAACAAAAACACACACAAGAATGAATCCTCATTCAAGAAATTAAATTACAATATCGCATACAGAACACAAATCACTCTACAAAAGCATCTCAACACACAAACAAACAAATACAACCACACAGGTGTATACAAACTCAAATGAAATACCTGCGACTACTCCTACATAGGACCAGACAGGCAGATCATTTCAAACACGTTACAAATAACACATCAAAGCCATAACCAAATCACAGAACACTTCCACATACGCAGAACACATCACAAACCCCAACCATACCTACAGCAACATGAACATAGACAAGGAAATTCTAAATCTCCAACTGAAAAACCTGAAATTAAACACACTAGAACAATACGAAATATACAGACACACAAAAACACGCCCCCACAGAAAACGCAATCAGAAGGCGCGAAGACCATCCAGTTTTAATGATGGTCTCCGGCAGAAACTAGTCAACAAGGTAACCTAGTTAATTAACACGTGACAGCATATATACATGGTGTGTCTATATTCCCATTACAGACTTTGAGGGTTTGTAATGGGAACCAATGAAATAAGTTAAACATGTGTGAACAGCTGATTGCTAAAATCAGATGTTAGCTCTGCCGATACTAGTGACATAGTTGGATTCATTGAGAACTAGACCTTCTTGAGCTTGATTTTAGTACCAACAATATCAAAGGTGCCGACAAGAGTTGTATCTACTGTATCTTCTTTATACTGTGGTTTAGTCAACTGTCCGAAGACAGGTCTGAACCTCACAAGTGATACCACAATCTAGTCTAGCACATAAAGTCACGAAACTCAATACGTAGGGAGGGAATGTGCTTCCAATGACATTTGAACTTTAGTTGCTAGCCATTAGGATCGCTACTATCGCCTCATCACAAACAATGCGAAATAGTACCGGCACAGTCTATTGTTTCTAGTACTCTCAGTTGCTAACCGCTTGGAGCGCTGTGTCTCGAGACACAAGAAGGTTCCACTTGTGAGGCAACTGGGCCAGGAGATAATGGGATAGTATGGCCAGTTTCTTTCTTCTTCCATTGCATACATCGCCGACTAGCTACATATTACACTAGTTAGACTTCAGTTGCATACAAACAGTTGTTCTTCCCCTGACGCCGTATAGTGAGGTGTATTGCCTGATAATAGAAATGAACCTATAATAAATAGTAAATTGCAAATTGGTTAACATTAACAACAGTAAAAGTTAAAAAATAACAAATCGTAGGCTAACCAAAATCAACGATAACAATACAAATATATTTTTAGGTTATAGCAAACCGCAAATCATCTAAAATTAACAGTAATAAAAATGAGTTTGTACAATAAATAACAAACCAAAAGCTAACTAAATTGACAGTACTATAAATGAAGTTTTAAAATAAATATACCTAGAAAATCACAAGCTAACTATTCGATAGCACTGTAAATGATTTTTTAAAATAAATATTCCTAGCAAATTACAAGCTAACTAAATTCAACATTACAGTACAAATGAATGTTTAAATACTAGTAAATGGCAAGTTACAGGCTAACTAAAATTAACAACAATTAAGACAAATTTGCAGGACAATTCACAGAACTATTAACAGAGCACTCATACAGTGATTAAATGTTAGAGCTAACATAAATGGAGGCATATGGCAGAGTAGAAGGTACAGAGATAAAGCGTATGATAGAAACCTATATGAAAACAATGTGTGCTGAGTTTAGAATACTTACATTAATTGTCCGTCTTTATTTGCTATCATTTCTCTCTCTTTGTCAGTAGAACTTCATATGTCACATAGAGATTTTTTCACAGATCCAGGCTCTGATATTCGAAATAGTTATATAATAACAGAAGTTATCAGTATTAAAAATAGGCTTAAGGACCTTACTAATAGACGGTAATTATACACAGTATTTAAAGGGTGTAAATGATATGTTATTGAAGTGTTGTATCTGTGAAGAATTATGTTGTGTCAGTGAAGTGTGTTGTATCAGTGAAGAAGTATGTCGTATCAATGAAGTGTGCTGTGTAAGTGAAACGTGTTCCTGTCAGTGAAGCTTTATAGTTTATAGTGGCAGTGCAAAGTATTTGAACAGTGAAATGTTTTTGAAGTGTTAATGAAATCAGGATAGAATCAGTGAAATGTGTCGTAGTTCCAGTGCAGTGAGTGAGTTGACAGCGAAATGAGTGTAATGTTGAAAGGTACTTGTGCAGATATGAACATATACTCGTGGGTTTTAGTTCAATCTTAGTTTTAAGATACAAATTAGAATATTTCAAATGTTATTTTAAGTGATCGTTTCATTTTATTTAGTATATTCCCTGTTATTATTATTATTATTATTATTATTATTATTATTATTAATTATTGTTAGTATTAATTATTAATATTATTATTAATTGTATTTTTAATTAATAAGTTTATTATTGTCATTATTGAGTGTAATTAGTTACCACTGCCACCGGGTATATACCCATTGCAGTGTAAATAAATAAATAAATACATACATACACACATATTATGGAGATTCGGTCAGGTTATTAATACATGTTGAAAGAAGCATAGTTGGGCTAAAAATGATAGGCATTTGATGTTAAAATAAAGGGGTAGAAATGGGACACTGTAGGTAAATGGTCGTTTTCAGTAATCCAGCTGGACGTAAGTCTATTTCGCTAGTCTCCTAAACGTGCACCTTTTCCACTTGAAAGCGTAATGGAAGAGTGGTAGAGTAGTATGCAAACCGGAAGAAATAAATCGGATTAGATGACACTAATTGAGTTGGTAGCTTCGTAAACATCATCACCCCACTTTCAGCGGTCTGCATTCTCATTCACATTTTATTGCGTTTTACAACTCCAAGTAGAACTTTCTCTTGTGAACTCTAGTGAAGCGAGTGTTATGGATACATTACTACAGGTAGGCCTATATACTAAGTAAAACACCGTAAGTGGAGTTAATTTAATTAAATTGCAAATTATGGGAGTAAGATTTGCAACCTTGAAGGTGACAACATTGAAACAGTTAAGAAGGTACGTGTATGTACGTAAGGCTGGTTGAGTGGAAGAGAAGGCCTTATGGCCTTAATTCTGCCAGCGAAAGTAAAACATTATTATTATTGTTATTATTATTATTATTATTATTATTATTATTATTATTATTATTATTATTATTATTATTATTATTATTATGTAAAAAGGATGCAAGAAGACATAATATGAAAAAGTGTTATGGAATTGACATCTTGTAACGGTATGTCTGAGAGGTTTGTCTTGTAATCCGGCAAAATGTAATCACATGTTTGAGTAGTGTTTCTTTATCATCTTAGACCATGTGGTCCACACCTGTGGAGTAACGGTCAGCGCGTCTGGCTGCGAAACCAGGTGGCCCGGGTTCGAATCCCGGTCGGGGCAAGTTATCTGGTTGAGGTTTTTCCGGGGTTTTCCCTCAACCCAATACGAGCAAATGCTGGGTAACTTTCGGTGCTGGACCCCGGACTCGTTTCACCGGCATTATCACCTTCATATGATTCAGACGCTGAATAACCTAGATGTTGATACAGCGTCGTAAAATAACCCAAAAAAAATAGACCATGTGGAAAAATTCTGGTGTTTCTCGTTTCTAGGCGCATGCGTCGATGGCCCCTTTGTTCGCCAACTCGATGGTGCAGGCGGTGGCAGTCAGTCTATACTCGAGTAGGGATCGAGCCATCAGTTGATATTAAATGAGGTGTGATGTTCTTGCTAGGTAATGATATGTTTCAACCAACGCACAGAGTGGAATAACGCAAATCTAGTTGTACAGAATTAATAACTTCTCTGCATTCCAACGGATTGTTATGAGACATTGTACAGACTTTATAAATAGTGCATACCTTTTGTGTACGAACTCTGACTACGTTTGTGTAAGAAGAACTACCCCTTTATGGTGGAGGGGTGATTTTAGACAAAAATAATAACTGCTCTCCTAACAGATTTTTATGAAACGTTGCACGGAAGTTACAGGTAGAATATATATTTTTGTGTACAAATTATATTTACGGTTCCATAAGAGGACCCCTTTACAGGGGGTGCAGTGACACAAAATTAACTACTCTTCTACTTAACAGATTTTTATGAAACTTTGTACAGGAATTACAAATAGCATATATTTTTTGTGTACAAATTCTGTTTACATTTGTATGCTATCTGTAGTCCTAATTTTTGTACAAATTTTCATAAAAATATATTATATAGATCAGAAGTTATTTATTTTGTCTAAATGAACCACTCTTATAAAAATAATCAGAATTTGTAGACAAAAAAATATATTCCACCTGTAACTTTTGTGTAAAGTTTCATAAAAATCTTGTTAGGAAAGAAGTTACTAAATTTCTTTTAATGCATCCCTATAAAGGGGTAATTCATATTACGGAACCGTAAATATAGTTTCTGCACAAAAATATATGCTATCTGTAACTTTCGTACAAGATTTTATAAAAATCTGTTAGATAGGAGAGAAGTTATTATTAATTCTGTCTGAATGCTCCCTCTATTAAGGGTTAGTTTTTCTTGTGCAAACGTAATCAGAGTTTGTAACACAAAACATATGTGCCACCTGTAACTCATATACAAAGTTTCTTAACAATCCATTAAAATACAGAGAAGCTATTAATTTTGTCCTGTTAGTGATTTGCGTTCTGATTCACTGTGCGTTTGTTAAGGTTAGATAAAAATGTTTCAATGCATTTTTAACCTGATATTCGATGTCATGTGAATAATTTTGCAGGCCTAAAAACACACACAGTGATTAAAAACTTTCTTATTCCATGATTATTTTCTACTATTAAGCCAAACTTGGAATAGACACAGTATGCCCCACCACTGAAAAAAATTAATTACTGATAAATGCGCAAGAACGCGCAAACTTTAAAACAAAGATTCAACACTCTAAATCAGTGGTCGTCAGCACTCGCTGAAATGTGCAACGAGTACGCGGTGCCGTCCCATGTGCACCGTCGTGCAGCAGGGAGAGATAGAGAGCATACCCGCTAGCAGCTACTGAGTGCACCTTGGTGCACTGCGTTTTCTGCGGGTAAGAGATACTAGCCCCAGCGTGCTCTGTGCTGACGACCCCTGCTCTAAATGATGCTGTATTAAATGGTAAAAGAATTGTTGTAATCGGACGTGACCGGCTATACTAAAATTCACATTATATTTGGAGAACTTTAAAAACATTTATTATTCAATTGTAATATTTAAACCGTACTGTAAGAAGAAAAATACTTCTCAAACTTGTAATTTGAAGTTATATTAGTAAGAAAGTACCTATCTGAACACATTCCATGCCTTATAACTAGACTTCGTGGAATTGCCACGAGAATCGTAAGGTTTACTGTGCACGCAGTATAGACTGTATGAGAAGGGGGCGTGGAAAGGATAGAGTATGCTTCTAATGTAAACACTGAGCAGTATACTGCGGTTACAATAAAACCTGTATCCTGCATTCAAGAAATATAATGAATGATCATTGAAGTAGGAAATGTCTAAACATATAAATACACAATTATTTTGTAGTGAGATATATTAACTCTTAAAATTTAATGTAATATACTCACATCATCCTTGAATATGTGCATTGCAGATAAGAGTTACGTACATTTTGAGCGACTGCAAAGTGAACCTCCTCCGATGGTCACTCAAACAGTTTTTATATTGAGAAAATGTACGTTCAAAATCACACGATGTAATAGGTGCATATTTGAAGAACGGAAAGTCACTACTTTTTAGTACACCAACTTCAGATGTCTTGTCGTGACCTGATGGTACATCATTTATAATACGAAGTTGTGAATAGGCAGAATTTTTAGCAATAATGTTTCTCAACTTACATTTCACTTTTTCTGAAATTAGTGAATTGTTATTTTGGATAACGGTTTGTGATACTTTATACACTATATTAAAGGCTTCTGAGAGTTGTATTTTAGACGATTCTAACAGGGTGATGCTTTTCGACACGATTTTAAAATTAGAATCAATGAACAGAATATCTTCCAATATCTGTTCAGAAGGCAATGATTTTACAGCTGCAACAGGGGAATTGTCTGTGCTATCCAATGCATAAATTACCTCCATTATTTTGCCGTAATATTCTGCATAATAATTAACAGCATCCAACCACGTTTTCCAACGGGCCAAGACTGGCTGCGGGGGTAAAGGTATTCCAGGGGCAATTGTTTGGAACAGCAACACTCTCATTGTAACATGTTTGATTGAATTCTTGTCTGCACTGAACAAATGTTAAGTTTTGACTATTCCAACCACAGTAATGCAAAAACATGTACTTACATAGGTATAAATTTGCTGTAGCTGCTCTATCTAATTTGGACCGGTCACATCTCTAAACACGAACTGCTTATACTACGAGAACGGGAGGTCGCTCACCTCTTCTATACTGCCGTACGTCGGCAACCTGATTGCATGCTGCGTGTGGCAATTCAACGAAGTCTACTTATAACTAAATAAATCACTAATAATTGGCTCTTTTTCACGCATATGGTAAGGTTCTCTGTCTACGACTGAACCGGAACGAGAAGTGTTAGGAAGAACTCATTGTTCATACTCTTCTAAATATAGCGTGCCGCTGATAAAGCAGTCAAAACTTATTGCTCACAACATTCTTGAAATGTTATAAAACATTAATTCATATTCACCTGTGCCTAACTAAACAAGTCGAAATTTGATTTTTGTCCACTTAGACTGGAAAAATTGCACACTGTGCAACGATCGGAAGATTGGTCGTGGTACTCGGGGATTTGCTAGGCTGAAAGAAATCCACATTGTAATCTTTATGCAGTAATGGTTAGTAAAGATTATCAAGATCATGAGTTATGTGTTGAAAAATTTTAAAAGGACTGAATTCTATTTCTATTGTTATTGTTAAAACAAATATTCACTGTCAATTTAAAGTTGTTCAAACAAACGTAGTCTTGTACTTTTGGCTTGTCCGATTTTTTTTAAACACTATGTGGTTGGTTTTAATCTAAGCTTTTGAAGTTTGGATAATATTGTTGGTTTGGAGGATGTGTTTTTTTAAGTCAAAAAAGGGAGAAAGAAATAAAATTTGATATACAGTACGTTCAACCAGAGATCCCGGGATCGATACCCGGCCCCGGAACAATTTTTCCCTTGAAATTATTCAGTAACTGGATGTTCTGAAGTGTTGAGAATCTATTAGAGTTCCCAATAATTTTTGTAATGCAGTAGGATACCGTTTCAATCTCAAAGGGAAGCATAAGAACTACAACAACTTTAAAGGATAATGTACAAACAGCAATGAAGACGTTGAATTTAGATTAGAACCAGTGTTACAATACAGAAAAATTGAAAAGGGATGTCGGAAGATGTGTTACACATTTAAATCTCGGATATGTATATTATATATATACAGAGTGAACGGTAAGTAATGTCAGTAATTTCAGTTGGTTATTTTTTTTAGATATTTCAAACAACAAATTTTAATAAAACTTTGTTCGTTTTGGCTTCCTTTTCGAGATAAAAATTGTTTTATATGAAACATTTCATAGCGGGAAAGCCATCGATTGAATTCCCAACATGCTCAGTCATTTCAATAGAGTAGTGTATTATGATATAATAGATGATTGAAAAAAAAATAGTTTTGTCTTTTAAATAATCAGAAATTTGATCCGAACATATGTAATATTGAAACATTTGTTTGAAGAACAAAAAGATACATTTGAAGGACAAAACTAATTTTTTTTTCCATCATTTATTATAATACACTGTTCTCTTAAATTGGCTGAGCATAATGGGAATTTAATCAGTTGTTTCACAAAACTCGCTATGGAATGTTTCACATAAACAAATTTTTATTTCGAAAAGGAAACAAAGACGATCAAAATTGTATTAAACGTTTTTGTTTGAAATATCTCAAAGAATAACCTCCTGAAATTAATGACATTACTTACAGTTCATCCTGTATAGTCATACTTATATGAATATATATTATATAAAATTAAATTATGGTTCAGGTGTTTATAAAATGGTTTACATAAATTTACTCATTATTCAGGGTTGTTTCCGATCTCTGATAACGAATTTGAGTGACATCATGTGCGTCAGGAGTCACACGACAGCTGAACTGTGGCGCGAGGTGACAGACCAGTAGTGAGTGATCTCATAGAGTGCACGGCGACTCTCAGCAGAAATTCCCAAGAAAATCGATCCTTTTTGGGAGGGTTACATAACAACCCTTTCCGATGCCAAGCACAGTTAAGTGAAAATAAAGGAAGCCTGCAATAAACGTGGTTTCATTATTTCCAAGAGAGGCATCTTCTGTGTATTTAATAAGATTGGTAAAGCTAGACTGGAATTCATTTGTATCATCTCGTGGGGTGCGGCGACATGTGACGGGAGGGGGTGGTTTTTCTTGCTTTTTCCACTCTGAAATTATTCCTATTCGAGCTTTGCCAGTCTTATTAGGTACACACAAGATGTCTTTCTTGGAAATGAAGAAACCACGTTCTTTGCAGGCTCCTGTGATTTTCACGTAACTGTACTTGGCATCGGAAAGGGTTGTTATGTACCCCTCCCAAAAAGGCTCGATTTTCTTGGGCATTGCTACTGTAATACACCGTGCACTCCGATTAAGAAATCTCTCACTACTGGTCTGTCACCTCTCGCCGCAATTCAGCTGTCTGTGTGATTTCTGACGCAATGACGGCATTCAAATTCATTATCAGAGATGGGAAACAACAGAGATTCATGCAATATTGAACATAAACTTTTGCACGAAGGTTTGGATAAAGAATTGATGTAATTGTAAGTACTACGATTTAAATTGGCTGTCCCTAACTGTCTCTTCACGCTTCATCTTATTTTATACCCGATATTATCAATTTGCGGTGGATGCTTTATAATTTACCTGTGCCAATTGCAACACAATTCCAGATTACGGATGCATATTCGAGTTTCGACTTCACTAAGTTAAAGTACAATATTAAAAGTGAATGAGGTATAGAGGAAGAATAAATTATTGATCTAATTGAATTGTTGTACAGATACGAAATTAAAATTTGAAGCGAGTCTTGATGGGAGTCCAGCTTTATGTAGGCAACTCTTTCGCACGATTGTCCACAAGTAACAGGGACTCTTGCTTGTTGCACATGCGCAGTGTGTTGTAAGCGAAACATACAGTAAAGGAGCTCCAAATTTTATTTCCGTGTCTGAACATGAAGTCTATATTATGTTTGTGAAAGTAAGATTTACTGCCAGAGAATATTACAAGTCCTTGAATACAGTCTATTCTCTTAACTTCATTATGATTTAAATTGTAGTAGAATTAAAGAAGTACAGAGTGATTTATATAGAACTGACACATTTCTTTCATTAATTGTTTCAAAACGAATTGTGTTAGCGACAACTTATACCTAAAATGTAGAGGAATTTTGGGAGATTATTTACCTCTATAGCAAATGTTGAAAATGTCCTCCATCCTGCATAAGGCACAACTCAACACGTCGTTCCATGTTACTGGCCACTCGTTGGAGGACTCTGTTGTCAATAGCTTGAATCTCCTGTGTGATGTTGTGCTTCAGATCGTCCAATGTCTGGGGACGTGTGGCGTAAACCCTGTCTTTTAAGTAAACCCATAGAAAGAAGTCCGGCGTTGTCAAATCCGGAGATCTCGATGGCCACAGGTTCCTGGAAATTATTCGGTCGTCACATAACCAGGTAAATGGAACCATGTTTCATCTGTGAACCATGTGATGGACAATATGGCAGGATTTTGCACAATGAACGTCTGAAACCAACGACAATAATTCAATCTTTTATCCTTATCTGTTTCCTGTAGCTGATGAACAACCGTAACCCTATATGGCTTTAGACTCTCTGACACATTGAGTAGGTGTACTCTGTCTCCTGCGACAAACGTCTTGATGATTTTTTGGGTGACTGCTCCAGTCGTGCTCTTACGTCAACAACAACCATGGGAAGCCTAGATGAACGATGCTTGCCCTTTTCACTCACCAGAGATCCAGTTGTTTCCAATTTGTTTACCAGTCCCAGTATTGTGTTTCTTTTGGGAGGATTGCGAACACCAAATTCTCTCTGGTATGCCCTTTGAGTAGCTGTAATTGAATTCGTAATCCAGTATTGCTTCACAAGAAAGAGTCGTTGATTTAATGTGTACTGCATTTTCACGTTGAGATAAAATGTCGAAAACAGCTGCCAACAATAGGAATAAAACATAAACATCTGCGCATCTAGTGACAAGGAATCGAAACTCCAGGACATTCTGCTTAATTTGGTGCTAAAATTGGGTCAGTGCTGCCAACAATAGGAATAAAACATAAACATCTGCGCATCTAGTGACAAGGAATCGAAACTCCAGAACATTCTGCTTAATTTGGTGCTAAAATTGGGTCATTGAATGAATTTACAACGGAATAATTAAAGAAAGAAATGTGTCAGTTCTATATAAATCACTCTGTAGTTTATCTCTTGAAGGTTATGAACTAATTTTGGAAACATTCATGTCATTCTCTTCAGACCATTTTGAGATGACAGTAATAATAATAATAATAATAATAATAATAATAATAATAATAATAATGGTAATAATAAAGTTCTATTAAATTGTAGTAAAATAGCTAAGAATTAAGTATACAAGAAGTGTTAAAAATGAGAGAGGAGATATAAGAGCCTGAATAAAATTACGCCAATAATATATTATAAATTATAACTATTATTATAGATGTTGGAGATTTAAAATAAAACACAGACTAAGTTTATAAAATATATTGAAGGCGATGCAGATTTGTGTGCATGATTGTTTAACTTGTGTTATTTCTCTACAAAGCCATAAAAACATAATAAAAACGAATTTTAAACGCAATAGAAACAATCAAGATTATAAATTGGAGGAAGCATGGAAAATTAAGGAACTCCAAGGATTACACGAAAATAAAAATAAACAAATTTACCTAATTACAGCTTTTTATTTTTAATTTGTTTAAGAATTCATTACTTGGAAATTTTCCGGCTTACTTGTCCTGTACAAAGCTTCCATAAAGCGTTTTACTTTCCCATTGACCGGCTACCCCTACATTGTGAGCTCTAATCCGATATACAGTGTTTATACAGTCTAATCCATGCAAAAACATGGAATTTTCGTGCTAGTTAATTCAGATATATAGCAAGAGATTCTAAAGTGGCGTCGCTGTGAGTAACAAAGGACGCAAAGTGCTTAGCAAATGTTTTGAGAACGATGCTCTAAGACTGCAACGGATTACAATCCGTTGTTTCCATGCTCAGGTAGAAATACTGCTGTCCCTAGAGATCTCCGGCCTACCATGGTTGTAAAGCTCGGGTAAGGTTGCTTGTTGACGTAGTGCTGACTTGTGAGGTCGTAATTTTTGGGAAACCGGAATGGGAAGCTTATTCCTCACCATCTTGTGTGACCATTTACTAAAACCCTCCTAAAGATTCTTGCGGCACTCCCTCGAGGTTCAAAACCTCGTCTTAGACTCATACTGACAGCCCGCATCTCAGAGCATTGAGTTCGGATTTTAAGTTGCAGGAGAAAATAACAAGAAAAACGCTAACATGGGTCACAACAATACTTCAAATACGAAAAATTCTGTAATTTTTTAAATCCGAAAGTTTGGGTAGTAGCTTATCATATTTCATTTAATTTCTAAGTAAAACTTATTAAAATGACGAATGCATCAGTTACAGTATACCGCATTTTATTGCATAAGCCTCCCCTCCTATAATTTCACCTCCCTTCCAATTTTCTTTTTTTTAATATTGAAATTAAATTAAGTATCGCTTATTTCCCTCCCTCAAAGGATATTGGAATTCCTTTCGACTAAAATCGAGGTGGTGAGATCTCCTTAGGCTGCCAGGAACGACTGGAACTTTCGTTCCCGGCACGCTAAAGAAATCTTTGCGCTCCCGTGTTCCACACCACTTATGATGTCTACCGGAGTAACAGACGAAACGTATGGTAACAATAATTCCAACAGACCACGGCCCTTTAGTACGGATAACATCGATCCCAATGACGCCGGCCGTGAAAGTCTACATTGCAAGGAGGAAAGTTTTCTATGACATTTGTTTCGCATCCCGCAAATTTTTCAGCGTGAAGGCCCAGGATCTACGATTTCCTTCCAATATAGAGAACTATACCTAACCTATACCTACCCTACCTGATCCATCTGATGTTTTTTGCTGCTACCTCTTTCCACTTTTTGTCTTGTATGTTTATTTGTTTATGAATGTCTTTATCACCCCTCACTTTACCTGGCAGATAAAAGAATCCGACTCTTTGTGCCAACATCCATGATGAAATTTAATTAACACATTATTTTTACTTTTATATATAGGGTGTTTCCGGGCTCGTGTTACAAACTTTCAGGGATGATGGCGAAGGGCACATGTATTAATTTGAGATAAGGAGGCATGGTCTGGAAATGACTGAGTCGAAAGTTATAAGCGAAAATAGTTGTATGGAAATGGAATTGTAATTTCGCACCACGTGCCCTCCTTCCCTTAACCTTTGGAACAGTCGTGGAAAGATGGTATTGGCCGGATGTCTCCTACATAGGTACTTGCCCGATACAATCTGTGAGCTCGTCTACTGTTCCCATTGGCTCATCCGTATTCGAAAATCAGGTCTGCATATTCCACTCTCGTGTACTCCTCCATTTCACTAGGACTGATCGACTGGACACTGCAACTTGTACATATACACCGCTGTCTACAGACGTGCATATCAGGACCGACCATGTTCGTTACACATTACGCCATCTGCATTTCTTTATTGTAGTTTCCTGTCTCCACCCCTCAGACAGTGCACTGAACGGAATAATGTAAGTAGACAACGTAAACAACGTCAGATGAATACAGTATGTGTAAGATGTATAGATAAATACACATAAATAAGGTGTACAGAGAAATAAAATTATTTCATTTCCACAGAACTATTTTTGCTTGTAACTTTCGACTCGGTCATTTCCGGACCAGGGTTCCTTATTTCAAATTGAGACATGTGCCCTTTCCCATCATCCCTGAAAGTTTGTAACACTAGCCCGGAAACACCCTGTATACTTACACTACTTTATACACCCGTCGGGAAATAAACTCGCATAATTATTCTTCTCTGGTGTTTTTCGGCCAAAACTTTCAGGAAAAAATGGATAGCATTATACTATACGGTAGTCACTTATTTTTAGGGCTCCTCAACGGCCTGAAGACCTTAGGAATATTATTTTGGGCCATTGTATGTTATTTTCTCAAGGATAGAATAGGAAACAGAGGTATGGGTGTGGAATGTGCACAAAACCTTTGCTGCGATTCTTACCTCATCCCCAATTCCAACTCTGTTCATTAATAAAAGCTTATTTTGCATTAGCGGTAAAAAGCTACAAGTAGCTCCAAAGTAACCAGCGCGATCCTTAAAACGAAGCTGCGAGGTGTGGGTTCGAATACTGCTTTGGCTAATTATCTGGTTTATTTCTTCTCAGGTTTCCCCAATTACACAGAGGGAATTTCCGATAATTTCAAAGCAAATTCTCGGTCTCATCTCGTAAAATTCACCCAGCTATAACCATTTACACGGCACTAGATAATCTCTCAGTTTATATAATGTTGTTAAATAATCTAACTTAAAGTAGTAAATAGTACCATAAGACATTATTTTCATGACCATGTGACCATGGTAGGATGGAAGAGAAGGCCTTAATCCTGGCAGATTAAATAAGTAAATAAATAAAAAGATAAATAAATAAATAGATACAAGAATAAATAAATAAATAAAGAAAAAGGAAAGAAAGTAAGAAAGTAAGAAAGAGAAAGAAAAAAGAAATAACGAAAGAAAGAAATAAAGAAAGAAATAAATAAATAAATAAATAAATAAATAAATAAATAAATAAATAAATAAATAAAGAAAGAAAGAAAGAAAGAAAGAAAGAAAGAAATAAAGAAATAAAGAAATAAAGAAATAAAGAAAGAAAGAAAGAAAGAAAGAAAGAAAGAAATAAAGAAAGAAATAAAGAAATAAAGAAAGAAAGAAATAAAGAAAGAAATAAAGAAAGAAATAAAGAAAGAAATAAAGAAGGAAATAAAGAAGGAAATAAAGAAAGAAATAAAGAAAGAAATAAAGAAAGAAATAAAGAAAGAAAGAAAGAAAGAAAGAAAGAAAGAAATAAAGAAATAAAGAAATAAAGAAATAAAGAAATAAAGAAATAAAGAAAGAAAGAAAGAAAGAAAGAAAGAAAGAAAGAAAGAAAGAAAGAAATAAAGAAATAAAGAAAGAAATAAAGAAAGAAATAAAGAAAGAAATAAAGAAAGAAAGAAATAAAGAAAGAAATAAAGAAATAAAGAAATAAGTAAATAATCATGTTAGATTTTTACACTTAGGCCTACAGCCTATATTAATAACTTAAATGTAGTGATTGTTATACATATATTCCAATGGAAATGGGTTCTTAAGAGACAAAGTTTTAAAACATAAACTTACTCGCACATTATGTGGTTAAACTCGTCTTTGAAATCTGTAAGCTTAAGGAGGTACTAATCAGTTACCAAAATCACCAATTAGGATTGGAACTTTTTACTTAGGCCTGTGGCTTTTAGAGAACCCGGAGGTTCATTGCCGCCCTCACATAAGCCCTCCATCGGTCCCTATCCTTAGGAAGTTTAATCCAGTCTCTACAGTTATATCCCATCGCCCTCAAATCCATTTTAATATTATTCTCCCATTTACGGCTCGGCCTCCCCAAAGGTTTTTTTCCCTCCGGCCTCCCAACTAACACTCTTTATACATTTCTGAATTAATCCATACGTGCTACATGCCCTAACCCACCTTAAACGTCTAGATTTAGGAACTGCTACGAAGAAAATTATCATAAAGGAGTGTGCAGTAATATAAATTTGATCCCCAATTCTCTGGTAGGCGAGCAAAAGAGGTTAAGTCACTACATGCAGAATTTAAGGAGGAATTTTCAAAGATTTAAGCAACTGCCGTATATCCGAAAAGTGATATGTTTTTGGCTAGTTCATGATTTTCTTTATTGTTGATGTCACTACTTTTAGGACCTTTTTTAGGAAACTGGTTTAATGAAGGAAATCTTATATCACAGAAAGTAATGACTTTAGCCATTTTCCCGCCCGCCGGAGAATTAGTGAACTAGGTTGACCAAGTATGGCACAAATTAACATTCATAATAATGTGCTTACTCAGCTACGGATCAAATGGTAGCGAAAATTTCCTTAAGTTATTTGATGTTGGAGCCGATGCATTTTTGTTAGCCCCTATTCTGCCCAAAATTACATCAGACTTCGCTCTACTGACAAGCGATCACGTTTCCCGTGATAATCCCGAATCCCCTCTCTTCCGAAAATTCATTAACTGCCGTCCTCATCGTCAGTACTATCACCATTAACAGTATTATCATTGTGATCATTAGGTATCAACTCTGTGTGTAATACGCAGCCATTTTTAAGTTACGAAATTCACTGGAACGACGCTAATCCCAACTAATTGGGGCCCGGATCTGTTAAGACTAGCAAATGTTCCGATTATTTGTATGTGCATATGAATTCACTCAGTATTTCGCAGGTTATTTGCTTATATTGTAATTTAACATTCTGTAGTATTATATATACTATCTGTTATTTCTTCCAAACTGTTTATAAAAAATTCGATCTGAATCTCACGAGAAGTTCAAACTTTAACATTTTCCTCAACTAAAACAAATAAAACCAGAAGCACCCAGGTTAAACGCACTACCCAAAATACACAAAGACAACATACCATTCAGACCACTTATAAATTACCGTAATGCACCAGCACACAAATTAGCAACATACATGGACAAAATTACACAAAACACATAACACTTGTAAACTCCACAACAGTAAAGAACACTATAGACCTAGTAAACGAAATCAAGGACGTACACATCCCACACAGCGCAACACTAGCAACATCCACATAACCAACCTATACAGGGTGTTTCACGAGGATTTACCGTCTTTACGGAGCTTATCTCTGAAGACATTTTGAGCAAAAAATGTCATATAAACATACTTCCTATTATCAATATTTTCAGAGTTACACTAATTTAAAGTTGTTTGTAAAATACGTTTTTTCTTTAGTTTGAAAGTAAAAGAATAATACAATTAATAGAGAATGAACCATTCAGAAGTATCATTTCTTTAATTGACAAATATTATGTAGCTAAAAATGTGCTGTGAACTTCTTAGTTGCTTCGTACAGACATCTTTTTCTACTTTTAACTACAAAATTACATTATTCTTACGCACTTATCACAACAATTATTACAAATCACACTCCTTCCACCGACTTAATTATTTGCAGTTAAATTTTGCATCCTAATGTACAGTCTTGGAGAGTTCACAACACATTTTAAAAATGTCTCCGTCCGCTTGAATATACAGAGTGATTTATATAGAACTGACACATTTCTTTCTTTAATTATTCCGTTGGAAATACATTCAATGACCCAATTTTAGCACCAAATTAAGCAGAATGTTCTGGAGTTTCGATTCCTTATCACTAGATACGCAGATGTTTATGTTTTATTCCTATTGTTGGCAGCACTAGATGCGCAGATGTTTGTTTTATTCTTATTGTTGGCAGCACTAGATGCGCATATGTTTATGTTTTATTCCTATTGTTGGCAGCTGTTTTCGACATTTTATGTCAACGTGAAAATGCAGTACACATTAAATTAACGACTCTTTCTTGTGAAGCAATACTGGATTACGAATTCAATTACAGCTACTCAAAGGGCATACCAGAGAGAATTTGGTGTTCGCAATCCTCCCAAAAGAAACACAATACTGGGACTGGTAAACAAATTGGAAACAACTGGATCTCTGGTGAGTGAAAAGGGCAAGCATCGTTCATCTAGGCTTCCCACGGTTGTTGTTGACTTAAGAGCACGACTGGAGCAGTCACCCAAAAAATCATCAAGACGTTTGTCGCAGGAGACAGGGTACACCTACTCAATGTGTCAGAGAGCCTAAAGCCATATAGGGTTACGGTTGTTCATCAGCTACAGGAAACAGATAAGGATAAAAGATTGAATTATTGTCGTTGGTTTCAGACGTTCATTGTGCAAAATCCTGCCATATTGTCCATCACATGGTTCACAGACGAAGCATGGTTCCATTTACCCGGTTATGTGACGACCGAATAATTTCCAGGAACCTGTGGCCACCGAGATCTCCGGATTTGACAACGCCGGACTTCTTTCTATGGGTTTACTTAAAAGACAGGGTTTACGCCACACGTCCCCAGACATTGGACGATCTGAAGCACATCATCACACAGGAGATTCAAGCTATTGACAACAGAGTCCTCCAACGAGTGGCCAGTAACATGGAACGACGTGTTGAGTTGTACCTTATGCAGGATGGAGGACATTTTCAACATTTGCTATAGAGGTAAATAATCTCCCAAAATTCCTCTACATTTTAGGTATAATAAGTTGTCGCTAACACAATTCGTTTTGAAACGATTAATGAAAGAAATGTGTCAGTTCTATATAAATCACTCTGTATTTGGCCGCACGGTTGTGGATGGCACTCGTCACTCTACGTAACTGCATACGGCTATCTGTGATTTCCGTAGCGCTTGCGCTGGTTGCTGACTGCACGCTGACCAAGATCACGCGTTCACAGCAATGCGTTCCAATAACGAAACGTAACTCTGTAAATATTGAGAATAGGACCCATGTTTATATAACATTTTTGCTCAGAATGTCTTCGGAAATAAGCTCCATAAAGGACGGTAAATCTTCGTGAATCACCCTGTATACTAACATACCAATAAAGGAAACACTACACATCTAGAACAAATGCTCAACAATAACATCAAAGAAATCCTCAAAATTACACACACCATCAGCAAGCAAAATTACTTCACATATAACAAATACTCGTACTACACTCAAACCGAAGGCCTACCCATGGGATCACTCATCTCCAGCATCCTAGCCGAAATTTACATATACACAACATAGAACAGACACACATTCTAAACAAGAACAACAGCAAACAAGCAGATATCATACAGGATGTTTCATAATTCCTATTACAAACTTCTAGGGGTTGTAGAGCGGAGTGAGTAGATAAAGTTTTGATTGGGAACCCATGTCCGGAAATGTATCGTTTCGATGCAAATTAAGTTTGAAGATAGATTTGATTTAATATCTCCCGTTTCGCGGTACGCAAACAAAATGGGCTGAAGGCGAATTCTGCATTCTCCTGATATCGTGTGTCTTCTGTTTACAATCAGTTCTAGGGAGTCGGCTTTCACATCAGTTGTGATTCAGTCATTGAGCAGTACAGGACGGGACAGCAGTCCCCTGCTATCGTGTGTCTTCTGTTTACAATCAATTCTAGGGAGTCGGCTTTCACATTAGTTGTGTTTCAGTCATTGAACAGTACAGGACGGGACAGCAGTCCCCTGCTACCGTCTGTCTTCTGTTTACAATCAGTTCTAGGGAGTCGGCTTTCACATCAGTTGTGATTCAGTCATTGAACAGTACAGGACGGGAAGCAGTCCCCTGCTACCGTCTGTCTTCTGTTTACAATCAGTTCTAGGGAGTCGGCTTTCACATCAGTTGTGATTCAGTCATTGAGCAGTACAGGACGGGAAGCAGTCCCCTGCTATCGTGTGTCTTCTGTTTACAATCAGTTCTAGGGAGTCGGCTTTCACATCAGTTGTGATTCAGTCATTGAACAGTACAGGACGGGAAGCAGTCCCCTGCTATCGTGTGTCTTCTGTTTACAATCAGTTCTAGGGTGTCGGCTTTCACATCAGTTGTGATTCAGTCATTGAGCAGTACAGGACGGGAGACCAGTCCCCTGCTATCGTGTGTCTTCTGTTTACAATCAGTTCTAGGGAGTCGGCTTTCACATCAGTTGTGATTCAGTCATTGAACAGTACAGGACGGGAAGCAGTCCCCTGCTATCATGTGTCTTCTGTTTACAATCAGTTCTAGGGAGTCGGCTTTCACATTAGTTGTGATTCAGTCATTGAGCAGTACAGGACGGGAAGCAGTCCCCTGCTATCATGTGTCTTCTGTTTACAATCAGTTCTAGGGAGTCGGCTTTCACATTAGTTGTGATTCAGTCATTGAACAGTACAGGACGGGACAGCAGTCTCCTGCTATCGTGTGTCTTCTGTTTACAATCAATTCTAGGGATCGGCTTTCACATCAGTTGTGATTCAGTCATTGAACAGTACAGGACAAGCAGTCCTCTGATAACGTCTAACACACCCTACATACTGGCACAGATACGTAGACGACATACTAATACTATACAAAGGAAACAAAGGAGTCTTTGGGCAATGAAGAACAGGACTTCGAAACTATTCAGCTATGAAAATCCTAAATATTAACACAGTAAAGAAGAAATTTAATCAGCGATATCGTCGTTGTTCCTGCAGTAACCCCTATGTGACATATTTATCGATTTTCAGATTTTTGCTCTATTAAATAAGTTAAATAGTGATACAGCAAATAATGTCTCCTATATGTAGTTATATTTCTTTGTTTCGAAAATGTAAGAATTCACAGTCTCCAATGTACGGCTGCCATAGTATGAATAAATGTGTTTTTTCTTCCTACTGAAAAATTTTATATTTTACACATAGGAGTTATTGCAGGAATAACGACGATAGGGTATGTGTGTTAAAAGTATATATAGAAAAATGAAGTTTTCCTTAACTTTTCAAAGAATGGTCGCAATCTGGTTATATTGACCAAAATTTCCGTTTAGTTTTCTTTTAAATTAGTTCGGATTAACCGAAATCGGACTATTGGATTCGGTTTCGGCGAGGTTCTACTGAATTCTTCAATCAGGCTGAGTACAGGCAACGACCGTTTCCGCCTGGTAAACATGCAGCATACGCCGAGAATCGGACTTGATGCTTCTAGTCTAGTGACAAGCAGTCGATTGATTGATCTAAGGTTGGAAATGCTGCTTTCCGTCCTAGTCTTTCTCTCTCTTGTTTACTTGTTCTTTCATTATTCTTTTCTTTCCTTACTGTTTTCCAACCTCTGCTCTCCCTAGTCCACTGCCTTTATTTCTTCATCTTTTTAACCTTCATCTTTTTGTCTTTTCCTCTTTCTCAGATTTATCTTATTTCAGCCCGCTGCATCGTTCTATTCTTTCTTCATAAACAGTCTCTTTCTCTTCGCCTTCAGCCTTTTTTCATTTTTTTCTTCTTCCGTTCTCCATATTTCTCTCCTTCCTGCTATTGGTTCCTCTTTATCTTCTTTCTCTTCTATTCTCTTCTTTTCTTCCTTCCTCTTACCTTTCTTTTTCCCTTTTTCTGTTCCCCCTATTTCCTGCCACATCTGTTATTTCTTTCTCATTTTATTCTTTTTGTGCTCGTCTTTTTTTCCTTCTTCTTCTCTCCTTTATCTTTCCCTATTCCCTGCCATCTCTCATCTCGTCTCCTCTGCTCTCTCCTCTCTTCTCCTCTTCTCTTCTTCTCTCTCTTCACTTCTTCTCTCTTATTTTCTTCTCCTCTCTTCTCTTTCTCCTCTCTACTCTTTCTCCTCTTCTTCTCTCTTCTCTTCGTCTCCCTCTTCTCTCTTTCCACCTATCTACCGTCATTTCTGTTATTTATTTCTCACTTCTTTCTTTTTCTTGTCTTTCTTTCTTCCTTCCTCTTCTCTTCTTTGTCTCTTTGTATTTTCTGCCAGTCCTGTTATTTCTCATTTTGTTCCTTATTTCTCTTCTCTTTTCTTTCTCTTTCCTTCTTATGTTGTTTTCTATCATTCTTTTTATTTATTTTTCATTTTTTCTTCATCTTCCTTCTCTTTTTTTTCCTCCTTGTTTCTTTCTCGCTTCTCTCTCTTTACTATTTCTCTTCTTCTTCCCTTCTTTATTCTTTTATCTCTCCTTCCACTTATTTGTGTGCTTCCCTTATTCTGTCCTCCTTCTTTTTCTTTATTTTCTTCTCGTCTTCCTTTCTCTCCCCTCGTTATTACTGTTTCTATTCTAGACAATTCTTTCCTTCCTCTTCTCTTTTTTCCTTTGGCTCCTTTTCTTATCCTTTTTCTTATCTTCTTCATTCTCTTTGTATTTCTCTTTTGTTCTGCATGTTCTTTTTTCTTTATCTCCTTCACTTTCTCACTGTTTATAAATTATCATTATGATCATCATTGGTGGTGATAGTCATTGTCGATGAAAACATGACGAACAATCGATTTGTTTGAAACTATTCGTGGTTCGAAAAGCGCCAGGTGACGGATACAATTTACTGCTGCCTCTAGCGATAATAGAAACCTAATGCGACCCAATTGTCACGTCTATTTGCTACGTATATATATATCTCGCATTCACAAATGAAGACGACTGGTAAGATCATTTTTGCTGCACTTCGAGACAGTGAGAGGTGGAAGAAGAGTCATGTGAACAGGAATAATACCCCCACTTACCTAATTTGCCACTTGGTTATGCATGTTACCGGTAGGAAATATGAGTGCAGCTATGTAATTATCCATTCATCCGGTTTTTTTTCTAGTCTCGTTATCTCGGCGCAATTACCTCGTTGGAGAGGCACCGTGTGTACGGCCACCGCCTTAATGATAGGATGCGAGCCTGCGCACGAATGCGAGGTTCCGACAAAGGAGCCGCCGCCACGCGAGGAGAGAGCCTCGGGATGGGAACGAGCTTGATGTTCCCGCATGGGTGCTGTGACAATTCCAACAAGCTGACTAATTGGCAAGGGACGCGGACGTAGCACTTGCTGTTCCATCTACGTTCTCACACAGCTCGCTTTCTATTCTGTTTATTTCAAGGCGATCCGCAAGTTTCTAAACATCTGCACCGTTTTCGTAGTTACTCTCTCTCTTAGGTCTTCAATTACCATGTGAAATCCCCTACAAATCCCGACGTGTCAGCTGTAATACGCACATTTCTAATCCTGTGCCATTCTTCTCAAAGTCTTCGTAACTGTTGACAGCATTTGTTTTATAATATCTGATACAAAGGTAAAGGTATCTCCTGTACACGTCATGAAGGCGTATGGGGTATACCTTATTTTATTTCAAGGAGTGCAGTTCGGTGGCTCCTTTGAACACCCACTTACAGATTTATGACTTCCTACACAAACAACTCTGACAATTCCATCCTGTCCCCTCGTCCCAACATTGCACAGTTGCCGCAATCCTGGTGACCCTCGAAATTATGCAGTGAAACTGACGGGATTCTTGGAATTCGGAAAAGATGCGGCAACTCTGCCTCCACGTGGATTTGACGGGAACCTGTCAATTCTTCTGAACGAGGGTTGTGATTGGTTACTGACAGGAGAAGACAAGATTTCCGTTACAGTAAGGAAGACATTTATTTATGACAACCAATTAGTAGTGGGCAGTAGAAGGTCTGTCGGCAAAGTCCTTTCTATGAAACTGCACTCCATGAAATAAAATAAGGTAATGGAGGTATAGTTCTATGCTTCCATAACTTCGAAATTAGAATGAGTGGTGTGATCGGCACCATGCTCCTAAAGTCTTTTACTCCCGGGAGAAACATGGTATTACTCGGCTAAGGCGAGTGGAGCCGCGGACGGAATGAGAACTATCGCGATGCGGTATTACGAACGCAGGAGCAGTAGTGCCACGGCTCCGGGCTGCAGGACTCCACTGGCCTTGGTCGAGTAATACTCAGTTTTACAGGAGACTTTGTGGACCCGGGGCTATTATGGCAATTTCTGTGACGAAAATAGTTTCGCTACCTCCTGGGATTGAACCATGTTCCTTCATGAAGCCGCGTACAGTATACGAATAATGCCGTATCAATATTATGTTCAAATATTGTTTTCGTAAGCATAGGCCTATGTGAACTTTTAGTATCACATAATGCCTTGGAATGAAACCTCTATGTAATGCTCTTGAAATGACCGGATGAAATGCTTATTGTAAAGAGGAAAATGTTATGAGCAGGAAATGGCTTTTTTTAAACAAATACTTTAAAAATGTAATTAACGCTGTATTTTATTATTGTCAGTACACATAACAGATAATTGAAGGCTTGAAGTTAATAAGAATGTAAGTACCATATTTTTTTAATATTTTGTTTTTACTGAAAAACCGAATTATGATAAAAGTCCTTGAAGATAAATAAAAATCGAAGTCCAGGCTCCTTTCTTCTTCGGGTGAATATTTTTCAGTTCAGCCCCCCCCCCCTTAATAAGCGAGATTCATTAATAGACTTTACTATCTCGTTGGCTTGCCAATAAACAATACCGTATGGTTGTCGGATAAGGTTGAGTTACACT
Organism: Periplaneta americana; assembly: GCF_040183065.1. Lineage (NCBI taxonomy): Eukaryota > Metazoa > Arthropoda > Insecta > Blattodea > Blattidae > Periplaneta > Periplaneta americana. Next base: position 30,574,468 of record NC_091125.1, read on the forward strand.
GTAAATGCGCTGAACCCCGTAATGGCGAGTTCTTTAAGACTATATTAAGAGGCGAGTTTAGGTAAGAAGGAATATTACTCGTATATTTGTGATAATATGTATATACCCAGGGCAAAAGGAAAAGAACTCTATAGATTGGTTATTCTGACATTATTCCTTTAAGAGTTGGGACAAGACACTAGGAAAAAATGAGCGTTAAAAGCAGAAAGCGCAATAAGCGAGGATTTACTGTAATGATTTCCCCATAAAATGCTTTTAAATACTCTTACGTATGTCTCACAGCTTTATAAGATTGATTGCATGCTTGCTTGTAATTTTCTTTCTCATATTCTTAAGTCATAAGTTAAAATATTTCCATATTAATTATAATTTGCATAGGCGAGATTCTTTAATAATTTTGTTGCCTCTGTTTTGTAATTTAAAATGGTTTAGCACATTGCACAACTTGATGTGATTTCGTTTGTAGATCGCCTCCATTGTTAAGAACGAACACTATAAATATTAGAATTATACAGGGCGATTGTAAAGTCTTTCCGGGGTTTCGGGGGCCTATAGAACGGTAACTATGACAGATACAGCGGAAACTCATATATCAATGGATAGAGTATCTCTCCAAGTTTCGCACATACCTTACAGGTGTTCCATTTGCCCACCGTTGGTGATGCGGCAGACATCAATCCTATAGTCCAGTTCCCGCCATTCACGTCCCAATATCTCACGGTCGATACCGGCGACTGCATGGCTGCAGTTGTGCTAAATCATGTGGCAAAGGAGTGACGAACACATGATCTTTGAATAACCCCATAAAAAATAATTACATGGAGTTAGGTCAGGTGACTTTGGAGGCCATAGAAGAAGAGGAGAGTCATCTCGAGAAGCTCATCCAATCCAACGATATGAAATTCTAGCAGTGTTTTTTGCTGTTTCTTTTGCAAAAGTTTATGGCCCATTTTTTTATGAAGCAAACTGTTATCGGCCCAGTGTACCTGGACATGCTTGACCAGTGGCTGATGCCACAATTAGAGGCAGATAGCCAGGACTTAATCTATCAGCAAGATAGGGCTCCACCTCATTGCTAGAATTCCACATCGTTGGATTGGATGTGCTTCTCGAGATGACTCTCCTCTTCTTCCAAGATCACCCGACCTAACTCCATATGATTATTTCTTATGGGGTTATGTCAAAGATCATGTGTTCTTCTCCCCTTTGCCACATGATTTAGCACAGCTACGAGAGAGGTAGTCGCTGGTATAGACTGTGAGGTGTTGGGATGTGTATGGCAGGAACTGGACTATAGGATTGATATCTGCCGCGTCACCAATGGTGGACATATGGATCACCTGTAAAGTATGTACGAAATTTGGAGAGATACTCTATCCATTGATATAAGCGTTTCCGTTCTATATGTATTAGTTATCGTTCTGTAGGCCTCCGAAACCCCGGAAAGACTTTAGAATCGCTCTGTATTTACTCATACGTACATTTTTGTGCCTCTTATAAGGTAGCCTTTTATAATATTTGGACCCAAAAATTTTAATGGCTTTAATAAATCACTCTGTCTTAACACGTTTTGTAACCGGTATTTTCTCAGATAATCTCTGGTATTATTTAATTCCATCAAAGTTGTTTTCATACACAATCTTTATTACATTAATAAGACAATTGAATAAGTTATTCTTTTTTGTAAGTCATTCTTCGACATACTTTATCTCCAAAACGCTAAGTACGTATACGCTACGTATTGATCTAATATATTTATGAGAATTTTCAATATTGTTTACTCATGCTGCTACCGACATCTATTTGAAATGAAGCGTCACATTTCAAACCCCATTCACAAGATGAAATTCGCTAAGACCTAGATTTAAATCTCCAGGACAGAGAAAGACAGAACTGACAATGAACGTCGTTTGTGTGTCTGGGAAGTTGTCTTGTGGACTTGTATACTGTATTTTATTTCATAGAGTGCAGTTTCACAGAAAGGACTTTGCCGACAGACCTTCTACTGCCCCCTACTAATTGGTTGTCATAAATAAATGTCTTCTTTACTGTGACGGAAGTCTTGTCTTCTTCTGTCAGTAACCAATCACAACCCTCGTTCAGAAGAATTGACAGGCTCCTGTCAAATCCACGTGGAGGCAGAGTTGCCGCATCTTTTCCCAATTCCAAGAATCCCATCAATCTCATTACGAGGGTCACCAGGATTGTGGCAACTGTGCAATGTTGGGACTAGGGGACAGGATGGAATTGTCAGAGGTGTTTGTGTAGGAAGTCATAAATCTGTAAGTGGGTGTTCAAATTAGCCACCGAACTGCACTCCTTGAAATCAAATGGAGTATACTTGCTAGTGGCAGGCAATCCTTGATCCTTACCTGTACAATTGAATATAGTATTCTAGCTACACTGTTTTGCTTTTCCCCTTCTACTGTAAATAATAAATCTCTACAGTGATACAAGACAGTCTGGAGTGAGGCAAGTGATACACCGGTTTGGAGCTTACGTAACTGTTCTACTGTATTAATCTTATGGCTCTTGAAATAATGAGAGAATTGCCACGTGGATATGGTTTTTTTAGGGAAATACATTTTATTGAAACAATGGAACTAAAATCTTACCTTTAGCCTGTCTTCTTTTGATTTGAAGGCTGGAATTAAATTCCCTTTTAGTAGTTCTCATAGATTTTTCATTTGTTCAATATTATCTATAAAACTTTTTCTGTAGATGTTTATTTTATGATTGATGCTTCTCAATTTTGTTCTTTCCTTAAGCCCTCGTTACATGTTCTGTCCAGCAATGTGTAACCCTCAGTTCTTCTAAGAAATTTCTTTTGTATGGATTCTATTTGTCTCGGCTGATCCTTCTTAGTGTCCAATCGAACAAACGATAAGGAAAATCATCTCCAATTCATGATGATGATATGATTATGATAGGATGCAGCCGCTTTGTCGCCGTGCACCTGTGGATTGTACATCTTTAAGGTGTCAAACACGAGGTGCTTGATCTATAAGACCACAGCAGGAGTGCCTGTGCCGGGACCCCGCTGTGACCTTAAGTAATCCCCACGCCGTACGTGAAGATTTTTTTTTCGTGTCAAAGTTTTAAACCCTGTCCCGCCAATGAATCGTGGATCATGGCTTGCATATCAATAGGGAATTATTAGGTGTATACGCATTAATACTTAAAGAATTATTCTAATTCGATATCTGTTTGACAAACGATACATAAAATTTATTGGACAGGATCGGATTTGATTATGTACGTTTGGATATGCCTGCTGGAAAATCCGATAAATACTCATAAGCTCCGTATCCAAAATTAATTTGATCTGAAGTTCCTTTGCCAGCGTAGTGTGCGCAACGACATGAGACTGTGGCGTTACGTCTAAATAATAGTCATAGGTATGAACCCCGTGGAAGGCATGGATGATTGTTCTTTGCCAATATAATGCTTTGTTGTACGATACCATGCTGAGTCTAAGTCACAGAGGATCACTTTGCATACTGTACAACATGGAATTTGTCCTTTTTATAAAAATATGTGTTTTCGATGTATTTTGTGGTCGCAAAAACAAATCTGCAGTTTATCTTCCGTCTACGGGACAGTGTGTTCGATGATCTCCTTCATCCCCATACCGCGGAATCATAAGTAGTAAACTTCCATTCAAACACGCCACTATTCTTATATTTACCCCTCTCTACTTGTGTCTGATGGTCTCGAATTTAGCTGTTTAATCACGACTTTTCGACATTTTAAATGTTTTCAGATTTATTGAATATATCGTCCTCCTAATGTACTTTGTGACGTTAAGTATACAATTGTGACAAACCCTTCCTTAATAGGAAGGCTTTTGTTTCTTTCCAGAACCCCCCCTTTCCCACCTGCACATTTTCCTTCATTGTTGAATTTGTGATCATATTCAGAGACCTCTACATTTTCGAAGATCAGTTTTCTAACATTTGTTGGCGTCCAAGAAAATCCCTTCCGAGAAGTTTTCAATAGAAAGTGAGGCAAGATCCTTTCTTCAACGAAAGTCAATGGCTCTGGGTTGCAAGAACTGGCGGCGTCCAAAATATCTTCATGAAGACTTTACTTTGGAAAAATCAAAGTTTTGGAGTCTATATCATCAATGAAATGGCTCAATCCATTCAGAAGTCGTTTGATAATGTGTCTTCGAATATTTTCTCTTGAAATAACAAACATAAAATCATAAAAATTAATTATATATTGGAATGTTTCTGTCCAGAATTGGGAACATTTTATGTGCAGAAATGGGAACATTGCACTAATTATCCAAAATTCCCGAGTAAAAGTGTCCCGGGTATTGAAAAAGAAATTGACATCACCTAACAATGGCCAAAGTCCTGTTCTTCGGAGTGAAAATATGATAAACCTCTTGCAAAATAATTTAATCTTCTTTACAGAGAATAATTTACCACTCAATATTACAACAGGATGAAATATGAATATATTCTAATAACCTTTGCTTACTTTCATCTATCTGGAGCTCGTATTTCACACACAATCTTACTCCCATGTGTCGCAATCAGCGCTGGAATGTTACTGCTTTCTATGGGCTAGCTAAACAAATATATGAAGGATTCTCTATAAGTACAAAGTGATAAAACATAAAGAGTGTCCAGGATTAGGACCTGTCCGGTAATTGCTCCCCTCTCCTTTTAATACGAGAATGTGTAGAAGTACTTCTTTAAGTTTTAACGATGTATTCTACGTAACTTCACATAATTTTTTTCATCCATAACTTTAAAAAAATTCTTAAATATGTATGCATACACAGTCCGACAAACAAATTATAAACTGGTATTTGTCTTAGTATGGTCACAGTCTAGTATATACAGTCACGAAGCTCAATACGTAAGGAATATGCATCTATAGATAGTTGCTAACCACTAGGATCGCTACTATCGACTCATCACAGACAATGCGAAGTAGTACCTGCACAGTCTATTGTTTCTAGTACACTCACAACTCAAGCTCCGTGACTGTATATACTAGACTGTGGTATGGTCCTAAATTTGGCTGTTAAAAATATCATGAAAAGATACTGTCTTACATTCCCTATTAAAATTAATATTAGCTTGCATTGCTTTTATTTTTTACTTCTGAATAAAAACTTTAATTACGTTAACTATTGTCACGAAATAAAAATCGAGTAAAGAGTTGACATCATGTTCTGTGTTAAAGTCGGTAAAATTATATTTGAGACGGTTATATTGATACATCAAACCCACCAGGGCAAATTTCTGTTCATTTCACAAAATTTACACTGGTTTATTCGTATTAAGGAAGACCAAGAAGATCTGTAAACGATTTAAGACCAAGGAATTCAACGTAAGAGTGAAACGAAGAATTAATCAGTGAAGTCATTGATAAAGTACGTACAAATTGAATATTCTGTGACTTTGGAAATGTAAGAGGCGTTTTCATTGTAGCTAAGGAAAGCATAAGAAGAATGTTATATAGAATTTAGATAAAAGGAAAGTCTGTCTACGGTATGTTCCTCACAGCTTGACAGATCAACAACAGAGCTATCATGAATACGCCAGACATATTTGCAACTGATTGAAGGAACAAAATTCTTTGTACCATTCGAGACAGACGATGACACGCGGTGTTATTGTTAGAGCCAGACGCAAAACTATTCGAGAACGAAGAAATAATGTTTTTCGGAATCTGAATTCAAGATCAAATTGATTTGTTTCTGCGACAGTAAAGACGAAAATTCTTAACCTTACTATGACCTCCATTGCGTAGTGCTGTCTGAGAGTTCGAGAACGACTGTGGACGTGAATTTTTCATTTAAGGCACAAATATTGTGAATTAGACATAGTTTTTAGATCAACAATGCGCCATCTCACAAGGAGGCTGATGTGTAGGAGTTTCTGGTTCTAGAACAAAACTCTGTCCATCTTCACTCCATTCATATTATCTAGATTTGGGGCCATAGTATTATTTCCTATTCTTGAAACAAAACTATCCGTTAAAAAATATATTTGGAGATGTTGGTTGTATCGAAGATGACGTCACGAGCTGTCTGTGAACTGTTACATAACAGGACCGCCACAAGCCTTTTCAGTTCTCATGCCACTTATGTTGAAGCTACAGGAATGTATTTCGAATAAATACCGGTAAACGTGATTTTGAGCATAACTTTAATTGTTTTATCAGTACTTCTGTATCATTACTTATTCGCCGCAGTGCGAAGCTAAGTTTAAAATACCAAATTAAAATGTGTTATCCACGTTAAGAAATCATACTTGAAAATGTTAATTGATTGGCTTCTAATGCCGATCACTTAGCAACTAAGCAGTTGTCTGTCAATTTGAAACGATCAGCTCGTTACGGACATCTTTTTTTTTTGCCACCTAGAGGTATAAATCCTGCATTTTCTCACAACGTAATTTCTACTGTTTTAATATGTTCTTCTCTTTTATCATCTTCCAGAATCAAAATCATAGGCGTACATTACTATGGGTACTATCAAATTTATAGTATTATTCTATGTGTTATTAATTCGTAATGATGTACTAGTCTACATAAATAATTTAATTCACTATTTATTTTATTGGCATATTTTAATTTATTTCTTACGTAGCATGAATCATAACTAGACTTCGTGGAATTGCCACGAGAATCGTAAGGTTTACTACGCACGCGGTATAGACTGTATGAGAAGGGGACGTGCAACGGATTGAGTATGCCTCTGATGTAAACACTGAGCAGTATACTGCGGTTACAATGAAACCTGTATCCTGCAGTCTAGAAATGTAATGAATGATCATTGATGTAAGATTATGTCTAAACATGTAAATAAACAATTATTTTGTAGTGAGATATATTAACTCTTAAAATTTAATGTAATATACTCACATCATCCTTGAATATGTGCATTGCAGATAAGAGTTACTACATTTTGAGCGACTGAAAAGTGAACCTCCGATGGTCACTCAAACAGTTTTTATATTGGGAAAATATACGTTCAACATCACACGATGTAATAGGTGCATATTTGAAGAACGGAAAGTCACTACTTTTTAGTACACCAACTTCAGACATCTTGTCGTGACCTGATAGTACATCATTTATAATACGAAGTTGTGAATAGGCAGAATTTTCAGCAATAATGTTTCTCAACTTACATTTCACTTTTTCTGAAATTAGTGAACTGTTATTTTGGATAACGGTTTGTGATACTTTACACATTATATTAAGGGCTTCTGAGAGTTGTACTGCCTCCGGGAGTAAGGGTATTCCAGGGGCAATTGTTTGGAACAGCAACACTCTCATTGTAGTATGTTTGGTTGAATTCTTGTCTCCACAGAACAAATGTTAAGCTTTGACTATTCCAACCACAGTAATGCAAAAACAAGTGCTTACATAGGTAGCTGTAGCTGCTCTATCTATTTGGACCGGTCACATCTCTTAACATGAACTGCTTATACTACGAGACTGGGAGGTCGCCCACCTCCTCTATACTACCGTACATCGGCAACCTGATTGCATGCTGCGTGTGGCAATTCAACGAAGTCTAATCATAACCAATGTAGATGAACTTGTTTATTTTTCTGTAGTCTAATGAAGCATAATTTTTCTTTCTTTTATTCAGACACCATTGTTTTGTTTTTTTAGTTTTTAATTATTCTAATTACATAATTGTTAAAACCATGCATCGTGGGTCCCTATCACCACGACATGGCGCATCATCAGGTTGCGGATAGAGGAGACGGCCTCCAGATATGGAGGGTAGCTGCGAATATATTGAACAAGCAGTCGTGGACAGCCGTTAAGGGGTGGTCCTCCAGATTGGGGGTTGGACGAGGGGCTAGCAACCCATCAACGTAAAAAACAGCTTGTTACGAATTCATACAATAAGCCTCGGAATGGGACTGATTCTCTGGCACGACCACAGCAAAGGAATAGACTGGATTAATCTTGCACAGGATAGGGACCAATGGCGGGCTTATGTGAGGGCGGCAATGAACCTGCGGGTTCCTTAAAAGCTATTTGTAAGTAAGTAAGTACATAATTGTTAAAAAATAGGTGGGAAAGAATTTATATCATACATAATCAGTTGCGCCACAGAGATGGATTCTTGTGAGAAGTTCATTTTCTCCAAAATATTTGAGTACTTTTCTCCACTCCCTGCTTAAGCCTTTGATTGTGCAACACAGAAGTTATTAAAAGAAGACTTTGTCTTTACAAGTAAATAAGCCGACAGTGAGTGTTCCTTTTCGTTTTGTTTTTGGAAATCTGTCCGTTCATTCAGCCCACCAATCTAACGCGACTCAACGACGCTAACGAAGTAGGAGATGTGAGAATCTTAGAATTTCAGAGAGAGGAGATTATTTTTTGTCTTATATCGGATTAAAGATAAAGAAGAGAAAACTGAAGGTTTTGGAGGGAAGGGTGGAAAATCTCCTTCATCCCTAGCTTGTGCGGTTCCATTTCTTTTGTTACACTACCGGATTGAAATCAGTAAAAATAGAATGGAGGAAAGCAGTTTTGTGTGTTCGCCAGTTTAAATCCTCCAGTATGTGAGGGCTGGCCAACTTGGATTCACTTCTTCGTAGCCCAGACTTTCATACTATTAGTTAAATAATCTATATTTAAAATAAAATAGTAGGTAACACGCGATACATAAGGCATGCACTCGACTTCTATTCTGCAGTTAACGTTTGATTCTTTTCACACTCTAATTACACACAACTTTCCGAAAGTAGTGTTATATGAAGCAATTATTTTGAGTATTTACTCATAAATGCATGTTTCGAGCTTCTCATGCATAATAATTTTTCTCTTTTTGTTTGTGTTTGTACCGGTACTGTCTTTTCTTCTACAGAGAGTTCCTATGCAGACGGTCACAGGTGTAATGTTCAGTCGGCGGTAGTGCGGAGCTCCCATCCCGAGGAAGCTAAGCTGTGAAGGGTTAGTGGGATCGGTCTGCGCAGGGCAGCGTGTACGGACTTCTCCCGTATGACGACGTATGACTACTCGCCGCCCTCAACAGATTTTGTTAGATAGAGGTTGGTGTGGGACCGGTCTGCATAGGAATACTCTGTACATCGAAAGATTTTCTATTATTGACTAGCCGTACCCGTGCGCTCCGCTGCACCCATTAGAAATAAATATTAAGTAATTACATAATTAAAATAGGACATTTGATCCAGGGAACATTCGTGTTTGATATAAGAATAAATCGTTTATTATGTTACTTAATTTAAATTGTATTTGCATAATTAAAATGCGATCATTTTGATCCAGAGACCACTCATTTGGTCATAAAAATTATTTTAGGAAATACAGGAAACGAATGTACAGAATAGCCTATCAAGTTTTCTGTGCATAAGAATCTATTTTAATCTTACCTGTCCTCGATTCACTCAGAAGTTACTGTAATAACATTTTAGCATTATGTCCATCTAGAGAAACTACACTTTCCAATGGTGAATTAATAATTAATTATACAAATCGGTTAATTTAGCTTCTGATATTACTTCATACAAACACAGAAACATTATCTGTAGGCTATCTTTCATAGCTTTCGATTGTTGCTGTCCAAGGCCCCTTATAGACGAAGTCATTTGTTTTTTAATTCATTACACGGCCTTAGATGGCAGTTATTTTAATTTTGAAACTCATTTATCTCATTAAATATCAGTCCTATCAAAATGTTTTAAAGAATAAAACTTATCGGAAATTATTTTTAAAGAAACTTTTGTTATGTAACATTTTTCACAAAAATCAATAATAAGCGCGATATTTCGATTTATTTAATTCAGGCCCCCTTATAACCCCCCTTTTAAATAATGTATTTTGAATGCCATAGCCTAAAATCTAAGTTACAACGAACTTAATTTATATTCCAATTTTCATCGAAATCCGTTCAGCCATTATCGCGTGAAAAGGTAACAAACATACATACACACAGACAGACAGTCATGCAGACAGACAGTCATGCAGACAGACAGACAGACAGACAAAAATTTCAAAAAAACGATTTTCGATTTCAGGGTGGTTAATTATATATGTTAGGACCAATTATTTTTGGAAAATCGAAAATTACCAGAAAAAATTCGGGTACAGATTTATTATTAGTATAGATTCAACTATTAATCTGAATAAATAAGTGTATTTTTTTCTTAAAAATTTAAAACGTCTCTGACGTCACAATATTTTATTAATGAATTATTTTCATTACATTTCATTTATTATATTCCATAGATCTTACATGAAGCTTTAAGATGTGGAACAAGTCAAAATTTTACAATATTACAATTACAAATTTTTACAATTTTTACAGTTTTACAATTTTGTAATTTTCTACAATTTTTTACAATTTTCCGCAATTTTTTACAGTATTTTGGCGAGATGTAGTGAGATGCGGTGAAGTCCGAGGATTCTCCAAAAGATTACCCGGCATTTGCCTTTTGGTTGGGGAAAACCACGGAAAAAACCCAACCAGGTAATCAGACCAAAGGGGTGAAATAAAGTGAGGCCGAGGACTCGCCATAGACTATCCGGCTTCAGTCCCACGGCTGGGAAAACGTAGCACATAGATATTATTTCAATATAAAAATAGAACCAGTATTATTGAAAATGTTTTACTTACTCCTTCCTCTCTTTGAGCAAGAGGAGTGTTGGCGGCTGTTTTGTTGTCTGATTTGTACATCCTTTTCATCTGTAGTGTACTATACGACTGAAAATTTTATATTCAGTGCATGCAAGTTAGGGAATCACCTTATCAGTTTTAACGATTGTACTCATATTTCAGGATGATGTAAGAAATACCAAACGATTTGGAGATATTGATCAAAATTTAAAGAAATTTAACACAGCAACAAATTTTTATACGTACCTCAAAATGTAGATACAATATTTAAAACAGAACAAGAAATTTCATACTCTTATAATACTGTATAAGCAAAGTTGAAGATAGAAAAGTTATATGCAAGCGGCTGCCATTTTATCTTAATTAGAAAATATTATACAGGTTTTTTTCACTTAATTATATTTAGAAGAACAAGAAATAAAGAGGAAATGAGATTCAAAGGAAATAGACGTGACATGGAAGGTTGTAGCCTATTAAATAATGGAATTAATTGTATTTTTTTTATCAAATTAACAGTTTTAACTATTTGGTAACATTATCCCTTTTTGAATTGAATAAGATATAACTTATATAAAGTAATAACACTTAACCAAATATGTTGAACAATAAAGAAAACAATTTGGAAGAAAGAATTAGAGTGAGAGACTGTTAAAATTCTATGAAATCTTAGCAGTACCGACATAGATCTATATTACTGTACGGTTCAGAATCTTGAGTAATGAAGAAGATAGAATAAGAAAGATTACGTCATCCAAATGAGATTTCCCCGTTAGATAATAAAAATGAACAAGAGAAGAAAGAAACTAAATAAAATATTACATTGAAGAAAGATTACGTCATCCGAATGAGATTTCTCCGTTAGATAAAAATCTGAACTAGAGAAGAAAAAACTAATTAAAAAATTAGACAAGACTTCAAAACATTTTCAATACGCGAAAAAATGCACAGATACAGACAAAATTGGAAAGACGAAGTTCATAGAATGTACCAGAACAAATACTGAAATAAAATATTATGTTACCTACCAATAGGTAAAAGAGATACTGGTAGATCAAGAGAGAGGTCGCACTGAAGTCGGAACAGTTTATAAAATCTGAACCATGTTTGTAGATGATGATGGTGATATTCGAAGAGCGTTCATGTAACAGGCAGTTTCCCACATCCTTTCAGGTTTACTGTTTTACTATACAGGGTTGTTTCCGATCTCTGATAACGAATGTGAGTGACGTCATGTGCGTCAGGAATCACACCGACAGCTGAATTGCGGCGAGAGATGACAGACCAATAGTGAGTGATTTCATAATCAGAGTGCACGGTATATCACAGTAGCAATGCCCAAGAAAATCGAGCCTTTTTGGGAGGGGTACATAACTTTTTCCGATGCCAAGTACAGTTACGTGAAAATCATTGGATCCTGCAAAAAACGTGGTTTCATTAGGCTATTTTCAAGAAAGACATCTTGTGTGTACCTAATAAGACTGGCAAAGCTCGGATGCGATTAATTCCAGAGTAGAAAAAGCAAGCAAATCCACCCCTCGTCACAAGTCGCCGTACCCCACGAGATGATACAAATGAATTCCATTCGAGATTTACTAATCTTATGAAGTACACAGAAGATGCCTTTATTGGAAATAACTAAACCTCGTTTATTGTAGGCTTATTTTATTTCACTTAAATATACTTGTCATCGGAAAGGATTGTTCTCCCAAAAAGGCTCTAGTTCTTAGGAATTTATGCTGTGAGTCGCCGTGCACTCTGACTATGAGATCATGTACTACTGGTCTGTCACCTCGCACCACAGTTCAGCTGTCGTGACTCCTGACGCACATGATGTTATTCAAATTCGTTATCAGAGATCGGAAACAACCCTGTATATTAATTATAAGAAGACGAAGAAAGGAATTTCTACTATTAGAAATATCGTAACAATTACACTCTATACCAGATGTCTTTGGAGCAGATATAAACAAGGGAAGTCCACACCTGTGGAGTAACGGTCAGCGCGTCTGGCCGCGAAGCCAGGTGGCCCGGGTTCGAATCGGGGCAAGTTACCTGGTTGAGATTTTTTTCCGGGGTTTTCCCTCAACCCAATACGAGCAAATGCTGGGTAACTTTCGGTGCTTGACCCCGGACTCATTTCACCGGCATTATCACCTTCATATCATTCAGACGCTAAATAACCTAGATGTTGATACAGCGTCGTAAAATAACCCAATAAAAAAAAACAAGGGAACCAAATGCAAGAGAGCGTGGTTCACACGATACTAAATATCTGTGTATGAATTAAGTGACCGACTACGTTCATATAACGAAAAGTAAAAATTAAAGTAATGTGTCTTTGAATATACCTTCTTGCATCAGTCACTAGTTGTCCTGCTGTCGTCTGCTCATACACCGCACAGATGCTAGACGCAATAGAGCTGTAGTAGTGGACGCGTCTCTGAATACCGTCTGTAACCAGGATATGCACGCGCTAGTGTCTACAACGCTCTCAGCTAAGTAATGACTCGCCAACCAATGAGAGCGCAGCGATAACATGAGATGCATCGAGACCCTTGTTATGGTCTGCTGCAAAGACATCTGGTATAGAGTGTAGATTGTAATAACAGACCTATTTATAACTTTCGTACTGTTTTTGAAAAATATAGGTAACTTCAAAATATTTTAACAGAATTCTGTGTGAATAGTATCAGTACATCTTTATAGAATATTCTTTAGATAAGTACTGTTTGAAAGTTACGAGTAGGAGTAGATCTAGTTGAAAATCTGGGAGAAATTTTGCACAATAAATTATTTTAATAATTTATTTTAATAATTTATGTGTTTATCAAATTGTGAGAGGTTATAGAAAATAATAGAGGAGATTACGCATTGTAATGTCTAACTGCTAATAAAAAAAAATATTCCCTCTGTTTGGAATAGTGAAAATGTTCAATGTGAGTGCAATAAGGATTATTTTAATATACAGTATAATTAAAATGCTGGGAAAGATAAGACGTCGTTGAGAATAACTAATTATTTCACTTTACTCGTAATGTAGCTTGGATTGTTTCTTTTTTGTAATTTGCATGTAGCCTATGTCAATTTTATTTTTGTGTCCTCAAAATGTTCACATAATTTAACACATTAACTCAGATTGGATCAGGAAGAGGAAAAGGAGTTGGTTGGGTCACTGGCTGAGAAGAAACTACTTACTGAAGGATGCATTGGAAGGAATAGTGAACGGCAGAAGAATTCGGAGTAGAAGAAGATATCAGATTATAGAGGACATTTTGCATTTGAACATTCTGCAACATATGTAAAAGTAACATTTCTTGCGCCTTTTGCCATTACCGAAGGTTTAAATAGCCTACAAGCAGTCAGTTGAAAATACAATCGCTTATTTTAATATAAATGTATTTTGCTTTCATTCCTCTTCATGCAAGATACCATTTACCGCTGTTAATTCATGTTTCATTAATAGTTTTTACCAAAATGCAGGTCTTTCACTGCAAACCCAACATTCTCCAGTCCTATCTTCCCTATTTTCCGCCTTCCTCTTAGTCTCCGAATATGATCCATAGGCCTACCTCTTAATTTGTATATCATCTGTCATCTTCTCCCCCAAACTTTTTTCCCTTTCACCATTCCCTCCAGAGCAGTCTTCAGTAGGCAGTTTCTTCTTAGCGAGTGACCCAACCAACTTATTTTTCTCTTCTTGATCAATTTCAGCAATAGGCCTATTCTTTCTTTACCCACACTTTCTAGTCCAGCTTTATTTCTTATTCTCTCTGTCCATTTAACACACTCCATTTTTCTCCATAATCATATTTAAAATGCTTCTAATCATTTTTCTTCCCTTCGTCGTAATGTTCATGTTTCTACCCCCATACAATGCCACACTCCATACAAAGTACTTCACTGATCTCTTCCTTAGATATTTTTTCCTAGGTCCAGAGAAGATGATATTTTTTTCTATTAAAAGCTTCCTTCGCTATAACTATCCTGCTTTTGACTTTCTAGCAGCAGCTTGTTGTAGAACACACTAAGTATTTTAAGCTGTCCACTTTTTCTACTAACGGGTATGTCATTTCGAATTTATACGTTTACCTTCTTTATTTTTCTCCCGATAACCATGCTCTTCGTCTTATTTACACTTATCTTCATCCCATACTGCTCACAGCTGTCATTTAACTCCAGTAGCATATCCCTTAATATCATCTCTTAAATCATACTTGGCTGAAATTTATTAAGAAGGAGATAGTTTTACCTTAACTTGGATAGAATTTAAAATTAATTAAGTACAAACTCTACTCTTTACAAATTACGCAATGTGTGAATACCGGTAACATCTTACAAGAACGTTGTAAGAATATTTTCAATATTTAAAAGTTGTCCAACAATAAATTCGAGTTGAAATTTCACAGAGGTTACGTGAATTACATATTACAACAGCAGAGCGTGAAGTAAATTTTGTTGAAATGTTTATCCTGTTATAATAATTATATTTGCTGTACTAGAATATTTTATTATTTTTAGTATTGACATAAACAGTTTTGCGAATTTTAGTTACATTTTGACATTTGCCTGGCTAATATGTATCGGGACTTTTTAAAAATATTTTATTCACAGTTGGAAATGGAAGAGTAAATATGCAGACACAGTGATAAAATATTAGTGGGCATTCAAACTGCCATAAATATGATTGAAATCTTTAAATGTGAGAGGGAAGAAGGATATACTTTTTTTTTTTAAGAAAAACAAGTTTATAAATTGTTTCGGGGAAATTTTTCCATTGTGAAAAAATACATTGACTCCATGCCAGGATGATATGTGGTAAATCGAACTTGAATTTAATTATCGGTCTAAAGAAAATTTGATAGACTTCTTGGAGAATTTAAAATAGTACCTGAAGAAAATTGTTCCACATTAATGATTCTAAAACTTAAAATCATTCAACTGTCTTTTCATTCTTTCACACTAAGATTACGAAGTTAGTTAAAAAGAATCTTTGATCGATTCCATGAGGAATATATCCTATACTTGCGTTTACTTGTTCCTTAATTAAATCCTGTTCCAGATTAATGTGTTACTGTACTAGAGATTCCGACATAATTCCCGCAGCAGCCGAAATGTAATTATTGGTGAAAAGATTTGGTGTTCAGACGCGTTCTCCAAAGACACTGCTGTTTTTTTTTATCATAATATTAAAAATAATAATTATTATATAACTATTTAAATTTTGATTATACTTAAATTGTTTGGTTAATTACCACCACTTATGTATTGCAATTACGACACACAGCTTCTTGTTTGCGATGGAATTTTTTATTTGCCTTGGATTTGAAAGCTCAACTTCGTCGTCGTGTAGTCAACAACTTTAAAGAACAGACTTTTAAGATCCGTTTCGCTTGCTAGCAATGCTGATTACCAGACACCAGATTTTCGGTTCCGATACTGAATGTTAGGTGTAGGTCAGTTGCAGGGAGATCATTGAACTCATTGCTACGCTCCCTCCATACGCTGTCGCTGTGTAGGGACAGAAAATCCACTGTCTGCTGTGATTGTATTGTTCCTGTGAATTCCGAAATATCTGTTAGCGATAGGTTTATAGACAATGCCTATACTCTGTCCAGCGAAAGAATAAAGTTGTGTGAACTATAGAACACCAGTAAACCTGTTCTCATTGCAACAAACAAGAAAGTTGCTATTAATTCGAAGATCTCAAGGCCACGTGCATTAATTCACATCACTTTATTCTTTCGTTGAACAGACTGTAGTGTAGTCCATTCATGAAATTTTCGTTTGATTTTGTTTTTATTTACTACTTTATGTCATTCCCTCTCTTGTACGGTTCTAATGTCACCTCATCTTGTATATTCTGGGTTTCAGCGATTGAAATTTTCTTACTTGTCAGTTTGCAATCAATTGAATTAAATTGTAATGTAAGACTACTTGTCGAACTTAAATTGTTCGGACCACTTCAGAATCTCTGTGCATCATGTGCGTGTAATGTTCGGCCACTAGAGATGAACAAAACTAACTGCCGCTCTCGCTCGCTGTGTTCGTTGCATTTGTCTTTCGAGTCTCGTCTCGTCATTCTCGTGCTCTTCGAGTCTCGCTCATCATTCTCGAAATAGCATTTGCTTGGCGTGGAAAGATTTCGTAACTTTGAATAACATAGTCGTACATCATTGAAATAAATAACATTATAAATATTTAAATGAGACAAAAAGACAAAACAGAACAGTAACTTATCATAGTTATCAAAATGTTCTGGTTATATTATATGATATTACCTATGGTTAGGCCTATATAAATAGAAAAAAAAAACAATTCTCAAATAAATTTGCATTTCTAAGAAACATGAAACATAACATTAATATCTTTGTACTTGAGATTGCACACTTGATCTTAAACATATGAAAAGAAAATTCCTAGCCTTTTAATAAGGGCCTAGTAATTAAATAAAGACTGGGCAACGGATTATTATACACTGAAAGGTAGAGATGATGTTTCAAATAGGCTACTTGATTATTTATACATATATAACAGTTGCCAAAATAGATAAAAGTTCATTCAGGTATAAACAACTGTGGCGATTCAAGGTTGCTTAACTTTGGGACTTCGGGAGTGATCAATCTCGAGTCTCGGAAAACTCACAACCAGTCTTTACGACAAGGACGCGACATAATAAAACATTGTCGTGCGGGTTTTCGGCTTTTCGAGCGCTGTTAGTCCCGCTTTCTCGATCGTTGTTCATCTCTAGTGGCCACTAATCATTATTTCAACTAATATTAGCTACTAATATATTAAATCCCTACATTGGAATCAGTGGTATTAGCTGTTATAATAATTGGAGTAATTGGTTGTATACCAACTGTATAGAATTACTTCCATGGATTTTCCTTAGAATAAGTAATCGTAGCAAATTCTTATTTAATAGAACTCGGACTCTAGTATCCGGGTGTGTAAAAATCTCATGATGTAAGGGAGTGATGATGGAGTAACGGACCTCAAAATATCGAGAAACGAACTCACTTGAATTGTAGCGTGATTGTGTACAATTCTGCAGCTTGTTTCGAATAATAGCGAAGAGACGGAAGCAGCATACCTCGCACTCAATCTGTATAGTATCTTCGGTAGGAAGGAAGTGGTGGTGGTGGTGGTGGTGGTGGTGGTGCCACGCCGCGGGCGAACCCCTGCTTTCAGCTGGACTAGTTTCTTGTGATCCGTCTAAACTTTCTTCTTCTCTTGAGCATCTTTAGAAGTAGCGGTAGAACTTTTCTCGAACTGAAGAACTTAGAATTCATGGCGATAAAGACTTGTGAGAGAATTTGTGAGAAACAACCTGCAAGATTCGCACTTTTTACAACACTCTGCTCTTAAAATAACTAGTGCGTGGTTCTATACATATAACTCTGTGATAACCAGCAGTTAAAGATATGGTTTTCGGTTTCATTTATTGCTAGTAAAGTACACCCTTCACAGCTAGAGCGACCTGGAGTCAAATCCCAGTGAATCCAAGTTGATTGGCGGTGCAGAAGAAGAGTGGCTTGGAAATAGTTTTTCGCCTACCTACAATCCAACTCTTATATTGCAACACACAAAATGGCGTTCAGAGATACCTATTCTAGAATTTTCTGATCGTGAAAGTGAACTTTCTAACCACTGGTTAAGTCAAAATCAAAGATTATGTATAAACTGATAAACTTTGAAATAGTTCCGCTGGTTCTTAGTAAGTAACAATGTTATCATACTCATGTCATAGATTTACATGAAAGGAAATTATCCAATGAAATCGATATTTATCTCTAAAGCAAATTAAAAGATTACAGCGCATCCTTAATAGTTATTTACGTAACTCCTTAAGAAAGCGAGTCTTTACGGTACGAGTGAAATGTTTATGGACAAACCATCGGGCGAGTCCGGAGACTGTCGTGATGAGTACAGTTAAAACGCTTTCTTAAGGAGTTATATACAATATTTTGTTTCATACTACTGTATATAAAGATATTTAATATTTGTTAATTATTGTTTCTTGGAGATGCACCAAATGTAGGCAGGCAGTACTTCATGTCCCATAACGTATAAAATGAGAACAACATTATAATAATGGTCGTCAGGGTAGTGCCCTCGTGCCATGGCATTGCCTAAATAAATTTTGTAATTAACTTATATCTTATTTTCAACTTACATTCAGAGCTTGTGAACTTACAAGTTCACAAATTTTATAAAAATACTGGTTTTCTATGGAATGATTCGAACAGAACATAGATTTGAATTACCGCGCCGTGTCAGAGACAATGCCGTTCGCCCTCTCATGCGCTGCTATATAGCTGTACAAGTATATTATTATTTGACATTCGAGCCAGCTCCCAACCAATTCTGTATGGGCATGAGCAGAATTGTTTTGTAATCCATTCGATGGAGCTTCACGGGGGTGCAAAGGGCAGGAGGAAAGGTCTTATCCATGCCATTCAATTGACAACTCGATTCGAGATGGCAGCACTAAATAAGGAATGTTTATTCCATGCTAGGGCTAACTTTCATGCCGGCAAATACGTTATTCAAAAGAGTGTAAGCAAAACTTTACGGTATCTGGCGTCATACATACATGTAATTGTGCTGTGTTGATGAGAAACGATAAATTATGAATAAAATAAATACTGCATTATAAAATCCACTTTCTACATCATATGAAGATGAACAGAAAGTAAATAAATAATGGAAAGGCTAACTAGATTTGAACATAAACTTGAAAAAAGGTGTTAAAATGTTTTTCCAAAAAAAAAAAAAAAAAAAAAAAAAAAACAAATGGATTTGTGATATTAAAAATTCTTTCTTCTGTTTTCCTTGTATGCATTTTGGTTATAACTGGCATTAGTCTAAGAAAGGTGTGATGGATTTAGTTTACATCTGGTAGCAAGACTCCCAATTTTATTTTAGCCAGAAATTAATGGAACTTATTGGTGAAAATCACAGGAAAATAGAATTCAATATAGAACAGTTTAGAAACCTTCAAAGTTCCGTGGATGTATTATTTTATTACTTGTTTTATTATTATTATTATTATTATCGTTATTATTATTATCGTTATTATTATTATTATTTTTATTTTTATTATTATTATTATTATTATTATTATTATTATTATTATTATTATTATTATTATGTTCGTAGGCCTAGAGTCCGGAAATTCACTATATATAACGTAAAGATTATTTTCCATACTGGTTTGGAGTGCAGAAAGAAGTAAAATTCGATATAGTATAAAACAAAAGAATATATTTCTCCATTTTTAAAATACATAAAATGTAGGCGAAGCAATAACATAAAACTGTATTATTTATTTATTCATAACATACTCTACACTTTGTTTATATGACTGTGTATATAGTATATCGTCGTTGAGTTTAAGAAAACTCCTATTTATTTATTTATTTATTTATTTATTTATTTATTTATTTATTTATTTATTTATTTATTTATTTATTTATTTATTTATTTATTTATTTATTTATTCTGATAGAGTTAAGTTCATGAGGCCTTCTCTTCCACACTACCGGAAGTGAAATATACATTGAAGCAACAGCAAAAGTAGTAATATTAATGGCAATACTTAAATATAACATCGTTATCATACACTTGTGTGACTTTACAGAAAATATTTTTTCAGGAAGAAGGAAAAAATAATTAAAAATCAATAGGCCTACACTGATCCTCGATGACGTCATTCAAGTTCATCATATTCACCAACATTTTCTACCAAATTATTTCATATTATTATGTAGGTCCTTTGATTTTTAATTATATTTTTTCTTCCTCCTGAAAAAATATTTTCTGTAAAGACACATAGGAGGTTTCATAAAATTAACGACAATATACAGAACGAGTACTGACGTAAAGAATTGGTTTGGGTAAAGAAAGGGTTGGGAATGTTTAAAAAATGCATTATACCGTGTCCATATTTATTATTGTGTCATTTTTAAATCTGTTGATTATTGGTCTTCAGATCGAATCTTGTAATCCTTGTCTTTTGAGAGCTGTGTAGAAGATAATATGGCAAGACAATATTCTACCTGTCCCGCGTCGTGGCCTAAGGCATCTTGCCTAGGACTCGCGTTACGGAATGCGCGCTGGTTCGAGTCCTAGTAAGGGAACAAATTTTCTCATGAAATTTCGGCCAGTGTATGGGACCGGTGCCCACCCAGCATCGTGATGCACTTGGGGAGCTACGATAGGTAGTGAAAATCCGGTTTCACAAACCGGCTATAACGGCTGAGGGGGATCATCGTGCTAACCACACGATACCTCCATTGTGGTTGGATGATGGTCCACCTCTGCTTCGGCATGTGGATGTGAGGCCAGCAGCCGACTGGTCGGTCTTGGCCCTTCATGGTCTGTAGCGCCGTGGATTTACTTTTTATTATTCTACCTGTTATTATTGATTCTAATTATACTAGCGAAATCGCTCGAGTATTCATTTCTTTTTAGAATATTTATTTTACATACTGTTGATAAAAACCGACTGTTATCTGCGCCATCTTTTCGTAAAAGTAATAACTAATGAAGCCACACTTACACGAACAAATTACCATCACTGTCGATTAATAGGTGACAGGTATCTTCGGACGCCAGTATACTATACGTGTATTATGAGAATGTGCCCTAAACATTCTCATTCAATCTTTTCATCAGACTGGCTAAATATATTTTACATAAGAACTGTAGTTTATTATTTCGCACGGTATTCTTATAGGTGACATATTAAGTACAAGAAATTTTCATTTTTGTCTATAATTTTGAATTTTCTATACCATAGATCTATTTTTAATTCTTTCATAATATCTATGTCTTTTCCTTGTTTAATTTAGTATAGCCCGAAGTCCTTAAAAATGTAATTTCATTCAGTCACATTTACTTATGACCAAAACTTTACTTCCATAATTGCGAATAGGCCTCTCCAGTTGTTTTAGGCAGAGATGTAAGTACTGTAATTAATAAATAAACAAAACAATTGACAAGAGGTTGTCAGCGCTGTTCGAAGATAGAGGGCTGGATTCCTGATTATGGGCTTCTCTGGAGTTTGGATTGGAGTCCAATTTGGATCGATTAGCTAGTGTGGTGTTTTCCGAGGTTTTCTTCACTATACATCACATAATAATCCAATAGGAATCATCGGACTCATCTTGTCAAAATACCATCTTATCACTCATTCTTCTGACGCTAGATAAGCGCGCAGTTGATACAGCGTTGTTAAATGATCAATTTGAAAGACGAGCAGACAGCAGTACATAAGTAAATGAATAGTTAGATATTACGTAAACAATTAAGTACCCGAATCATAGAAATAGAAAAATACAAACAAATAAGTAATAAATGAATAAATGAAGAAGTAAACAAGGAATTAAAGAAGGGGTAAATAAATAGTAAATATAGATATATAACTTTTGTTTATTTTTATATTAGTAGATTATTTTAGGACGCTTTATCAACAATTTAAGTTATTTAGCGTCTGAATGAGATGAAGGTAATAATGTTGGTGAGATGAGTCCGGGGTCCAGTACCGAAAGTTATCCCGCATTTGCTCATTTTGGGCTGAGGGAAAACCCCGGAAAAAACCTCAATCAGGTAACTTGCCCCGACCGGGAATCGAACCCTGGTTTTGCGGCCAGACTCGCTAACCGTTACTGCACAGGTGTGGACTCTTTTGTTTATAAAGGAGTAAAAATAATATGCTAAGAGTATCTAAATAAACAAATAAGTGTATCTGCAATAAAGAATACGAAGGATGTACAGTATTAATAAAATACATAACGGTATGCATCGATAAATACGCACTAAATAATTGATAGAGCTTTGATAGCTTTTTCACAAAAATGTTGTATTAAGTATAAAACTACTCTACCCTATCAATAATTAATTATATATAGAAATGTCAATAGGCTGAAGTTTCCATTATGACAGTTATAGGTGAATCCAAACATTTTCATTTCAGAAGATCATAATTCACTAGCCAATTAATCTAATAATTTCTGTTGTGTTAATATTTGTATTATAATGATTTTGTATTATTGGAGGCTGGCCTCCTCATGTTTGTTCTGTAAACCTGACAAGGCAAACATCTCTTTTTGGTGTGATACTTGAAAAGAATGCATAACTTAGATTATGCGTCACGTCACATGATTGGTTGGTTGTATTATGTATTGTCTTCAAAGCATAAATGAGAACTAGAATTTACTAATGAGTTTTCACTTCCGTTTGGAATGATGACTGAGAAACTTCAGAGTCATGACTAAGTTCATACAGACATCGTTATTAAAATTATTAAACCAGTGTTTGTAATTAAAGTTAGATCATTGATTGGCTGCTTCAGACACAGGGTTTTATTTTTTTGAATCAGAAATGTCTATTTTCATATTTTATTCTATTACTGGTGCGGAAAAACTAATTGAATTTTGTAAGTCATTTTGTTCTAATATGCAATATTTATTTCCAACCATCAACTTGAAGAAGCAAAGTCATTAAAACAAATTTTTATTTAGGCCAATTTTCCGACGACTAATCAAATATTGTAATTATTATCAAGTTTCTTTCATGTTTTAGGAATCAGTATGAAATGTCTGAATTTTAGTGATTTGTAGACAAAGTACTCGTATTTCTGAGAATCTTGGAATAAAAGTATTTATTTTAAGTCATATTGGTGTGTAAATTCAGTAGCTCGAAAAATTAATTAGGTTTATGTTGAAGTTTCTTATGAGGATCCGTGTAACTTTTTCATATAAGTCAACACAGAAAACATTTCTCAAAGTTTTTACAAACCTTTTCGCAACATATATAGATGACAGGGAGAACCACCGCCATACAAAAGTGATGGCAAATTAAATCCAAACATGCTGTGTCCTAGATTTCTGGCAGATATCTAGAAATGTCTGCAGTAGCATCAACAACTACAACACCTCCACGCTCGTGGCACCGGCTGCGTTTTGCTCTGAAGGAAAGGAATCAGCTTGAAAAGCAATCAAAAGTCTTCCTCGCCCGGTGTTAAGAAAGTTCAACTTGGTTGTTATTGCTTTTTTTCTCCTTCGTTTCTATCCTTTTTCTCCTACCATCTCTGTCTTTCTGAAACCAGCAAGTTAGCAATGTTCTAATCAACTACTGATAGACCTATATCCCCTAAGTTTCTTCATTAACACTACTAATTGAGAGAAGAGGGTGGATCATTTGCACCACGAAACCTACTTCATCTTCTGAAAGTCAGCCAGCCCACCAACATGAGTGAGGTTCTCAACAGAACATGCGTAAAAATATGATAAATGCCACAGGCTTTCTTATTTATGAAGTAATAAAAATAAGCATTGTGCTATCTAGGAAATGTAAGAATATTCTATTGAATTTTTACGGATTAGTTTCTTTTCCAGTCACAAAAATCCGACTACCTAAGTCCTGCACAATTTTCTAAGATTTACTTCAAGGACCCGCAACACAGAATAGCAAGTTACTTCCTGAATCTGTCCATCCGTCAAGCATAAATTTTTTGTTGCTTCGCGCAAGAAAAAAAGGACAATCATATACAAAATTTAGCACGACACTTGTGCTAGTACCGAGCACATAGTCCCCTTTCACCTCTTATATTCAATGCGGTTAAATTTACGCTATTTCTGAATGAATGGAAGAGATAATTGAATCGGTCATTTGTAAAACCATATGAGTTACAGAAAATAAGTTTCGAGAAAAATAGAAACAAATACCTATAGGCCTAGTTAATGGATTTTCTGTTAGGTCTGTGAAATTTTTACAGGAGAACCATACAAAAACATTGTATCTTAATTATCTAATTTCATACCACCTTAAAAGTTTTTTTTAAATTTCTTGGACTCATGTTGTTTTAACAGTACCAATAATAACAACTCCAGTATCCAGACAAAATATGGAGTGTCTTGTTTGTTGTAGTGTGAAATACATTATTATACAGTTTTCAATCAATTTATATTGTTAATTTTATTTCATATTCAAAATGATTCATATCATTCACAAATTAAATTCAAAATATCATACCCGATTAAAAAAAAATTATTCGCGAGTAATTAATTTTCATACCAGTGTGTCCCATGTTTAATAGCAATGTATGAGTACAGACATATCTTTAGTTCACAATAAGAAAATAACATAAATTGCATATTATCTCTCCAAAAAAGACGGTGTTTCTTGCTTTGGAATCTCTCTTCGAGGACTTTTCTTTTTATCATGCACTTCTACAACTCCTTGAAGGTACACAGGTACACATCTTGTTCATTTTTGCTTTCAAATGATGTAGTTTTATTAAAATGTCTATAGGATCAAAGTAGTTTTGGAAATATTTAGTGAAAGAAAATTGCTATCTAGCCATTTTTAAATAACATTTACACCATTATTTCCATTTTCGTATACACTAGTTAAGGATGAGCTGCTAAAAATCACAACTGTGCCATCAGCATATGGATATAAATGTCACTATATTTTTCTAAATTAACTTTTAACACTCATATATATATATATATATATATATATATATATATATATATATATATATATATATATATAACAAATAAAATTGACTCTAAAACAGTACATTGTGGCACGCCTAATTTCACATTTTGAATATTACTAAACTGATTATTAATTTTAGATAGGTTTGTATAAATTTATGTCCACTCCCGTGACACTCATGTTTTCTAATTTGTTTAAAAGTATGATCACTTGCAGCGAAAGCTTTTCTAAAATCTACAAAAAAAACACGTAAACATTTATTTCCCTCATCCAACACTGCATCATCTGTATACAAATTAGCTCGAAAACCAAACTGATTTTCAGATCATTTTTTTTTTCAAAATAATTCGTTAACCAATTTTTATTGAATTTTTCCAAAACTTTACAAATACTAGGTAAATATAATATTGGTCTGTAATTATTCATATTCTTTCTATCGCCAGACTTGTGTACTGGAACAATTACAACATTCTTTAAAGAATTTGTGTCCGAATGGGAGGAATACTTAAGTAGAAAGTAATTTAATTCATTACACAAACACTCCTGGAGACATAATATTTATAGTGTTTCATTCGGTATTCTATTTTAAATATAATCAATTTGAGAGGAAATGAACTTTAGTAGATTTTGAGTAAATTATATAGATATATTACATTTTTAAAATAAAGATCCATTGTTTTAGTAAAATTATTGCGCTGAGTTTTTTCCGTTTCCGAATAAATTGAATAGTCAGTACAAAATATAAAGAAAATCCATTGCATATTTCAGGAAAATTCGCTTTGTACATGTAAATAGATAGATGGATGGATAGATAGATTTCTTATAGTTGCTTATTTAACGACGCTGTATCAACTACGAGGTTATTTAGCGTCGATGAGATTGGTGATAGCGAGATGGTATTTGGCGAGATGAGGCCGAGGATTCGCCGTAGATTACCTGGCACGGTTGGAGAAAACTTCGGAAAAAAACCAATCAGGTAATCAGCCCAAGCGAGGATCGAACCCGCGCCCGAACGCAAGTTCAGACCGGCAGGCAAACACCTTAACCGACTGAGTCAAGCCGGTGGCTTAGATATGGATGGATGGATGGATGGATACAGAAAGACAGACAATATGCTTGGTCAGACTTGAACTGTACAGATTAAGTCTCGATCATTCGGATTATTACAGTCCCGATAATTCTACAACTATTTAAACGCCCTCTACTATGGGAATAACAGAACAGAAAACATACTAGTGGTATAGTTTGCTTTAGACCTAAGGGTTTTTATTTTTCATAATTTATAAATGGTAGAAGACCGCAAAATGTACGTTAATCTAAAAAAAAAAATGCTTGCTGATTCTGAGGTACTTAAATAAACCCAATATTGAATACTGTTGAATATACTGAAGTTAATGTATAGTCGATGTTTAGATTTTCGTGGTTTGTTATTATGAACAATCTTCTTCGAACTTTGTATTAATTTCTGTCTACAATTTTGCGGTATGTGCTTCTTGTAGCATTTTATAGTGGCCTGGTAGCTACCATTTCGTGGAATATTGCAAAACTTGTGGTTGTGGTTGTTTAACTTTCCTTTCGAGCGACAGAGGCTGTGTATAGACTTCGAGATGATAAGATGATAATGGGGCTGTGTGGATGGCATTGAGCACTGCACTAAAATGAAAGAATTCTCCTCAGAATATTCTTAAATGGTACAATAATGGGCGAACATCTTGGCAACTGTTTATTTATTTAGTACCACACTTGCAGTATACATGTTGGAAAACCGTAACTTAAGTTTTAAATAAGAAAAGAAAATGATAATAATGAACATAGATGAAATATGATTTGAGAATCGGGGCATCATGTTTGCGCCACTTGCGATAGCGCCATAATTTTCTTGCGCCATTTGCTGTAGTGCCGTAACGTGTTTGCTCCACTAATGAGTCATATATGAATTCAAAAACATTTTTGTTTTCTGTTGGTACCACGTTACGATATTAGGACATGATTCTCCGTCCAATTTTCCCTGACTAAGGACTAGGGCTAGGACACGAATAAACGCGTGGTTTTACATGTTTCTTGTTTTATGGGCCTCCATGTGTATTCCATTCATTTTCAAATACTTTCTGTTCATATGATTTTTAAAACTGAAATTGAAGCCATGAGATGCAAAACATCATAACTCCAATTTTTCTTATTTTGAGATAATCGATTCTTTATGAATATTGTCTCATGTAGCTATACTGTACAGATTAATAATATTTTCACGACTGTTGCAGTTTACAGTAGGTATGGTGCTGGTAAAGTACCATTTTCGTGCTGCATATCGCTTATTTGTAATCTATGCTAATAATAAATCTGTAGCCAAAATTTTTCTGGTAATTTTCGATTTTCCAAAAATAATTGGTCCTAACATATATAATTAACCACCCTGAAACCGAAAGTCGCATTTTTTAAATTTTTGTTTGTATGTCTGTCTGTATGTTTGTTACCTTTTCACGCGATAATGGCTGAGCCGATTTATATGAAAATTGGAATATAAATTAAGTTCGATGTAACTTACATTTTAGGCTATATGGCATTCAAAATACTTTATTTAAAAGGGGGGTTATAAGGGGGCCTGAATTAAATAAATCGAAATATCTCGCTTATTATTGATTTTTGGGGAAAATGTTACATAACAAACGTTTCTTTAAAAATGATTTCCGATAAGCTTTATTCTTTACAAAATGTTGATAGGACTGATATTTAATGAGATAAATGAGTTTTAAAATTAAAATAACGCAATCTAAGACGGTGCAATGAATTAAGAACAAATGACTTCGTCTATAAGGGGCCTTGGACAACAACAATCGAAACAGGGGCCTTGGACATCAACAATCGAAAGCTATTAAACATAGCCTACAGAGAATGTTTCTGTGTTTGTATGAAGTAATATCAGAAGCTAAATTAACCGATTTGTATAATTAATTATTATTTCACCATTGGAAAGTGTAGTTTCTCTAGATGGACATAATGCTATAATGTTATTACAGTAACGTCTGAGTAAATCGAGGACAGGTAAGATTAAAATAACTTCTTATGCACAGAAAATTTGATAGGCTATTTTGTACATTCGTTTTCTGTATTTCTTAAAATAATATTTATGTACACTCATTTTAATCTCAGAGAATTAACGAACAACGAGAGTGTATTGATTTAGTATGCAGTAATAGTACGTTAGCTTAGCAATCCATTATTTTATAATTCAAATTTTAACTATGCTCAATTGAATCGTGTTAAAATACATAAAATATATATGGAATAAATGCAATGCAAAAAAAATTGGGTAATAAGCGAAGCAGATTATCTTGCGCTGTTGTAAAAGCTGTTCCCTGGATCAAACGTCCTATTTTAATTATGTACTTACTTTATATTTATTTCTAACAGCTGCAGCGGAGCGCACGGTTACGGCTAGTATAATATATGATCGTAATCCTCGATTACAAACAAACAACAAATCTGGCACAAGCGCATTGAACTCTTGAGAATTAGAGGAATAACAGTTAGATAAGACGGTTATCCTTTCGCACTACCATTATTTTATTCGAAAAATAGTTGTTTTTTTGAACAATGATGACTTGAACTGTTCGTAATATATAAATTAGTAGATTACTGTTGATAACTTCTTATTGTTGATTCAATCAAATAAGAAATTGCTCTATACAGTTGTAATGAAACAAAAGTGATAGAGAAATACGTATTCGTATTAGACAACAGGTAAAAAATATAGATCTATTTATGTTACTGAAATTTGGCCTCGAGGAATACTGTAGGCCTATATCGAAACTATAATTGAAATTATCAGACTTGTTTTCGATGTACTCCTTCTCGAAGAAATAAACTGGATTTAATACGGGTAGATCATGTGTAAATATAGTTTTTGTGCCAATACAAATAATGTGAAAGAGACGCATCTTTAATTTATCGATTACATAAAGCATTCTATATATCGATCTTTTAATGAAATGGGAATCCTATTGCATCTGATCCCATTAGTTCATAGTACTCTAGGTATATACAGGATGTAAGGTGTATAAATGCCGTCCTTTTCACAGTCGTCGGGGACTGTTATAGGATCAAAATATGTCCATACAACATACTGTCAAAACTTTAGAGTTTTCCTAGAAAAAATATTTCTTTCCTCATTTTAATTGCGTTACACTGCTTATATCGTGAGTAAAATTACGAAAACAATTACATCAGTAGATATATCTAGAGTTAATATTAGTTTAAGTACATATTTGTCTGTTCTATTACGTTTTCGTGAAATTAAATAATAATGCATGGTTGAATTTGTTAATATTCAGGTGTGAGACGTGGCAACATCTTTAACAGGATTTATGCTGCTGACAGCAGTCTGCACAGACGTATAGATCAGCTGAGTTCAAGCTCACTGTCCATAGGTCTCCTGCCGAGCGGACAGCAGTTCAGTACAGGTAGGCTATAAACTACTTACAATGTCATTCACAATATTCAGGAATATCATGATAATTATGTTATTAATTTAAGGAGAAAGTCTTCGTAATTCAAGTGCGGCAAGAAGGATGTACCGTCAATGTTTTCTGTAAAGAAGGTTGCATAATCGACGAACTTTTATAGCAGTTTCTCAACGATTATTAGAAACTGGGAGTCTCTTACCTCGTTTCGAAAATCATACAACGAGAAATTTCTTAAAAAATGATATTGCTTTACGGAAGTGGGAGAGATTAAAATTTTCCTTTAGACACAAAATTCGTGTGTTTTTGTGCAGTAAACCATTTTTATTTATTTTTTAGACATATAATAAAAATGGAGCAATATTGTTAAATAAAATGTAAATTTAACATAATGTTCTATTAATGAGATTGAAGGTTTGTATTTGCTGCTCGTTTTATGTAAACAACAATTGTCCTATCCGACCCTGCATTGGAACAGAACATCTATTTTGTACAGGTATGTCTGTACCCACTTGAGTTGTACTGCGTACTTGTAAACTCCTCCTCCCCAAAACTTGCAAAACGTCTAATATTGTAAAATTTAATAATTAGTTAAATATTGCAATTAGAAAAAAATTGTAATGACATTTTTTGTTTCTTATGACATGAATAATCACCACTAAAAATAAACACTTATACCCCTTACAGCCTGTAAATATATTTGTCAAATCGGTGGCTAAGAATTGATACCTCGCATCATTGTCATTTGTCATTTAATTTAACTACATTATTATTTAACTTAATTACATTATTATGTTCACAAAATTGGAAAGCTAACTAATATTTTTTCCTCGAATAGGAGATCTTGCAAAGCAGAAGAATACGTATTCTGTATTTTATTTCATGGAGTGCAGTTTCATAGAAAGGACTTTGCTGACAGACCTTCTACTGCCCCCTATTAATTGGTTGTCATTAATAAATCTCTTCCTTATTGTGACGGAAATCTTGTCTTCTCCTGTCAATAACCAATCACAACCCTCGTTCAGAAGAATTGACAGGCTCCCGTCAAATCCACATGAAGGCAGAGTTGCCGCACCTTTTCCGAATTCCAAGAATCCCTTCAGTCTCACTGTCTCATTTCGAGGGTCACCAGGATTGTGACAACTGTGCAATGTTGGGATGAGGGGACAGGTTGGAATTGTCAGAGGTGTTTGTGTAGGAAGTCATAAATCTATAAGTGGGTGTTCAAAGGAGCCACCGAACTGCACTCTTTGAAATAAAATGGAGTATACAAAGTTCGTCTTTCTTGGAAAAAAAAAAAATTAAAACAGTTATTTTATTTACAATTACGACATAACTTACCACTTCTTAGCCATCGATATGCATGAAACAGAAAGATGGTGTATAGTTGAACTCAATATTTATTCTTATGACTTAAGTAAAAAGCATCAGGCAATGCACATACTGACAGATGAAACGAAAGTTATGACATGACTGTCTGCAAAGAAAGAGGTACTAGGTAAAATTGTGATACGAACAATTAAACGGTTCAACATTCATGATAAGATACTTATAAAAATGGGAAAGAGTACATGAAAATATAGGCTATCACCGCGTTAATGGTACCTTTAAAGTGAATATTGTGAAGAATATACAAAAAGAAACATTGTTGCCTTCCCGTTTCCATTTTTAAATTGCGTTATTTAATCACTCTGTCTCAACTGTAAAGCTATCTAGCGTTGGTGGAATTGATGATAGCGGGATGAGTAAAAGAATTCACCTCGAATTATCTGACATTTGCCTTACGGTTGGCGAGAAACATCGGAAAAGAACTATACCAAATAATCGATCGAATCGGGATTCTTAGCCAGCACCTATGCTGGTGACATATATCGTCTTCTGTTACACGACTGTGAAAATTGAGTAATAATTAGGAAAGCTATAACCTAATTAGCAGGGGTACTAAACTGATATAACTGTGTATGATTATGAGAAAAACGTTAAAGAAGAAAGAAATAATTTATTTGTTATTATTTCATTCTTTATTTAGTTTTTCCTTTCTTTAATTCTATTTTTTCTTTATCTATTTTACTTCTCCTGTTAAGCAGTTTTACGAATTACAGCGGCCGGCGTCCACATCTGTGGAGTAACGGTTAGCACGTCTAGCCGCGAAACCAGGTGGACCAGGTTCGATTCCCGGTCGGGGCAAGTTACCTGGTTGAGGTTTTTTTCCGGGGTTTTCCCTCAACCCAATATGAGCAAATGCTGGGTAACTTTCGGTGTTGGACCCCGGAATCATTTCACCGGCATTATCACCTTCATCTCATTCAGACGCTAAATAACCTAAGCTGTTGATAAAGCGTCGTAAAATAACCTACTAAAATAAAAAACTAAAATAAAATACAGCGGCCGGCGTAAGAAAGAGGATCTCATTGATCAACACTAGACTGTATTTGCATTGCGAGCCACTGTGACCGTGAGATAGAGAGGACGCAAGAATGTCGTGAAAACATTACAAGACAATCATAAGAAAGAGGACACGGTGCCAGTTCAATAAAATAGAACTAAATCACACCATAAGCGAAAGTTGAATCATAGACCTCTGAAATGAGCGCGTATCGTATGTACAGATCCACTGTGTCAGGCATTAATTAATTTTTTTTCCTTCTTTACTTGATTAATTTAAGAAAAACTATTATATTGAATAAGTTTTGCTTTTTTGAATGAATGAATGAATGAATGAATGAATGAATGAATGAATGAATGAATGAGGGGGAAGTGGGAGGAGAAGCTTTAAAGGTACGTGAAAACACGTCCTTGCAAGGGGGGAGTTGGGGCTGTGAAAAACTGAATATGTGAGCTCCAAGCCTCTTGGCCACTTGTCTCACTTCGGGTTTCGCCGTCCCAGTGAAGGAGCGCTAGAAATTTCCAGTGGGTAAGCCGAAAATGGACGTAACTGATTAGCTACAACATACGGGGGGGGGGGAGGGGCAGAAGTAAAGCGACCTGATCCGGAGGAGAGACGCGATGGTACCAACTAGGAGGAGGAGTCTAGGCACGAAACGATAATAGTCTGTTTGGCTGTTTGAAGATTCGAACGCGTAGGGATTAATCTTAACGGCAATAGCCAATTGGCTCTTTGATGATTTTTCTCAGATCAGGAGACCAGCCAATTGGCTCTTTGATGACTCCATTGATCTGTACAAGGGGACGATTGAATTCTGTTAGGGCCCGAGTTCGATGTGAATAATCATTAATTTTGAGCCGTCACCAATGTCTGGGGAAGTGAATGCAGGTCCGTGGCCCATTTCTTTTAGGGCTCATCCCGACATTTGTCTTAACGCCTTAGGAAAACCACGGAAAAACCTTAGGCAGGATGAGATGTCTCAATTTCAGAGACTAGCCAGTTGGCTCTTAGGTAAAATGACTTGATTCGATGGTTGTAGACTAGTCAATTGGCTCTGTTACAACTCCATCGATCAGCAAAACGGAATTATTGGGGACGATATGTTAGCTCAAGTTATTTAATCATCATAACGGTATTAGCCAATTGCTTTTTTGCTTTAATTGATACTTATATTCACTACACATTAATTTGCATTATCTTCCGAATATCGAACCCAAATTGCTTTTATAAAAGGCATCAAATTAATGAGGTACGTAAATAACAAATATGACATATTTAATTATGCAAATGTAACATAATTTAGTTTACATTGGCCAATGTAGTTATCATATCTTCTCTTAGTACTTCTACTATTTCCATTCCATTGTTATTTTGTCATTATTGCATTCCTGTTATACGATCATGTCCTTAGTTCAAAAGGATTCGGTAAAGAATAAGGTGCAAATGTTAGATTTTTCTTTCAAGTATTGATTATACTTACAATTGAAATTGTAACTTTTGACGTCGTTACATGTTGGCCACTTAAAAGTTGTGAGGTTGTAGAGGAAGATGTTTTCTTTACTTTAACCTTCTTTGCACAGTACGACTTCAACTGGCATGAAAATATCAAAAAAGTTTTCTCTTTGAAGACCTCTACATCGAGTATGTACTCCAAAACTAAACTGGACGAAAAGTTTCTTCGAGTTGGTTGCCGATTCTGAAGGTTCTTTCTGTTGAGAGCTCTCACTCGCGAACGCCAATTTACGAGAGCATCCAATCATTATAAGTATCAAGCATATTGGATCAGCGCTGAGATGCTTAACAAGTAATTGTAGTAGGCCTATATAGCCAAAAGAAATAAATAAGCATCAATCCTTGGCGGAATGCACTACAAAAACCTACATCATTCTGATAAAGATTTTTCAGCATTTCACTGTGTTTGAGGGTTGAATTTATTAGAATTTTAAAACCTGTACTGAAATATGATTTATCCAACGTTTTGATATTATTTACAGGTGGCATTCTTAGAGTAGTACATTCTCAACTACCCGAAATGATAGAAGAGAAGTTTCTGTGCTTTCTACGTGAAAACCAACAATTGGATCGCTAATTTTATAGCTACAAATATACTGAACCTCTTCAGATTTGTTATGCATTGCTCGAAATATTGTTAGGACATGGATGAAGCTTTTATTATGACTTAAAATAAGTATAATCCTAACGTTTACACCTTTTTTTAATTCATGTTGAAACTTCATCATGTGCTCTTACTTACTACTTAATTACTTATGGCTTTTAAGGAACCCGGAGGTTCATTGCCGCCGAGACGTAGATGGGAGGATAATATTAAAATGGATTTGAGGGAGGTGGGATATGATTGTAGAGACTGGATTAATCTAGCACAGGATAGGAACCGACTGCAGACTTATGTGATGGCAGTGAACCTCCTGGTTTCTTAAAAGCCTAAGTAAGTAAGTAAAATCTCCTTTATTTGATGTTAAAATAAAACAAGCATCTAAAATAATGTAAATAAATTAACAGAGAAAAAAAATTAGTTGATCTCAGGTTCGAACCTGTGTTCAATTTCATCACGGCCTTTGACTTTATCATTACACTACAGACACCTATTTTAGTATAGCCTATTGGTTTAATTACGTGCTCATATATACCCAGATTTCTCTGCGTTATAGGCTTTGACGGTAACAACTTTTGTCAGGTTTACTATGCTGCCCTCTAGTTTTTACATAAGAAGTCACGTCATAATGTCCATTCGAATTGCATTAGAGACTATACTGTCATCTCGTGTTCGTTTACGGCGGACGGATGGCGATCCTGGCGGTTGTTCTCTTCAAAGTGCAACCGATTTTAACATAGGAATGAGCAATCTATATGTGATCTGGGGTGATATGAATGGTTTCGTGTTTGCTGCCTATTATATTTAATTTTGAATTCTTAAATATTGAACAAAAATATGTTTTATGTCATATTGTCCCTTATTTGCGTTATTTAAATTAATATTTTTTATCATTCTAATGTAAATGATTACACAAGGTATGGAATAAGTTAGTACCTGATTCAGTCTTTCCAAAACTAATGGATGAATCCAGACTCTTTTTCAATTTTTACGTCTATTCTTTCTCCATCTAAGCAAAGTTGCCACAAGTATATCTCCTACGTCCGTGTTCACTGGAAGACTAAAAAAATTCTATACAAAAATTTAATGTATTAAGCAGCGCCACTGATGCGCGTTCGCAGCGCCACTAAAGTGGCCTCGTCTGAACGGATCCTTAACCTCAAAACTCAGAGCACACAACAATTATTGCGACAATTACTCCATCCATAGCTGAGCTGGACCTGAAAAATGAAAGATAATAGGCCTATTATTGCATGACCAAAATTTAAATCCCGGTAATACCATAGGATTACCTGTTGCATACTTCAGATGTAGGCCTATAACTGAAGATAATTAAATGCATTTA
Source organism: Periplaneta americana (assembly GCF_040183065.1). Classification (NCBI taxonomy): domain Eukaryota; kingdom Metazoa; phylum Arthropoda; class Insecta; order Blattodea; family Blattidae; genus Periplaneta; species Periplaneta americana. Next base: position 30,609,910 of record NC_091125.1, read on the forward strand.
TAGACCTATAGATTGAGAACGTGTTTTCAAATTGTGTAATATTACACTACATGAAATAATTTGAGAAGACTTCAGCGTTTGCAAAGCTCACAGATCTATTGGGGATTTCGAAAAGAAATACATTATTGATATACGAGGCGGCAAATAACTTGTCACTTAGGAAAGAGCATTGGGAACTAATTGACTAATGAAGAAAGGAACAGTTTTTTTAGTCACAAAATTCCTCATTATGAAGTCCTGCATAATGCATAGGCCCTATAGTCTTAACTATTCCCCAAATGGCACAATAAACACAATAACAAGTATCATCTTCAAATTTGACACGCTTTCAACACCCGCTCCAACCCTCCACCAAATAATATCAATACTGAAAAATGTTGTCCACTAACCAATTGAGGTAGGAAATGTGTAATTTTATGTATACAAACATTTTTGGAACACAGTGTGATGCTTAATATGGCATTATTTATTGTGTTAGTCTTAATAAATTCGTCTTCTAGTACTTTGTTATACTACTAGCCTGTCTTATCAAAATACGTCCTTCCAACCATTTTTAAGTGTTCTAGGACGCTGTTTTCGATAAGATAATTGTCTCTCACATTTCTCAGGATGCATTCTTGATATATGCGTATTTCATTTCTTCAGATCAATTTATTTTTTCTCTTGTTTTTTGATGTTTCGACTTTTGATGCAATCGAGCTTCGTTACTCCCACTATATTCCTTAAAATAGACCTAATACCGGTAAATGATTAACATAGAAAGAGCAGATTTTGAGAGAAATTTCCTTCAATTTGGCATAAGTGCTTCAAATAATCTAATGTTTTTCTGTGAGTAGAAATGATACCTCCTACGCAAACGTCTTGTTTATATTGTTAACTCACATATACTGAATAAGAGCAACAAAATTTACTCTGTAGTTAATAGAAAAAGAGACTGTACACAAAGGGACAGAAAGATAGTCTAAAACCAATTTCCTGTGTCAAAGACACTGAAAACTTTCTGTTATGGTAAACATTTAGAACGTTATTTTCTACAGCATCACAATAATTTCTGTGCATGTTCTGTGTTGTTAAATTAATTAATACTAAAATGTTGCAAATGCTGAAAATGTGCATGTCTGTATTAACTTCGAAATAGATTTCTTCCAGAATCACAGTGACTTATTTAATATTTAATTTAATGATGAAGTAAATACGAAGCACATTTTTTTTTAAGATATTGCAAACGATCGAGGAAGTGACTGAGAATGTGTTCATTTCGAAAGTAAAGGAAAGTGAATGAACATCGACAATCAGCATATATTCTCTGAGTCTTTAAGAAAAGTTTTGTACAAATTCATCTGATAAAATGTTGTAGGTTTCTGCTTTTAGTCATTTTCTTTATGGAATTTTTAAAAATGTAACATTGAATAGACAACGAATGGCGAAGCGTTATTTTATACACTTTTGAACAAACATAAGTACTTTGAAGAATCCCACTTCTAACTTCGTTTGGCACTCCATTACTACACGGAAGTATTTGGGGTACTCTTGATGAAGATCGATATAGTAAAATTCTGTGCAGAATGTAACATATTCGATGGCCTCGAGGCCTTTTCTCTTGACAATGGAGTTCTGAACGTACATTCCAGCTTTGTGGGAGCCAACCTTCTGCAGTTCCAGCCTATGTGTATGTGTGTGTTTGCTCTGTTTCTCTGTCTATCTCTCGTCTCTGGGATCCCTAATGTGCAGTTCCTTTGATCTTCCATCTCCCCTCTCATTGCTTCTCTACCGCCACCTCACCCCGTGTAATGCATTTAACTCAAGTCATCCATACATTTAACGAGAATTGCGGGCGACTGGGGTATTTAGAAGAGCATCACCACAAAATGGCAGCAAGACTGAGGGTGCTCTTGAGTTGAGAACGAAATGCTGCCGAAGTATAGTCGTAGTCGAAGCCAAAACGTAATAATCGTGGTCAAACTTCCTCGAACTGACGTCAGCATCTAGTTGCAGTCTTTGTTGGAAGCATGTCAAACTTCGACGTTCCTTCCCTCTGAAGTGGTGGCAAGTAAAAGGAAAACGTGAGATCATGTGCAAGAAGACCTGTTGGTAATAATGAGACTCTGATTAGAAGTTGCTTCTATTTCATTTTTATATAGGTTTTTCAGTATTTTGCAGTGTGGCAGGAGATCTCAGTGAGAATGGACACTATGGGTAAGTTTGCTTCGAGGTAGGAGAACGGATCTCTTAGAGCTGAAGTTTATTTTTGAGCGTTTCAATTCATTACTTTGATTTAATTTGATTCTATTTCTATGTTGTTGTATTATGTTTGAATTATTACGTAATTAATACATGTAGTACTGGTTTCACCAACAGATATTAAAACGTAATAAATTTTTACACCGATTTAGCAACAAATTTAACACAACATAGTTTTATGTCTAGTTGTCAACTTTAACAATTTGTTAAACTGTTTGTCAAGTTAACATCAGAATTTCCTGTCTTAAAATCGTAACAAAATCGTTGAATCTTGCTTCGGGTATGATCTAGTTAGAACCAAGACCACCTTCAATACTTAGATCTTAATGCAGGTATCGATAGTGGCCAAAATAGCACCGGTGGCGATCCAAACATGATTACTACGTGTTGTTATGATTTTTTGTGTCGGTTACGTCGTGAAATGGACCGCTCATGTTGTTTACCGAGTTGTAATTCTAATTATGCATCTGTATCTGGTATTTCAGACTTTAAGTTTCCGAAAAATAAAACTTCACGAGACAAATGATTAAGGCGTATTTTTCGTGGCAAATTCCAGGTTATGAGAACTACAGTGTTACACATAAAATTATTTTGAACCTAGTTATTAGGGAAGACATTTTTCTATCGTAATTGGCGATGCGTTTCGTGTTCTACAGAAAATTTAGAATCTTACCAAGGATTCCTAACAAATCAAATTTCCTAACCAACCTTCATACCATACTGTCAATCTTCTATTTCCCAGAAAGAATCCAGATCAACGGAAAGAGGAGCAAAGAGAGAGAGCAGAAGAATTTTTTTGGGGAATGGTGTGAAGAGACATTATTCGCACTTTTGATTTGTTTCGAAGTGAAGTTCAGGAAAGAAGTGTGGCTTCATTTATGACTGTTGTGTAAGGTAACTTATTTTCTTCAATATGAAAGATGACAGCGCAGAAGAAATTCCATCATTATCTTCGGGATTTAAAAATACTAGTTTTCATTAATAACTACAGAAAAATTTTAAACGAGAAAAACATTTCAAACCAATTTTCGGAAATAGTAAAAAGAGGTGATGAAGAGTTAAGTCTAAAAGTGACAAAACGTAAAGAATTTAAATAAAGGAGGAATTAGGCCAAGGACCTTAAGTTATGTCAACAACTACCTATTAAAAAGATAAAATGTAATCTGAATTATTATTATTATTATTATTATTATTATTATTATTATTATTATTATTATTATTCCACACCTGTGGAGTAATGGTTAGCGCGTCTGGTCGTGAAACCAGGTGCCCCGAGTTCGATTACAGGTCGGGGAAAGTTACCTGGTTGAGGTTTTTTCGGGAGTTTTCCCTCAACCCAATATTAGCAAATGCTGGGTAACTTTCGGTGTTGGACCCCTGACTCATTTCACCGGTATTATCACTTTCATCTCATTCAGACGCTAAATAACCTAAGATGTTGATAAAGCGTCGAAAAATAACCTACTAAAATAAAAATATTATTATTATTATTATTATTATTATTATTATTATTATTATTATTATTATTATTATTAGTACCAGTAGTAGTAGCAGTGGTACCGTAGTAATAGTAATGGAAGTAGTAATAGCAGCAGTAGTAGTTGTATTAGTACTAATATTGGCTCACTTTGGTTAATAGGCCTATGTGTTATTTCTTTTAGTTACGTGTTATTCTTTTGTATGTCCAACAAATATTAGTGAAAGTTTGCATTTACTGCAGTAACTTGTACGTAGTTCAGGGTATAATTTTCAACTTATTGAAAACTATTTTCAGGCTTCGTTTGCACTGTTAAGTTCATAACCTTATAACAATATGCTTCTACTCGTACTTATCTTCTTGTGTCGCCTTTGAAATTGAACCTAACATTGTTCATAAATTAACGCTGGACATTTATTTAACACACAATTTAGTAATTCAACTTGAGAAATAAGAAACTTATAACTATTTTCATACAAGGATATGGTGGAACCTTCTATGTGAATGGTTTGACCGCTGAGGCTACTATCTCTGTTTCTGTATTATGATCTGTGAGTATTTAAGACGATCTTGTTATAACGTATTAATACGACAATATTGTAATATATATGTAATAGATAGTTTAAGAACGCGTATGATTTGGAACTTTAACGGAGAGGGACGTGTATTGTCTTTCTTTTTTGTTATTATTACCGTGTTGTATTTTGGTGATATCTTTTATCCTTCGTTATATATTTATATTTCTATTATTTGAATTTCGATAAAATTAAATTTGAAAAAAGAAAGCTATAGGCCTAGATGCAGAATTGCTGTTATACCTTTTAAATGTACTGTACGTCGTCAGGAGAGAGGTGTACATATAACTAATGATTTCGAAAAACTACCCCAGGACGAATTTTTACTGAAATTTACGAAAACTGTTATCAGGAAGATAGCAGACGAAATTCGCTAGAAGTTAGAATTCGTCATAACGGAAATACCGGTACGCATCTCTCTCCCATACTAGAGGTATTAGGAACTACATTAATTTTTAATGCTGTAGTGCGAATGATAGGAAAATGCATACTACTTCACAAATTGAAGAGCGTCCACAAAATGTTATGTTGCTTAGTTCTTGCGATAACCTCCCGATGGCAATTGAATGCATTATAATAATCCGCACCCACTCGTCATCTTTGACTTTCAGTTTCACACCATCCGTTTCCTTGCATTCCAAACGTACTTACTTACAAATGGCTTTTAAGGAACCCGAAGGTTCATTGCCGCCCTCACATAAGCCCGCCATCGGTCCCTATCCTGTGCAAGATTAATCCAGTCCCTATCATCATATCCCACCTCCCTCAAATCCATTTTAATATTATCCTCCCATCTACGTCTCGGCCTCCCCAAAGGTCTTTTTCCCTCTGGTCTCCCAACTAATACTCTATATGCATTCCTGGATTCCCCCATACGTGCTACATGCCCTGCCCATCGCAAACGTCTTGATTTAATGTTCCTAATTATGTCAGGTGAGTTTAACTTTCTCCATTCTCCTGTAACTTCATCCCTCTTAGCCCCAAAAATTTTCCTAAGCACCTTATTCTCAAACACCCTTAATCTATGTTCCTCTCTCAGAGTGAGAGTCCAAGTTTCACAACCATACAGAACAACCGGTAATATATCTGTTTTATAAATTCTAACTTTCAGATTTTTTGACAGCAGACTAGATGACAAAAGCCTTTCAACAGAATAATAACACGCATTTCCCATATTTATTCTGCGTTTAATTTCCTCCCGAGTGTCATTTATATTTGTTACTGTTGCTCCAAGATATTTGAATTTTTCCACCCCTTCGAAGGATAAATCTCCAATTTTTGTATTTCCATTTCGTACAATATTCTGGTCACGAGACATAATCATATACTTTGTCTTTTTGGGATTTACTTCCAAACCGATCGCTTTACTTGCTTCAAGTAAAATTTCCGTGTTTTCCCTAATCGTTTGTGGATTTTCTCCTAACATATTCACGTCATCCGCATAGACAAGAAGCTGATGTATTCCAAACTATCTCTATATATTTTGGTTACCATTTCCAGTAACCATAATAACCATAATATTATGCTAGTAAATTTGGACTTTTATTTCTTTTCACACAGTCAGTTTCGCGGTTCATTTTCAATAACAAAAATTATAATTGCCAAAATGATCGAAATATTGCACAGGTGTGAAGCGGGTGAAACGCGTTCAGAAAAGCTTCAGTTCTGATACGACCTCCCTGGTTCATACTGTTCCCAATTTTCGCGAGAGTTAACAAAATGTTAGGTAACATCCATCTGGAAAACGTTGGTGGAACCGAAATGCACGAATGTTAGCACAATTCGACAAAATTTTAGCATGTGTTAACAAAAAACGTGTAAATGTATTTTTAACATGTGTTTTTAAAACTCTTCATGTTATAGGCCTATCATATTCTTCTTTCACTATCGAGGTTTAGACATACGGGTATTGTTCCAAGATTTAGAACCATCCCTTTACAGTTCGTCTTACATCTCTTCTACTCTTTAGTATGTAATAAAATGCTTGCTTCGGAAGTCCCAAGTTACTTATTCCTTGAACTCGATATTTCCATTTTAACCGATAATATTTGAAGAGTTCACTGCAAGAATGATGGATGTCACTTTCTTGTCGGAAATGAACCAAGACTGTCAATGCATAGCTTAAGACATATTATAGAATGTACATAGAGAGTTATATGGCATTAACACTGATAGTCATTGTCCAGTAATGATCGGAAAATCACAGTTAAGCTTTGAGCGCTAAACATTTCAAACTTTCAATTGCTTCTCCTGCAAAATGTATTCCAAATGACATCCATCATTCTTGCAGTGGATTCTTCATTCAATATCATCCACTGTATTACTTATTCCCAAGTTTTCTCCAATACCTTTCTTGTAAATTTTTATCTCTGCGCGTTATGCCAATTAGTGGTCCGAAAGAATTTCATTCCTTGAGTTCTCCAGTCTTCCTTATTGTCCTTTTTTTTTTATCCATCGTTCCTGAACCAAATATGAGGAATAATTTTGCCATAATTTTGGGTTGGTATTTATTTTTGTATTTGTAGCAGACTAAGCAATGTTTATTGTTATCATTTGTTAATGAATACTTATCTTGTTGTGAATACTTTGCAATATGACCCGTTCAGAAATATGGTTGAGACTAAAGCTGAACTTCGCCCACACAGATAATTTAAAGGAGAACAATGGCCAACAACAAGATACAGTTGAAGAGGAAAACGTCACCGGTGTAGTTCAGACGGTAACGCGCTTTCCTGCTGATCCGGAGCTGCGCTCATGCTGCTGGTTTTGACACCCGCTTGGTCAGAATACTTGGTTGAATATTTTCCGAAGTTTATATCAACTGTAACGCGAATGTAAGTTAAACACAAGGCGAGTCCCTTCACCTCGCCAAATACCATTTCGGTATCACCAATTTCATCTATTGTAAATAACTTAGCAATTGATCCTACGTCACTAAAAATCATTCAAGATAGAAGTCGACAGAGGATTCGGAGAATTTCTATAATTACGAGGAACGTGGTTACTCAAGCCACTAGAAATATCTTGAACGTAATACATATAAGATGCTATTCAAATTCATTTTTCCCATAATTATATGTTCGTGGTTGCATTGACCCGCTTCCCCTGAAGGGCAGTTATAATTTGCGGCTTGCATCGGTGCGCTCCCGCTAAGAAGCAAGATGCGCGTAGAGTATTATAGAAACGGTAATGACTATTACCCGAATTTGTATCCGCTTAAATGCTCTACGCTAAAAAATAATGTAAACAGGAAAAGATAAACATGTAGGTTTATGAATAAAATGACTGGCTCCGTAGTCTGTTGGTCAGCATGCTGGCTTCCAGATCAGGAGGTCCCGGGTTCAATTCCCGGGTTCGGCTCTAGGGAGTTTTTCTTGAAGAAGAGGAATTCCCTGGGTGTCTAGAGTCAGGAAATTTGTATGAATGTGAATGTGAGTGTGTTTGTGAGTGTGCCGGGTTAATTAACCAATCATCACACATATAAAAATACATCAGGACTGTCATGGGCAGTAACCTGAACACACGTTTCAACGTCACATTGTTGAAAAGTAACTCCATCTGTTAGCACAACCATAAAGCATCTAATAGATGCTATAGAGTTACCAACAACGGAAATAAAAAAAAAAAAACAAAACTTACATAAACTTCAGAGGAAGTGCGAGTGAAAGGGATCCCGACCAGTAGATTGTCGGAAGACAGAATGTAGGCCTAACTTTCCCGAAAGATTGCTGAGCAGGAAGTCTTAATGCTTCTCCTGAATTTTGCTATGGATAATTGAATAATTCGTCATTAAGTCGTTCTAATCAGGGATAGGGCCCTTCTTCGTGTCGGCACCTAACTCATTTTATTTCCCTCCCAAAAGAAACGATAAGTGATAATCTTCCGACTTTAACAGAGTATGAAACAAGAGAGAACGATAATAATAGATGTAACTCCAAAATTATCTTGGCTGAATGTATCTACCACATATACTGTTTAAAAATGGAAGAAAAACAATAGTTCGTGTAAGGCAATAGTCTTCACTAGACCGAACACCCTGAATTATTTTTTTGTTACTTTCGTCAACTTCGTTAAATTGGAAATTATACGTGAACAAATTATCTTTCAAATACCAAAATTCTCTCCTTTGAACATGTTATGCTGATTAATTTGCTTGGCGCGGCATGCGACGAGATTTCTACCGATCGTGAGTTTATAATGTAATGCGCTTGGATTTGAGGTAATTTCCCTTGGTACATAAGAAAATTAGTTCTGCCAGACTATCCATAAGCCGTCTCCCACAGCGTTCTAGAAATGTATTATTATTTTCCAAAAATTAAAATTAAAATGCAAAAGTCGTTGTCAATTCATAACGTGTGTTTCTCAGTAATTTGTTTCTTGCCTAAAGAAGAAAGAAAACTACACGAAACGTTCTTCACAGTCGAACGGTTATGATGCTTTGCATAATGTTCGTATTTTACGAGTTCAGACCCAGTTGAGAACGATGGAATTTTGAGGATTATAGAAGTCGTTAGCACGATTATCTTCTGAATGGAAGTAAAGTCAAAGATCTCATAGAATACTGTATATTGTTATACCGGTACGTAAAAGAACGCTATTAATTCAATGTCTTGAATACAAGATAAAATATCGCAAGAAAATATGTATCTAGTCACATAAGAAAACTCAAAGGGAAACGATAAAAAAGAAAAAAAAAGATACCTAGAGAAAAATAAAGAAGGTGGATGTAGTATTTGTAAATTTAGAAAAGGCTTTTGACAGAGAAAATTGGAATATAGGCCTACCTATGGGAATCCCATAGAAAATTGGTGCGGATTGGAGAAGAAATATCAGAGGGAAGTGGACTAGGAAGAGAAGCACTACAAAGATATCTTTTATCACATACTCTGTTCAACATCTACTTTGAACATTTAGTGAAGAATTCTTTTCAGAACATGGGAGTGGTGGTAGTAGGGGGAAGAAGAATAAAGTGTATACGATTTGCTGATAATATGGCGTTGTTACCAGAAGAGGAGTTGTCATTAAGAGATATGCTATTGGAGCTAAATGACAGCTGTGAGCAGTGTGGGATAAAGATAAATGCCAACAAGACGAAGATCGTGGTTATCGGAAGAAAAATAAAGAAAGTAAACTTGCGAATTTGAAATGAGACAGCAGAACAAGTGAAATGCTTGGGGTTTACTATAAGCAGTAATATGAGCTGCTGCCAAAAAGGGGGATAGCAATGGCAAAGGAAGCTTTTAATAGAGAAAAGGACACCTTTTGTGGATCTTAGGAAGGAAAACTAAGGAAGAGATTAGTAAAGTGCTTTGTGCGGAGTGTGGCATTTTATGAAGTAGAAACATGGACATTACTATAAAGTGAATAAAATCGATTAGAAGCATTCGAAATGTGGATGTGGTGAAGGATGGAGCGTGTGAAATGGACAGACTGAGTAAGAACTGAAGCTGTGCTAGAAAGAGTGGGTGAAGAAAGAATAATGCTGAAACTGATCAGAAAGAGAAAAAGAAATAGACATAGTCACTCGCTAAACAGAAACTGCTTACTGAAGGATGCACTGCAAGGAATGTTGTTGTTTCAAGGCGAAAGGTGATACGTCACTTTTTGGAGAAAATTAGGTTTTGCAATATGTTGTGCATCCTTATGGTATCTTTATTGTGACAAAAGATGACATGCATATCTCTAATTTTTGTATGTAATTCGTTCTTAGAAAACATGATTAGTTTGATGTGATATCAATTTTGCTTTGGAACCACAGAATTATGAATGGGAAATAAGTTAGGAGCAATGAAAGAATTTCCCTTGGACAGCAAACTATGAGTGAATTCCAGCTACTTTACAAGAAAGAGGTCTGATGGCTAATCGAGAGAAAGACAAAAATGAGTATGCTTCGGAGAACCAAAGCAGTGTCAGCCATTAGAAGATAAATAATAGTCCTAAATTATGCAAAGAAATATAAGTAACTGGAAATGAAATGAAAGAACGACATTTGAAGAAACAATTATCGAAGACAGAAAAGCTGTCTCCATTATATACATTATTGAATAAAAATCAGAACTATAAATCTATTTCTGGAAACGAACCAACATCTGATAGGTTCATTCGAAAAGAATGGCTGAGCATCCCATAAAAAATTTTCATTGTGAACACTACATATAGAAAGAAACAAGGTACTTAAGAAGATATGAGATTTGGAAATATGAAAATGCGAAAACTTATAGAACAGATGAATAAAATAAATGTGATTTCACCATTGTCTTGTGCTGGAATTAAACAAATACTACTATAAGGTACCATATTGTGTTCTAGTAAAGAACTACTGAGAGCTACAAACGTTTACAGGTAAAAAAGAAAGCGCCGTTGGGAACATTCAGAGGATATCATGACATAAAATTGAATCATGAATGCGAAATGACTCTCGATGTAGTTCGCGTATCAATTATAGGGCAGTATTACAAATCAGCTGGAATTCCACATTTGCAGTCAAAATTTATTGGTCTTTAATTCAAACCTAGAAATGCTTGTTATTTCAAACAGGCAAAATGATATGCAACTCTTTATTGACATCATTGCATACATTCTAACTCATTTGCATACCCAGAGGGGGCTTCATTTTTGGTCAACCATTAATGTGCACCTGGCGCGTCGTTATCCAAATGGATGGGTCATCTGCTTTCTTTTTCGGAAACACGGGTTTGAATGTCGTGGAAACCAAATGGAATTTATAGTGGTAAAAGCAGTAGTGAGACAAGTCCTATGTGGCTGCTCTCTTTTTAATATCATGTGCAGTTTGTCAGCTTTCTGCAAGGGATATTCGGGTTCGAATCCCGAATATATTACATGAAATGTATAGTGGATGAAGTCGGATTTTAAGTTTGCCAGAGTATTATTTTCTTGTGCCGAAGTGGCGCTACTTCTGATCTATAATGATGAAAAACTACTGAGCTCTGAGATGATACTCACAAAGGCGTAAAGTAATAAGTGGGATCCAGAAATTAAAGCCGTTTCCTGTATCTGGCAGAGATCTTGACTGAGACAACTTACATTCCAGATTTCAGGGAATTTCAAAATAAGCGTAAGGAATTTCACTGTGGACTTGTGTATTTTTTTAAATTTATCTACGTAATCTCACTAGAGATTTTGATTTATCTAGAGAAAATCGAAACTCAAGTGGGATTTGATTGTTACACGATTAAAAGAAAATACATAAAGATTAGAAGAATTAAAGTACTCCAATACAATAAAACATTAATTGACTTACAAAAATTCTATTTCACTAATGTTAGATTCATAAAAACGTTTGAACGAAACCACCATTTTGAGTTGACTATGCGGTAAGTAAATGACGATCGCAAAGCATGTTTTATAGTACCGTAAAGAACATGCATTTTGAAATGTTGGCAAACAAAGAAACAAATGGTAGGAAGGTGTTAAAAACATAAGAAAGTATATAAAGATTAGGAGAAATAAAGTACTCTAATACAATAAAATAGGTGTTAAATGACTTACTAAAATTCTATTTCACACATTTTAGCTTCACCAAAACGTTTGAACTGAGCCGTCATTTTTAGTTGACTATCTATGTGGAAAAAAATGACGATCGCAAAGCGTGTTTTATAGTACCGTAAATAATTTGTAGTTTGAAACGTTTGGATATAAAGAAACAAATACTAGGGAAGTGATAAAAACAAATAAATGCTAGAGAAGTGATAAAAACAAACAAATGCTAGGGAAGTGATAAAAACAAACAAGTGATAAATTCAAACAAATACTAGGAAAGTGATAAAATTGTAGGGATAAACAGCCATGATTGGTTGAAAACATGTCCTTCCGAACCGTTTTTATTGGTCGGAAGTAGTATGACGTAATAAAAGTGTAATAGTCACTAATTTTATTGCGACAGTTATTTCTTTAAAGTGATTCAGACATTTCATTGCGCTGCCTGCTTGTTATTTTAATACTTGTTGAGAGATATGAGAGATGCCACATTGTAATCGCTCCACTTTATTGAGTTATTAGCATCTTAATCATTATTATTATCATCATCATCATGACCATTTTATATGTTCAAGATTTTTACTCTTTTGCGAGTTCAAGTTCAATATTCCTTAGTTTTTCTGACTTCGTAACAGGTACTATTTATTCCTCTTTATATTTAAGTGAATTCTATTTTATATTTATATAGCCTATCTCATTATTTGTTTTTTACGATATAATTTTTACACCATTCCACTTAATATTTATATACATATATATACATATATATATATATATATATATATATATATATATATATATATATATATGTTCACTTATTTATTCTGGATCCGAACTAGTTTTGAACATCTTTTAAATTTATAAAGCGAGTTTTCTATTTTCACCTTTGCATTTCATTATACATAATTTATCCGTTCATAAGAATATACTAGATATGGCCATGGTTTTTCACAATTTCATTTCTTTTGTCAATCTAATTCGTGTACTTATCAAGTATTTCTTTAATTGTGTTAAATATTTATGAGGTAGGTGTTAATTTAACTCTACAAAATTATCAAGGTTGACTGAATTTTGAAGAGAGCTCGCTCCAGTGATGTCTCAATAAGCACGTACATAAAAAGTGCTGCATTAGTTTCTGTCATTCCATTTAAAGCAGTAACGAAAATAATTTTTATGCTCGACCATGCCGAAACGTATTAATTATACACCTGGTAGCAGACCTTTAATGCATGTCATTAAAGTACACCTACTCATTAAAGGTCAGGTCTTTCAGCCAATGACGACTCAGGTTACAACTGTTCAGCCAATGACAGGTCAGCTTTCTACAGTTATAAAACCGCAAGTATCGATTATTCTCGGATATGCAATCGAAAGAGAATTAGCGAAAAGTCACGGAGGCTGGAAATCCAATACTGTCGCAGAAGGTTATGTTCTGTTACTATAATAATTAGCGTTAATTGTAAATAATATTCAAATAAATTCAATTTGTCATCTCGTTTTCAATGTCTAATTTAATTTCAATGTTATCTCTGTAGGTTCTTATGGCCTAGCAAGGTCAATGTGGATATCTGTTCCTCGGAAAAAGTCTATACTTTCGCATCTGCGCACATCTCACAACATACGGAACATTACTGAAGGTCAGATACAATTAAAATTAATAATATCAAGTTAGAAATATGGTCGAGCATAAAAAGTCATATGAAACTCGCCTATAATGGTAATTAAGAAGTTCGTATGAAAATTATGAAACTCGCTTGCGCTCGTTTCATAAATATCCATACTCACTTCTTAATTACCTTCATTATAGGCTCGTTGCATAATGTACTATTATGTGTTTTACTGTTATACACTGCCATGTGGCTTCGATCTACCACAGTAGTCCACGAACTCAGGTGAGTTTTAGAATATTATATCTTTATACTTCTGTCTGGTATTTGTTAACTTAGATTTTCAATGGCAGAAATAATGATGACCAAGAACGTAATTCCGATTTTTTTCATTATTTCATCATTTTTCGGTAAGTCTCTGGTAGTACGTATTTTCTGGATTGTTAATGCACGTATTCCTGTTTTAAATCGCTTAATTAGATACATATTTTGCACTTTTAATGCATAACTATCCCAGCCCTAGATAGTGTAATTTCATTTTATTTCGATCAGTTTCAGATTATTTCATTTCTGTAAACGTTGAATAATCTTGGTGAGAAATATCAGTGAGAGAGGCAGACTGACCCAGAAACGGAACGTAAAAGACTCCCTGTATTCATTCGTTCCAGAAAATCAACAGTTTTAACAACTCAGAGGTAGAAGCCGCAGGTCACTAGTGAGCTGCTGATAAATATGAAGCTCTTGGATATTACAGCTAATTAGTGTAATACCTATAGGCCATTGGAAACTTCAGTTCCGCGAATACAAGTAGCACGTTACCGCTCATAGCAGTAATACGCGAAATAGACTCTGAAACTATAGCTTTCTTGAATAAGAAAAGATTAGGCCTACTTTATCATCTGCATGTAATAGTAATGTAAACTCTTATTAGGTCGTATTGACTAAAATTTACTGTATTCAACTTTCAGATAATTTTACTTATTTAAACGTTAAACAATTTTAGTGAGAATTATAAAATATCATAGTAATAAAATATAATTAATTCTATTTAGTTTCTTTAATCACATTGATAAAGGCATGAATGTTACAAACGGAAGATTTTGCGTTTTGTTACTATGAAAATTAGGGACCGTATTCTTTTCCGGGGCGTATGGAGATAAGGTTGTCCACCGTTGTGGCGGTCCCGGGTTCGATTCCCGGTTAGGACGAGTTGCCTGGGTGAGGTTTTTTGGGGGTTTTTCCAATTTTCATATAAATCGGTTCAGTCATTATCGCGTGAAAAGGTAACAAACATACAGACAGACAGACAGACAGACAGACATACAAACAAAAATGTCAAAAAAGCGATTTTCGGTTTCAGGGCGGTTAATTATATATGTTAGGATGAATTATTTTTGGAAAATCGAAAATTACCAGAAAAATTTCGGCTACAGATTTATTATTAGTATAGATTATAGAGATTAAATACTATATATTGTGATCATAGGGTCATACACGTATGGACAGAAGCTACAGCGTCTTGAAAACAATTTTATTATCTTGTGTAGCCTTCTTTAGCTACAATGCAGTCCTGAAATCTTGCATAGAGACGATTATAGAGGTGTAGGATGTGATCTTTGAGAACAGTGTTCCACGCTAACTTCACTTGTTATTGGTGGAGATTTGTTGTTGTATTGCAGATCGGATCAGACGCCGTCCTATCATGTCCCGCACATTTTCAATGGAGGATAAGTCTGGTGATCGTGCTGGCCACGGGAGTTGACGAACACCTCGGAGAACGCGCTGGGTAACACGAGAAGTGTGTGCACGGAAAGTGTCCTGCTGAAAGAGTACATCTCTCTGAAGTTGTAAGAACAGCAACATAATGGGCTGGATGATGTTCTGGATGTATCGTGCACTGTTCAGTGTTCCCACAACAAACACCAGAGGCGTACAGTCATTTTAGGCTATTGCTCCCCAGACCATGATGCCAGGAAATGGTCCTGTATGTAGTTGACGTATACACTCTGGTTGTTGCCGCTCTCCTGATGGACGCCACACTCGCAAACGGCTATCACTAGCGCCAAGACAGAATTTGCTCTCATCACTAAACACAACTCCGCGGCATTCCCTCCAGTTGCGTCTTTCGCGACACTATCCGAGGTTGGCTGCACGGTGATATGTGAGAGGAAGCCTGGCGAACGGCACCATTGATCGTAGCCCAGCTTCCAGTAAACGGTTGCTGATGGTTCTAGGTAACTGTCTGGGTGCAACACTGGCTCTAATCTGTGCTGCGGTCGCCGTGTGATCAGCAATGGCTGTTCGTCTGATGCGGCGATCCAAACGCGAATCTGTATGCCGCTGTCATTTGGAACCAGAATTACGAGCATGCGCACCATCGTTGGACCACCTGTACCAACAATGATACACAGCAGGCACTTCACGTCCAACGTGTTGGGTAATTCTTCGGAAGGACCATCCAGCCTCCCGCAGGCCCTCAATACGACCTCGCTCAAATTCAGTTAATTGCACGAATTGTGCTAATCTACGCCGACATGTCACGTCTACAATGTTTACTAAAAATTGTACGATGCTCGAAACAACGACTACTTTTTCACCAAGTCAACTACAGTTGTTATGGATTCAGAGTTTTCATGCTTAGTATTTGGTTCCTACTCCTTCCACAGCACATCACTTATAATCATTGCATTTACTGCCCCATGCGAATATGGAGTTTCTACGTCATTTTGCAGAAGTGTTAATTTTTCATTTTCCACTAGTGTAATAATAATAATAATAATAATAATAATAATAATAATAATAATAATAATAATATTGATAATGATAATAGTAATAGCAAAATGTAGATTTACATGTAATTCTAAAAGTTAGGTAATTACAATTTAGTATTAAATAAAACAATTCGAATCGAGAAAATGATTAACATAATGAAGGGAAATTGATATACAGGGTGATTCAAACCCTCTGCGACAAACTCTGAGGGGTGATAGATCTAACAATAAGGAACCCTTTTTGTTAAACAGAGAAAAATTCTCTTCGGCACGGGACTCAAACCCGGGTCTTTTGACGCGTCGTTTCGAAGTTACCGTTGAAAATGTTTTTGCGCGGGCGTACGTCAATGTATACGTATGTGTGCACCCCTGTTTGTTTGTTGAGATGCTTGTAAGAGACGAGAAGGGTTTAAAGCTACTGTTTATTTAACGACGCTCGCAACTGTAGAGGTTATATCAGCGACGCCGGATGTGCCGGAATTTTGTCCTGCAGGAGTTCTTTTACATGCCAGTAAATCTACTGACATAAGCCTGTCGCATTTAAGCACACTTAAATGCCATCGACCTGGTCCGGGATCGAACCCGCAACCTTGGGCATAGAAGGCCAGCGCTATACCAACTCGCCAACCAGGTCGACACGAGAAGGGTTGTTCTTGTTGTTTGTTTACGTTTAATGTTCAATACCTTTTCCTTTCAGTTCATTGTAATCATCAATTGAGAATGGATGTCTACGCGGTCTTCCACCAATGCGCCGGGGACGAAGAGACCCATTGTCTCGAAGGCGCTAATAGTCGAGCAAACATTGTATGGTGAGGATGATTTCTGTTTTGAAACTGTTGTTGGTACATGTGAAGAGCTCTTCTTCCGTTTCCGCGAACCTCCCCATAACACATACCATGTCGGCTAACTCGGGAAAAGTGTATACATCCATTCTCAATTGATGATTACACTGAACTGAAAGGAAAAGGTATTGAACATTAAACGTAAACAAACAACAACAACCCTTCTCGTCTCTTACAAACAGCTCAACAAACAAACAGGGTTGCACACGTTCGCATACATTGACATACGCCCTCGCAAAAAAACATTTTAAACGGTAACTTTGAAACGACGCGTCAAAAGACATAGGTTGTTTAACAAAAAGGGTTCTTTATTGTTAGATCTATCACCCCTTAGAGTTTGTTGCAGAGGTTTTGAATCACCCTGTAGGCCTAATAAAAATAAAATTATATTCTAGAGACGAAAAGCAGTTTTTATGACAATAGGCTATTGAAAGTAGTAAATAAGTGAAATAATTGAGCCGGGTTCGATACCCGACTCTGGAACAATTTTTCCCTTGAAATTATTCAAGTGAGCTTTACAGTACATGAGAATAGGCCCGCAAAGGGAAAGCTGAGAGGTAGAACACAAACTGAAGGGATTCGATCCGGCATCGGAACTGGAATCCGGTTTCCTTAGTGGATAAAGCGTCAGCACATAAAGCGGAAAACCTGGGTTCGAGTCCCGTGCCGAAGAGAATTTTTCTCTGTTCTATCCATCCTTCATCATATGGTAACGCCAGAATTCCTGCACTGAAATATATATACTTCGGTGCATCATAATAATGTATTACCCAATGCCTAAATATGTCAGTTCCTTTGATACTGGCTTCTAAAATTTGTAGGTTCAGGGTTTCTTCGTGAATTTCATATTCTGAGGTTATTTTTCTAACGAAGATAAGCAAACTGATATCAGCTATATTTATGCTTTCGTCTAATGCCAGAGAATATAATTCACATTTGTGTATAATGTCCTGCAGCGTAGCTGAAACATCCTGTCCCATTTCATTAAATCTTCTATTTACTATTTGATGGGACAAGGAGACTTTTAAAGCTTTTGAGTATCTTATTGTCTCCCAAAGTCGGATGTCACTTTTATACCACATCGTTTAATGAGCTCACCATCCCTAAAATACTTTATATTAGCTCCAAACATACCACATATTACACTGAGAGGTAAAAAAAAAAGCGATACACTTAAAATAAATTACATTTTTCTATATAATTAGGTACCAAAGAATTCTCTTCTCATTTTTAAGATGTTTAACACATTAAAACATCCCGCTGAACTGTATGTGAAAAGAAATTAATTATATGACCATCTTTAGGGCAGTTTATTGCAACCTAATGTCCGAAGTACTTATCTTTATGATTTTATTGAGGTTAGCGCAATAAAAGCTTTTAAGGTAGCATTCTCCGTGCAATGCAGCGCTATAGGGAACTTCGAACATACGACAGGAGACTAGAATCAGGTCGCAGGAGGAGCACAAGTGCCAAGGATGACAGATTTCTCACCCTCCAAGTTCTGCGTGATCGCCATACCACAACAGTACAGGAAAGAAATCGACTGGAAAATGTCAGGCATGTGATAATTAGTGAACGGACAGTGAGGAGAAGGTTTGTAGAAGCTATTCTTCTGTCCAGAAGACCTGAATATGGACCCCAACTCGAGCTACACCACAGTGAAGCGCGCCTTCTTTTCGCGAGGCAGCACAGGGATAGATTCCAAAGCAGTGAGTCTCTGTCCTCTTCACTGATGAGAGCCGCTTTAACCTGAAGTCTGCTGATGGACGAGAAAGGGTGTGGAGAAGGCCTGGAGAGAGGTACTGCCCGTTGCTTTTTCCTCGAGGACTCCGTTTGGGGGCGGCTCAGTAATGGTGTGGGCTGGTATCAGCAATGTAGCCCGCACTGACCTCGTGTTCGTCGATCGCGGGACCCTCAATGCACAAAGGTACATCGAAGAGATCCTGAAGGACCATGTGATGCCCTTTGCACCTTTCATTGGCCAGAACTTTATACTCATCCACGATAATACATGTCCGCATACCTCTCGTTGTATTGTGCAGTAACTACAGGAAGTTGGGATACGAACCTTAGACTGACCAGCTTGTAGTCCCGACATAAGTCCTATTGAGCATGTGTGGGATATACTCGGAAGGAATGTCCAACGGCGTGACATCAACACCTTGGCGCAGTTGAGGGTAACATTACTGGAGGACTGGGATCTCATCCCCAAGAGGCCCGGGCCACGTTGATATACAGGATCAGTCCACACCTATGGAGTAACGGTCAGCACGTCTGCCCGCGAAATCAGGTTGCCTGGGTTCGAATTCTGGTTATGGAAATTTATCTGGTTGAGGTTTTTTCCGGGGGTTTCCCTCAACCAAATATGAGCAAATGCTGGGTAACTATCGGTGCTGGACCCTGGACTTATTTCACCGGCATTATCACCTTCAGCTCATTTAGACGCTAAATAACCTAAGATGTTGATACAGCGTCGTAAAATAACTTTATACATACATACATACATACATACATACATACATACATACATACATACATACATACATACATACATACATACATACTCGGCATTCACTGAATTGGATATTACTTAGGGCTGGCATGAATCATGAATCTATGAATTGCATCCTTTTAATTAAATGACGCGACGCTAACGTCACCGTCACCACTGTTACCACCACTGCCACCATCACTACCATTACCATTTCGACCTGATATTTGGATAAATATTATCCTAATTTTTAACTGAAACCAAAAGAGGTATATTACTGTTAATAATAAAATTGAGTTTCGCTTCTATTGATCATAATTTCTATTTTGTTCTCTTTTTTTGTCTCTGTATCAAGGGGAGTATAAATGGCCATTTTGTTGAAAATTTTTAATTTTTTTAATGCAGAAACATTATTTGGAATTTGCTGATTAATTTGGTGTACGATTTATTAAATTTAGTTGACTGGAAATATGTATATTTAATTTTTTTAATTAGCTGCATAGATGGGCAGAGCCTGTAACACGTATGGGCGAATCCAAAAATGCATGTAGAATGTTAGTTGGGAGGTCGGAGGGAAAAAGACCTTTGGGGAGCCGAGACGTAGATGGGAAGACAATATTAAAATGGATATGAGGAAGGTGGGATATGATGGTAGAGACTGGATTAATCTTGCTCAGAATAGGGACCAATGGCGGGCTTATGTGAGGGGATAATGAACCTCCGGCTTTCTTAAAAGCCAGTAAGTAAGTAAGCTGCATAGGTCATTTTTAGGATTTCATAAACCATCGGTCAGTTAAAAATTAATATCTCAAGAACTATAAGGTCTACAAGGCTATGGTTTGACTTGAATTCCAGTCGAAACATTGCTGTATAAGTTGGTGGGACTGGCATAACAGTGTTGTGATTCTTGTTTACGTTGTGTATGCGATATTCTTGGTATAACGTGGGTATTTTTTTTTTCATTCATTGTGCCGTTGTGTTAGTATACTATTGACCTTGCGTATCAGTTATTACATTCGATCATGACAAGGGTAAAAGGAGTTTTAAAAAACTAAGAAACAAAGGAAATCGGCACTACAGAACTTATCCTGCTGTATCAGAAGTTGCGAGCTAATTTAGGAATTAATGTTCACCCAGTACTTGAGCTCCACACACACACTGCGACACCTTCAAGTTCCTCCTCCAAAAAGAAACTTATGAAATGTGATGAACTGTATTCAAATAAGAGAAGTGCGAATGATAAAGATTACCTGAGGCTGTTATTTATCTATAAAAGAAGTTTATAGAGATTTGGAAAATCCATATCTATTGAAGAAATGTCTGACAGGGAAAACATGAAGTACGAATGAGTCGTTCAACAATGTAGTGTGGACAAGAATACCTAAAAATGTATCTGTGGGTTCCCATACATTGAAACTTGGTGTGTATGTTGCTGTCATCACAATTAATGACGGTAATGCTGGCAGACTGAAAGTCTTGGAAGAGCTGGGAGTGAAGACTGGTTGGAATACGCGAGCCATATTGGAGGAACTGGATAAGGAACGAGTCGACAAGGCAGAGCTATAAGCCCAAAATGTGTCCAAGGAGGCAAGATCTTTGAGGAGCAGGAAAAGGATGCACTTGGACTACACAGAAGATGATGAAGACTACAGTGTTGGAGGGTTTTAGCTGTTGTTTCTATTAAAACGTGAGTTTTTATTTAAATTAATTTTTAAGTGCAAGTTCTGAAAAATTTATTTTTTCAGACAAATGAACCGTTTTCTCAGGAGTTATACAAGATTGATTCTTGAGTTTTTCACAGTTCATTTATAATATCCTTTTGAGACTATACCTCTAGAATGATAGAGATAGCTTGAATATTTGCAGTAAAACATACAAAATTTTAAGGAAAAAACTAATAGGCCTACACCAGAAAAATATTCTATCCTAACTCCTAGCATATGTAGTTCAATAAAACTAGAGGAGTAAGTTCATGAAGCATATATAAATGACCTGCAAAAGTTTCATTAAGTTACATGAAGTAATTCTTGAGAATATGGGTAATGAAGTTTGCAAATTTAACATTAGCGGGATAGGCTATTCACATTCCCCTTAAATAAATAATGTTTAATTTCGCACTCTTGTTCTTTAAAGTATGTGGGACAGAAGTATAGGCCCATTTTACTAGAAACATTTTGAACTTTTGGACGTGGTGATGATACTAGAATAATGGCGAAAGCAACGAAGACATTGTCGAATCCATGTCTTGATGAATTGTGAAAATTTAGAACTTTTGAATGTGATGCTGTTAGTAGAACAATGGCGGAAGCAATAAATGAATTGTCGAATCCAAGCCTTAATGAAATGCTGAAATTTTGCACTTCTGAATGTGGTGGCGGAACCAAAACCACAACGTGTTACCTGTTCCCAAGTCATAAGTGTTACAAATAGGTAAGTATAATGTAAATAGACACTATACTAGTTTGCGTAAAAAAAATAAGAAGCCGCAAAGAGTTATGTTTAAGGATTTGAAGCAGAAGTTGACCAAGCAGTAGAATATTTTTCTCCAACCAACAGACATCGCAGATTTGACATCATATTATCAGGTGTGTTTGGAGCTAGTATCAAGTCTTTTAGGGATGGTGAGCTCATTAAACGATGTGACATCAAAGTGACATCCGCCTTTGGAGACAATAAGATACTCGAAAAGTTCATTATTATTTATTTACAAATGGCTTTTAAGGAACCTGAAGGTTCATTGCCGCCCTCACATAAGCTCGCCATCGGTCCTGTGCAAGATTAATCCAGTCTCTATCATCATATCCCACCTCCCTGTAATCCATTTTAATGTTATCCCATCTACGTCTCGGCCTCCCAAAGGTCTTTTCCACTCCGATCTCCCAACTAACACTCTATATGCATTTATGGATTCACCCATACGTGCTACATGACCTGTCCATCTCAAACGTCTGGATTTGATGTTCCTAATTATGTCAGGTGAAGAATACAATGCATGAAGTTCTGCGTTGTGTAACTGTCTCCATTCTCGTATTACTTCATCTCTCTTAGCTCCAAATATTTTTATAAGAATCTTATTCTCAAACACCCTTAATCTCTGTTCTTTACTCAAAGTGAGAGTCCAAGTTTCACAACCATACAGAACAACCGGTAATACAGGGACATCATTTTATTTTTACTAACATTTTTAATATTAACCTGGCTATACCTTTCTATTAACGATTGAAACCGGAAACACCGTTTGCTACCCCTTCCACGACTGGAGTTCGATGATACTGGCGTAAAATACAAATCACTTTACTAGGTATAGGAGGGCAGAAAAGTAGTTCACCCACTTACGTAAACTAGGAAATATCGCAATTTTGAGTTTGATAATTTTCATTAGGTTTTTGTTTAATCAAAATGCAGTACTGTATTAACACTTAGTGTTTTTACTCACGAATTGAGCTATCCATTCGGACGTATTAATTATGCAGTGTATATTGTACTGTTACAGCACATTAGCGTACAATATAGAGAATGAAGTTAAATTGAAAAAATAATCATAATATGAATATTTAAACACATTTTTGAAAATGGTGGCCGTTCATTTCGATACAGGCTTCAGTTCTTTTGTGCATATTATCGCACTATAGACTAGTGTACCTAATTCAAATTACCAGTTTCGTCCTACGTACGAGTAACTCATGTTGAAATAGTTCTGTACCTACTCTGTAAAAGAGTACCTTACGTACTGTAAATTCAATCTTCACTTCTGCCCGATCCGAAAAGATAAAATTACTCAGACGTGCTATCTACTGTCCGTTCAAGTGGTTTTGTCGCAGGGTCGTAGAAAGGGAGGATCACGTGACAGTTAATTACTTAACGAGGCCCTTTTATTTAAGTATTTTAAACACTTGTATAATATTACGTAGACTTCCAATTCCTAACAGAAATTAATGTTTTCAGAAAAGAGCTAAGATAGCCCAGCTACTAGATTTAACAGACGGGCGAACAAAAGCAAGTGGGGGAAACCGGGATGCGACGTAAGCAAACGGACGACAATACCTGTGCGAAAATATAATTCAATATTGAAAGCTGTTTCGTCACTGGAAAACGCGAACATATTTCTGGAACGTACTATAGTCTCTAACTCAGTACTGCTTACGCGCCATCGGCTCTGTGTCGTGAACGGTTGGAAGTTTACTAGTAGAAGGGGTGGGAGTGAAGTACATTCCAAAACTCAGGTACAATAAAAATTGAAGTAAAAATAAAATGATGTCCCTGTATAACTGTTTTATAAATTCTAACTTTCAGATTTTTTGACAGCAGATTGGATGTCAAAAGCTTCTCAACCGAATAATAACAGGCATTTATTATTATTATTATTATTACTATTATTATTACTATTATTATTATTATTATTATTTCTCCAAGGAGGGGGTAGCCCTTTTTTATAAATGTTACTCAAAAAGTTTAAAACAACAAAGGAATATCAAATTCTTGTCTTTGTGAATTGCGGAACTTCGAACTGTTGAATTTGATGATGATAGTAGAAGAATGGCGGAAGAAACAGAGAAATTGTCGAACCCATGTCTTGATCGACTGCGGAATGTTTGAGATTTTGAATTTGGTGATGGTAGTATAACAATGACGGAGGCAATAAAGAAACTTGTTTTGAAAGCGAAAGCTTGTTGTGTGTCTTGTCACCTAATGAAGTGTTCATTTAAGGCATGTAGACAGCCTAAATAATTGTAGCTTTTGTATCGTTACGCTTATTCCAGGCTTCTGGTGTTCTGACACGTTTTCCACAGTAGTCGTAGGGTTTATTGCCTGTTCAGCAGATTCCGCTTTGAAGAGTCGCGGTCTGCTGCGATGGCGAACAAAACATCTATTCTTTATGAAATTAAATTTCACATTCCCTAGGGAGCTCTGCCCTCACTCTTCGCTCATTTCAATATTCGAGCACCGGTTGTAGAGAAAGCCCCAGGCTCACATCAAGATCCTGGGTCACCGCCATTGTGAAGATCACGTTCGTTTCATTATGGAAGCCGTACAGGCTCTCCCAGCCAATAAAAGAAACAGGGAAAGAGACTTGCTCTGAAATAACTGATAAGAATGAAGAGGACGCCTTCATACAGGATTAATATTTATAGTTTGCGGGTCAGCAAGATAATATCTATTGACCTCGTTTGTCATATTAAAGATTCACATTGTAAAATTGTATAGTCTTTTTTCAACGCGGCTGATCTTTTGTCACGTGTTTTATTTCAACATACTGTAACCATCCTCGTGTAATACCTAGGGAACGGTTTTTTATGTGCTAACAAATTTAAATATATTTATTTTTATGTGCTAAAAAGTACAAAAATATTTGCTAAAAATAAAAAAATATATATTTTTTTTTTAAATATGACAAAAATACCTTACTTAGCTTGGAAAAAAAATGTTACTAGGTACTCACCAACCACACTTGAGTGCTAGTGGTTGGCCGAGAATTGCAGTGAACATCAAAGGTCATCTCCAAGTTCTCCATCACAAATGCATGCCGATTATCTCTGAACAACGACTTATACTGTGAAAACGATCTTTCCACATCACAGGACGTCAGAAGTGCATATTTGAAAAGAGGAATGTCACAAACACAAACACCGTCAGTTTCACCTACAAGCATACCCTCCATTACTTGAGCAACTTTACACATTTTTTTATATCCACTGTTTTTTCCCAAACACATTATGGAATTTTTCCCTTAGTAGGCCTACTTGTACTTCTGAACCTGGTAGCGAGTCTAGTTTAATTTCCACGGCACGCACCTCCATGTTTCAGATAACAGGTTTTTGGATGTTTCGAGTTTTTTATGGTGTCACACAAATAGCTTAGATTTGCTAATAGGAAAGCCAAATCGTTTTTTAAATAAACATCTTTCAGTATATCTTGAAGGATATCGATTGACGAAGCCCGATAACAGGGAATCACAACAAGACGTATTGCTTTATAGATCGCGCCAGGGATTTTGGCAGATGGATTTTCTTAATGTCAACTGGAGAGCGAGTCCTCACCGCTGCAAGATCGGCTGTTATCTCTGTCGCAGTGGAATGGGTAGGACATAAGAGTAAACATGCACGCCCGAGTATTCTATTGAACTGTGCACAGTCACCTCCAAAAACTAAACAAATATTACAGTAGTCTATATGTGTCTTTGGTATTCCCAAGAAACTTGTTCGATTAATTAAAATGTGTTTCAATGAAACTTACAGCAGAGTCCGTATAGGCCAGTTTCTATCTGATGCTTTTCGAATTCACTGCGGGCTAAAGCAAGGAGATGCACTATCACCTTTACTTTTTAACTTGGCTCTAGAATATGCCATTAGGAAAATTCAGGATAACAGAGAGGGTTTGGAATTGAACGGGTTACATCAGCTTTTTGTCTATGCGGATGACGTGAATATGTTAGGAAAAACTCCACAAACGATTAGGGAAAACACGGAAATTTTACTTGAAGCAAATAAAGCGATAGGTTTGGTAGTAAATCCCGAAAAGACAAAGTATATGATTATGTCTCGTGACCAGAATATTGTACGAAATGGAAATTTAATGTTATATATAATGTAAATGGAGATATGTTAATCCTTAGTCAATAGATGAGACTGAGTTTTACGAAATATGAACATTAAGGGATGGAAAATGGGAGGCAGTAATGATCAAAATAATTATACCGATTTATTTTTTTTTAACCAGCAGACGTGCAGCCTTTAAATTTAAAACAAAGATTCACTCATAAAATTGGGTTAGACTATTCATCTCATCCCTCAGAATTGTTTCTAAAATGTATAAGGAAAGTAAAAAAATTCAATTTCATGTAGGCTACTCCCTTGAAATAACTTTTTTTTCTTTTTTCTTTTTTTTTTACTTCCGAGTAGAGAGGAGAGAGAAAGAAGTCGACGATTTTAAAAATTCACTAAACTATATTTAACTAGAGACGTAACATACTCTCTACAATATTGGTTAAACATTCTTAGATTTTTTTAAATACCATATCCTAAGGTACTGATGGAAAGGCAGAAGGGAGTGAGAAATCTCATGTCATCTGATCTCGATGAAAGTCGATATCTGGGGATCTTTGTGATCACAGAATACGAATAAGGTATTATTTAGTCCGACTTTGTCCCTAAAGTGGTGGAGTGGGACAAAAATGGGTGAAAAATTAAATTAGATATCTTAGGGGTTTTCGAGACGAAAATTACGAATAATACAATTTGTGCGAATTCAATATGGCAGATTCAGTACTATGAATTATATTTTAAAAAATTAAACATCGGATATCGCACAGGTAACACATGTACAGTATTTAAGGGGGTATGTAACACCTTTTGATAGTAGGCCTATTCATTTAGTAAAACCCAAAGTGTAATTTCTACATATTCTGAATGAATGTTGTGCCGGAATTTAATATAGCCATCAGCCAATACCTCTAGATTAATAAACAACTTTTTAGAATCCATAAAATACAGTATTTATTGTGAATGGTAATTATATTTTTCAATTGGTGCAATTTGTGCAGGGAAAATTGGTTTCTCCGATATTTTGTACGATTTCGAATATTTTAAAATGCTTTCTTCTCTGTTCTATTCACAATGTGCGTGTGAAGAAATTATTGCCCTTGTAATATCCATTACAATCCTATTTATTATACTCTTATATAAATCTAACTTCCGCAGCATGCAATTTTACCCAATTAACCAAATTATATTTTGATTCTTAAGAAGAATCGTAATTTTATTAACTTGAATTGTCGCACTACCAGTAGATGATCCCTAGATTATTACTGGACAGATCTTGTATGTTGATCTGGTAAGGGTAGGATTATATATATATATATATGCGCAATGCAATGCGTTTTCCTTTTCATTAAGAATTAATTTAATTTAGAAAATGTAGGAGACGTATTGTAAAATCATTGCGAACGGAAGTCATTTACATTTATTAAAGGTATTCTTTGAGTAGGACTGTACCGTGGTGTGTTTCATAATAAGGATAATTGATATGAG
This sequence comes from Periplaneta americana, assembly GCF_040183065.1. Lineage (NCBI taxonomy): Eukaryota > Metazoa > Arthropoda > Insecta > Blattodea > Blattidae > Periplaneta > Periplaneta americana. Next base: position 30,637,438 of record NC_091125.1, read on the forward strand.
CTGCTGTTACGAAAATATGAACGACTCAGAATGTTATCGCATCTCATTCTCGCAGCTTACACAAACAATATTGGCTCGCCTACTGGAAATGTCATCGAGGTCATCTGCCAAAATCGGTGCCTTCTACTATACTTGATGGACATGAGCGAGAGGCGAGAGATTTGTTTAAATTAAATAATGTTCATACCCGAGCTCTTATCTGTTGTGTTTCACAAACAAAGCGTGGAATGAAATCATCTTCAAGCAACAATAAACATTCCTAATTATGTGTTGCAAGATCTCTCCTCCTTGTCCATGTTAATTTATTCTCTAATAATAACATTGATATGCTGCCAAGCAGTTCTCAGAACTTGAGGCGATACTATTACAAAAATGGATCAAGGATACACCACAAGCGCTTAGAAACACGAAGCAACCAAGAATTCTTAAAAAGATAACGTACTTCTGAGTGACATAATTGATTTAGTTTTAAAATGTTTAAAAGTTCTTGTAAAAATTATTTAAGTAAAAAAAACTCCAAGATTTATGTGTTTATAATATATTTCCTGAAAATATGTATTTACATAATTTTTTTGTGAAAATATGTGTTCTTGTGTGAAATAAAATTCGGGTTTTAAACTTGAAACTTCATGTTCGGAATTTTTAACTTTGTTAATTGTGTTTTATCACACGCAAAAATAATATTTACTTACATAGAAATCCGCTCCTTAGTAATACCCATAGATACCTGCTTTTGGTACCTCCTACAAAAATATGTCCCTTTTCTTCGTGTTAAGATACGCTCGCTGAGGAATTAATTCTTATTACTTCACATTATCTCAGTTTTCATTCTTTTCTGCCGTACTCTTTTGAAGTTGTTAAAATTTTCCTTCCACTATTTTATATTCAATTCAATTTATTAAACCATTAAACATACAGTGATAGACTTCGTCACAAAAAAAACATACATTTGAAAATACACATATAATTGAAAACAGTAAAGTTTAATTAAAATGAAAACACAAAATATTTTGAAACTCAAAAAATTAATGAAAACACTTCACTCTTAATGTATTATTTGTAACTAAATGTAAATAACTCTATTTATTAAAAAACAATTTCGTATAAATTTATGTTAAGAAACTTATCTACAGAGTAGGAAGGATTAATAAAAAGTCAAATATAAAATATAGCTTTGAAACTATTGGTTGGTAACTTATAATATTGACTGGGAAGCTTTTCATCCCCATGAAAGAAAAATTGTTACTGTTTTTATGTAATCTACAGTATGGAATATTAATTTGTTCACTATTTATAATTTCATGATCATGTATATTGACTATAATGAGTAATTGTCTATATTTTGTCGAGTGTAAAGGACTAGATCATATATATATATATATATATATATATATATATATATATATATATATAAATTTATAACAGTTAATATCTGTGATGGTTTGAAAAGTGGTCGACAATATTCAAGAAAGTTTGACTGACATAGAATTCTAATGGCTTTCTTTTGCAAAATCAAGACACTCCAATTTTGCTACCATTTCCCCAGAAAATTAAGGCATACCGAATTATCGACTGAAAGAACGAAAAGTAGACATATCTTAAATAATTTTGAGAAACGTAACTCACTAATTTCTTTAATAAATATATAACTCATGGTAACTTTGTGCTTATATATTCGATATGTTTTCTCATGTTAAACTGGAGTCTATAAAAATCCTAGAAATTTGGTAGGGTCTATTTTTGTATGCTGTCCTTTTTTATTAGATGATTTAGGCTAAAAGGTATGTTGATAATCTTTACTTGATTAAGCCAAAAACCGTAAGATTCAGAACATAAAGCCATCTGTGATAAAATATCGTTGGTTAGAGCATGTTTTTCATTCAGAGTAGATCTATAACATAAGAATATAGTGTCATCAGCATACATAATTGTTATAGCTTTAATGAATTTAGGAAGGTCATTTATTGCTATTAAGAACAGTAGTGGACAAATGGGTGTAAATATAAGTAATTGAGTAGTGTAACTAATGCAAATGAGGCTGTATGTATTAACAAACAAAGAAACAAACTATTCTTAAAATATATCTATAATTTATCATCTCATAGCTTGCTTGAAACGCAGTCACTATTTCTCCGTTATCGACTGACACAAATGCCATTATTGACAATGGATTTATTTATCCTTCACGTCAGTATTCATGTACAGTATATATTATTACAGGTTGTCAGAACTGCCAAGGGTCCACATGGTAACTGAATGAGTTCACTGGTCAGGAAGAGTGAGATTGAAAGAAAATGTGTGAGACAACAAATTTATTTTATATATCCGTTTATTTCATAATTAATCCCTACAATTTTTATAGTGTAAATTATTTTTATGTAATATTCATCAGTTTTGTGGAAAACAACAGAACACACAATAAGTTAATGCAGCATATTCCAAATTTTACACTTAATTGTATACGATACAAATCTCACTCTTCATTGCAATGTGTTTTATTATACTGATGCGATGCTTTCTTAGCATTAGCCGCCACTTCTTTTGGTGGTTCGAATGTGTGGCATGCCTCAGGAATGGCCATTTTAATGATCAGAACAGATGATAATGTACCATTCAATTTCATTGAAGATCTAAAAGTTTTTTTAGTTTTCTTTATCATAGAAAAGAAAACACGTTCTTCGCCAGCATTTGAATGTGGAATTATCAAAACCAATTTTGCATCTTCAGGTAGCCTCTTGTATCTTACTTCTCCATTTGCTAGTTTCATCTGAAATAAATATGCCCAAATTACTTCCATTCGGTAGGCCTAAATGTGCCGACTTACTTGTACCTCGTCTTGTACTTAGCACTTTACTATACATCTTCGGGGATACCGTCTTATTTTTAAATTTTGTAATCTAAAAATGCGTGAGATTTCAGCTCGCATGCGTGTGAGCGTGAGATCGGTCTCGAATCAGTGTTTTTCACGCACAATGCGTGAAACTTGGCAGGTCTGAGTTATTATAATAAACCGTGACTGAATTCAGTTATGTCATTTCTTGGTTTTTGTAATCAGTTTAAAAGTTTTTTCCTTTTGTCCTAAATTTTATAGCTACTGGGTTTATGTATGACTGTTTCTTATTTTGGTGACGAAATTCTCGTGATGTGAAATAACTGAGATATCTATATTGTTAAATAATTTTATTATTATTTGATTTAAATATGACACTTACTCTGTGTCTGCTGTACCATAATACATATTTCATTTCTTATCGTCGTCCAAACATCTGTGATACGAAATTATTTACCAATAGATATGCAATGATTTTTTCACCGCATGATAAATTTACTTCTTCCTGTTTCTCTCTGAATATCATAGATTTTATTTTTTTTTACAGTCAGTGTTAGCGTGAATTTAATCTGCAGATATTGCCTTAATTATACGTGACCTGTAGGATACGGTATATGTAGGTCTTTATCTTTATGGAATTTTTCGCATTTAATCAAAATTTTGTTTGAAGTCTAAACATGTATGTATCTTTATTATCTTTAGTCAGCAGTTCAAACAGTGGTTAGAATCTCATAAGTGACACTAATAAGGCATCACTAATGAAGCAACTAAACCAGGAGATAATGGGGTAGGGTGGCCAGTAACTAGTAACATAGTACTGTGATGAAGTTTGTTGGAGTAACTTCTATTGGAGTGCGTTGTAGGTGGTTAGTAAAAGACCTAAGTCCTTTAAACAACCAAGGGCTGCCAATATTTAAGTTTATTAATCAATCTTGAAATACAAGGCGTAGTACAAGTGATGAAATGAGGATGATAATGATTACTCATTGCCACGTGGGCCACTCATCGCCCTCCTCCGCGCTTCTATTCACTGCAGAGCTACATTACAACACTAATTAAGTGAATGCCTCCAATGATCACCGCGCCTTTTTATGGCCTGCCCATAGTGACGCTACGGTGACCTTTGAAGTCCGCGTGATCGCCTCTACTCGGGTTGGCGTCCCCACGCTGAAACCAGTGCAATGACTGATTCTGGACTTTGAAAGATAAGCCCTTAGTCATTAATCCCAGAGCATACATGATTCAATTAGTAATTATCGGTCAGGTCTGCAAGAATTATGAGGATGGAATACATTTTATACTTACAATGTTAACAATGTTACTCTTAATTACAATCATACCAATTACAATCATATCAATCAGAAGCTTACCAATTATAATCATATCAATCACAATCATACCAATTATGTCCCTACAATAAGTGGCGCTAATCAGACTATTCCGAACATATTATGTGGTAATTAATTGGAAATGAACTATTTGAAATTTAGAAACTGTAATTACGAGGAAGGGAGATAAGTAAAGCAATATTTTACAGCTAAGAGCAACGTTGTAGAAAGAATATGAGAATGTGAGAGAGATGCTTTATACAGGATTAGTCTAAATTCCCATTACAGACTTTGAGGGCTTCTAGTGGGAACCAAGACGGTTAAGTTTTGCATAGGAACTCATGTCCGGTAACGTACCTTTCTCCGCTACAAACAAAACACCAACACAACATACATTCAAATCTCCCGCCGTACAATAACATCATATCGGCGTATTTCCTAAACGTGCAGTTAACCATGGTGAAGCTAGGTGCAATGGAAGTCTGCTCGTCAGCTCTATGAGGAGCGTTTCCCACACCGCCAGGTACCTTCGCATCCCTCTTTGCCAAGGTTTATCAGCGGGCCTCGGAGACGGGTAATTTACCGCCAACAGGACCGATTGTGGTGCTCCACGGCAACAGTGGATAGGTCGTGGTGGACCGATTGCTTGGCCAGCACGTTCGCCCGACTTGACTCCGCTAGACTACTTCCTGTGGGGCCACATGAAGAGATTGATTTACGAGACCCCTATGGAATCAGAGAAAGACCTGCTGGCGCGTGTTATGGCTGCGGCGGATGTTGTATTGGTGATCGTGTGTGCCAGAACATGGTACGTAGGTACCGTGTGTGTGTTGAAGTCACTGGTCGTCACATCGAGCCCTCTTTGTAAGTGGACCCAGAGGAAAAGCAACGTACAGTAAGCAGCAGAAGTGGGAGAGTTCAATATGTGATGAGGTGGTGTTTTGTTTGTACAGGAAAACGGTACGTTTCCGGACATGAGTTCCTATGCAAAACTTAACGGTCTTGGTCCCCACTACAAGCCCTCAAAGTCTGTAATGGGAATTTAGACACACCTGTATATGCTTGTCTAACTGATAATGATGTAGGTACACTGTACTAATTAATATGAGTTGCCTTTCTTATTGTGCGAAATATGATGTTGATTTTAATTTTAGAAATTGTGATAGCAATACAAATATTTAGCATCTTTACAGTCCAAAACGGAAGCTCGGTAACATAGCGATGAATCCGTTGCGCTGCAAGACAGAAAGGCTCCTCTAATATTAATTGTTACCATAACAGATATATTCTGTAGGGCCAAAAAATAATAATCTTTACGTAGACTGTTCTAGCAACAGTGCATATTTATGTACAGATTACTGTGCAAATTACTGTGGAATCCCGGCCACCAAGTCACTCAACTGAGTGCGCTCCTTGTATAATGACAGTTGACTTAATATAAAATGTCAGCATACATGCTCAACTTGGAGTCAGGCCACAAAAGAAAAACATTGGAGGAGGGGAGTTCGATCCGGTGCTGTGGATTGGACTTCGGCGTAGCTCAATGGTGAAGAGCGCTTGGTACGTAGAACCAAGGACCCGGATTCGATCCCCGGCGCCGGAGCGAATTTTTCTCCTCTAATATTAATTGTTACCATAACAGATATATTCTGTAGGACCAAAAAATATTAATCTTTACTAGCGAAATGAGGTTCGGTTAAATTAATTCCTATATTTCACAGTTAAAAATTTCAACTTTTAAACACAATTATTGATATTGGGTAAAATAGCTCATAATATGTCTTCAATAAAAACAAGTATCAATAACGCCAACGTTCTAATTACCTAAAAAAATTAAAAAAAATTGTGTTATATGTGCTAGAATGTGCTGAATAGACATTGTTTGATTCAGCAGCCAGATATTCTGCCAGGAAGATTAATGGTGTTCTACAAAAGAAACAAAACCAATTTGAACAATATATATTTAAATATGTACTTTATATGCCTTTCCCTTCTACGTTTACCAACGATTTTTCTACTTTATCGTTACATGTATTTAGAAGGAAATCTGAGAGACCTCCCCCTGACAAGAAATGCGACATCGAAACAATTCACTGAGTTCACCGCCTTCTCCGTGACAATGCAGATCAGCCACGCAGGGTGCTGATAATATCCTGACCGCATTGACAATCGACCGAGGCGGCTGCTTACGACTGGAGCGTGAAGACGCCTCATGATATGCTCTCTTCCATGCATAAATGTATGACCAATGCATACGTAAGGAGCTCCTTTCCGACAGTCTTGTACATCAAGACCAAAAATGGTTTTCGTCTGACATTTTCGTTATGGATAAAATCCGAAAATATAGTAAACAGCATATCGTATACTCATATAACTATCAGTTCACAACATACAGTATGTAGAACTATCCACAGTGACTCAGAAAGAAAGAAAAAAAAAAGCTAGTGTCATGAAGGGATTCACGGGAAAGAAATTTATTTCACGTTCCATTTTATTGTACTAACTAGCCGTCCCCGTGCGCTTAGCTGCACCTGTTAGAAATAAATATAAAGTAATTACATAATGAAAATAGGATGCTTGATCCAGGGAACAACTATTACAACAGCGCAAGATAATCTGCTTCGCTCATTACCCAATTTTTTTTGCATTGCATTTATTGCATATAGGCTATATTTTATGTATTTTAACACGATTCAATTGAGCATAGTTAAAATTTGAATTATAAAATAATGGATTGCTAAGCTAACGTACTATTACTGCATACTAAATCAATACACTCTCGTTGTTCGTTAATTCTCTGAGATTAAAATGAGTGTACATAAATATTATTTTAAGAAATACAGAAAACGAATGTACAAAATATCCTATCAAATTTTCTGTGTATAAGAAGCTATTTTAATATTACCTGTCCTCGATTTACTCAGAAGTTACTGTAATAACATTATAGCAGTATGTCCATCCAGAGAAACTACACTTTCCAATGGTGAAATAATAATTAATTATACAAATCAGTTAATTTAGCTTCTGATATTACTTCATACAAACACAGAAACATTCTCTGTAGGCTATGTTTAATAGCTTTCGATTGTTGTTCTCCAAGGCCCCTTATAGACGAAGTCATTTGTTCTTAATTCATTGCACCGTCTTAGATGGCGTTATTTTAATTTTAAAACTCATTTATCTCATTAAATATCAGTCCTATCAAAATTTTGTAAAGAATAAAACTTATCGGAAATCATTTTTAAAGAAACGTTTGTTATGTAACATTTTTCACAAAAATCAATAATAAGCGAGATATTTCGATTTATTTAATTCAGGCCCCCTTATAATCCCCCTTTTAAATAAAGTATTTTGAATGCCATATAGCCTAAAATCTAAGTTATAACGAACTTAATTCATATTCCAATTTTCATATAAATCGGTTCAGCCATTATCGCATGAAAAGGTAACAAACATACAGACAGACAGACATACAAACAAAAATTTCAAAAAAGCGATTTTCGGTTTCAGGGTGGTTAATTATGTATGTTAGGACCAATTATTTTTGGAAAATCGAAAATTACCAGAAAAATTTCGGCTACAGATTTATTATTAGTATAAATTTTTTCACGCTTCGTAGAGCTGTAGGACATATTTTGAGGATCTATATATCATCAGTAGTTATTCACAAGTAGCGGGACTGTCTAATCTTGTCGTCAGCACAGCGAAAGACAATAGATTCAGGCTGCTCAGGACGCATGGAAGAATACACACATATGCTCTCTATGTAGAGAAGTGAATTTCTGTCTGGAATCTAATCAGGATCTAATGAATTTATAATAAAAAATGCTGTCACTTGATTTACAGGGAACGTCTAACAGAGATAAGTTTGCTTTCTCTTGCATGTAATTTAAAGATAAATGCTACAAATCAATTAAGATTTTTTTTTCAGAAGTGTACAGTACATATTACACAGAGAAGTACGAACACATGTAACATTGTAGAATTCCTTTCGTGGATATTTGAAAGTTAAAGTCGGGTTTATGTAAAACAAAGAGGAAGTAGTTTTACGTAGTTGGTCCCTGAAATTCACTTCTATTCATTGTTTACTAGACAGGGCAACAGCAAGAACTAAAAGTTACATTTGATCCTATCAAATTTCTTCACATTTAAAGGACAAAAGTAATCAGTCATTTATTATCATATTGCACTGCTGTCGTAAGTTGACTGAGCATATTGGGAATTCAGTCAATGGCTTTCTCGAAACATGCTATGAAATGTTTCATATAAAACAATTTTTATGTCGAAAAGGAAGTAAAAACGAGCAAAATTGAAGAGTCCACTGCAAGAGTGATGGATGTCATTTGGAATACATTTTGCAGGAGAAGCAATTGAAAGTTTTAAATGCTTAGCGCTCAAAGCTTAACTGTGATTTTCCGATCATTACTGGACAATGACTATCAGTGTTAATGCCTTATAACTCTCTATGTACATTCTATATGTCTTAAGCTATGCATTGACATTCTTGGTTCATATTCGACAAGAAAGTGACATCCATCATTCTTGCAGTGGACTCAATTGCATTAAACAGTTTTGTTTTAAATATCTCAAAGAATAGCCCCCTGAAATTAATGAATAATGATATTACTTACGGTACACTCTGTATAAATGAATTAGATTATCATGACAATTAACTGCGTTGAGTAACCATCGTAGACAATTTTGAGGATTTCAAGGTCATGTTTCTTTAAATGTAATAGACATTGCCATGATCAATATTACAATCATTGACAACATTATCATCTTTACTATTATTGTTATCATCATTACCATTGTGATCATAATCATTGTCAAGATCAACATTATAATTCTTGACACCATTATCATCATTGCAGCTTTATTTCCGTTTCGTCCACTCCTGTAGACTAACGGTTAGCGCGTCTGGTCGCGAAACCAGGGGCCCGCGTTCGATTTACGGTCGGGGCAAGTTACCTGGTTTAGGTTTTTTCCGGGGTTTTCCCTCAACCCAATATGAGCAAATGCTGGGTAACTTTTGGTGCTGGACCCCGGACTCATTTCACCGACATTATCGTCTTCATCTCATTTAGACGCTAAATAACCTAAGATATTGATAAAGCGTCGTTAAATAACTTACTAAAAAAATAAACTTCCGTTTCAAAGGAAATCTTGACGAGCAATGTTACTGTTTTCAGAATTCTATCTTCTTCAGTCCGAGTTACGAACACCTAAAGTCGAATGCGTTGGTGAACGTGGTAACCACTCCATCGCCGAGGGCGACGAAATATCTTGTGTAGCCGACAAATCGTCTTTTAATAAACAAAACAAGTGTAACTCTCTCATGTTTATTTAGTAACGCAATACAACTTGAACATACGTGTTAACAACAACCATTAATTATTGTAAACAATGCAGCCTCTAAAATTATACGTAAAATACCAACAGCAACAGAACGCATACCAAAAACTGGAGCTGGGGTGCACATACATTACGTCACAGTTCGGAGGGTCGGCGTCCCTTAGCAAACATATGGTTGGAGAAGTGGAGAGGGCTGTTTTATTCCTCTGTGACGTTACCCTGTTATCCTTCTCGTTTTTAATTAAAAATAATTCTGTGTTTATTCAGTGGAAAACGTCTGTTGTGTTCATGTAATTTTAAAAATTGCCTCTTCATTTATTTCTCTCTAGTCACTAGCCTTATTATGCACTTAATTACAATGACTGCGTGCTCCATGTCGTGACTGAAAGACGCAAATGAGGCTTAGGAGACTGAGAATGGACTAGTGCTGTTGAGAACTCTGCATGTAAGCATGCAAGGCTGTGGGTAGGCCTACGTTACAGCGTAATGGAAATTAAGGGCAGCTGCAGTTCCATTCACTCGTGAAAAAGAAGCGTTATGTCTCCTACTGAGTTTTATTTGTAAGTTCCGGCAACTTGATAGTTTTACAGTTAATACCAAGTTATTCTGGACTTTCATAAAAAAATACTCTCAGCAATTTCATCTTGGTAGAGTAATAAATATTTTATGCATAAGTAGACTCAAAGTAGGATTCGAAACTGAGTATGTTATTGATTTTTATATCACAATAATCATCACCGTTATTGTAAATACTATCACCATCGTTGTGATCAAAATCATTGCCACGTTCAACATTATAATCATTGACGTCATTATCATCATAATTATTATTGCTATTGCTATTATTGCTACCAGTGGCGGCTCCTGCATATTTCTTAAGAGGAGGAAAAAATTAACAGCAGTAAATGACACCTTCTTGAATGAAACATGCTACAAATTAGCCTACATGCATACATGTAAGACCAGGCAGTGTTGGGATTGGCCTTCCCTTCTGTATAGCAATAACCTGTTCTTGTAAACTGAGTTTCCTAAATTGTCCAAAATATATTATGATTTCACTTCCATTCATTGTTGAATAATTGCACAAATTAACAATTACAAGGAAATTCACAACCTCGTAGCATTTTTCGAGCACACTACAGCATCACACGTGTTGGAAGAGACCAGCTACTAACTCGTAACCAGAACTGTTTTACGGAAATGGGAATGGGAAATAATCTGAGGAAAGCGAGAACATTGCACCTACCCGCGTGGTCTGTGTTGCCACATGTACATTTTACAAGTTCAGTATCACATACTTTTGAAGAATGTCAGTTCTTGTAAAGTCATACTATCATTATTGTTCAAAGCTGCCGGTGGCCGATTAATTTTTTATGTTAAAATGATGTAGTTTGGAGTACCTACTTTCAGTTTCAAATATATTTGTACAAAACTGACAACTTGGCTGTTGCCCTGTCTAGTAAACAATGAATAGAAGTGAATTTCAGGGACCAACTACGTAAAACTACTTCCTCTTTGTTTTACATAAACCCGACTTTAACTTTCAAATATCCACGAAAGTTTCAAACCATGAATAGTAGCCTATATAAAGTGCAATGAATAATATTTTTGATTTATAATTTTTAAAAAAGTTTACATGTTGTCTTTCATAGGTTGCGTTAAAACTTTTTGTTGTGTCTCCTCCTAGATGTGTTACAGTCCGGTTGAATGCAACATCGTTAGATGGCAGCGGTAGCGAGCTTGCTGCACGACCAGTCGGTTTCTATTTCCCGCCCATAACTGATTCAGAGGAGGATCTCCTCCCCCTCCGTTCATTTACTTGCTTTAAAACTCTGCTTCTTTCTTTGGCCGCTAGTGCGCTGTTGTCTATGTGTGTTAACTGCAGTAGAGGAAGAATGGAGTGCCTTTCCTCTACACAGACAATCTCGCATCTTTCTCACAGTTTTCTACAGCACATGAGCGCGCGTCGTTTAAAACTCGATCAACCGAGTTTTTCTTATAGCTGTGAACTTAATAATTATCGAATCTTCCTCTAATTTCAAGGCACATATTTTATTTGGTATTTACTTTCAAAAGAAGAAAATGTGAGGAGGACGTTCCTCCCTTCCCTCCCCCGAGGAACCGCCACTGATTGCTAACTTTTTTTTTTTTTTTCGTAGAAACGCAATTCGTTAAATTTAAATATTTTAACATTAAATTATATGGGAAAAAGGCAGGGGACAGAAAATAATACCGTAACAGTAAATCAGTAAATATTACGTTATACTGGCGTTCGTTACAACGACATTTTATAGTATTTATCTCCAAAAAGATAATCTACTTTATTTATTGGAAACTCTTGACAATAAGATTATGTGTCGCCTAGAATCAAACTGTACTTTCTCAAAATTATAAAATATGGAAGTAAGATAGGTTTCAATACACAATTTAGCAGGGAATGTGAAAACTGCTCATTTGGAGTCAAACTGCACTTCATCTGCCTTAACTTTAGTAGTAAAATCACCGTTTGCAGTCTAACTGCACTAATTTTTCGTATTTCCTAAAAGATCAGGTTTTTTAATAAATTGCAGTTTGATTCTAGGTGATGCATTATAAGATTATTTAGGAAATGTTGATTTATGGAACCATATGCAGTGTACAAAGTGCAATGTGTTCTGTGAAAGTAACTTCGTAGTGTTAATCCTTAAGATAATACGAATTTTTCTTTGTCATTTTGCATTATTTGCAGTGAGAATTCAACTTTTTTAGAAAATAAATGCAAAATTTTAATAAATTCACTAGTACTTGTTAATACATGGAATCCGCAGCAGTGAGACAAAAAATGTAAACAAACACTGCCTGCTACGTCCTCCACTCTGCAAAACGCTCTACGCCCAATGATATTCAGGCCAAGTTATTAAGTAATAATTATTAAAGCATTAAAATACCGACACTTTTAAACCGTAAACTTGACAGAAATATTAATCATACCATTTGTTGAAACTGAGTACTAAAATGGAAAGACATTTTTTTAAATATGTAATTTTAAATATGCTTAAAGATAAATGAATAAATGAGGCGTCTAGAATCAAAACCCGCCAAGTCCATCGAAGAAAAAAAATGAGATAAAGTTATTTTTCTGTGTATCTTCGCATGGCCAATCCGATGCTGGCATTATTTTTCTGCAATATCCGCTGGATTCCTCTGAAAATGCTGGACAAAAGTTAGGGTTAGTTTCAATATCCGCTAGATCCAAGTGAATTTCGGCAATTGTTAATTTAAAAAATCTCCAAGTCCCTTTCTGCCAATCAGGTTTACCCAGCATTCCTCAGCTGTGCGATGTTGATTTATTATTTGTGTGGTTAAGCTCTTGTTAAACCTTATTAAGTTTAATTTCTACTCTAATAATATTCAGTGAAATGGTGGATAGAATGAGCAGTGAGTTACAAAAATGTTCACAAAGAAAAGCTCCTGTAAAAACACTGAATAGGGAGAAACGGAAAAGATAAATGAAAAGGAAAGAAAGGTTTGTGTGGTTGAAATTATATTTTCATCACATAGAAAACATAATATGATGAAAATAAATATTATGTACAGTATTAAATTATTATAACATACTGTAGGCCTATTCTTAGCAATTAATAATTAATTACATAATTTTGTCGGTACTCCTCTTGTGGCCCTCCTGCTATACCAGCTTGTAATCATGCTGTTGGCAGTAAATGGAAATCCAACAGTTTAAGTTTTTTGTACATAAAGAAGTTCCATTCCGTTTTCTACTCTTCATCGGATAATCAGCAATAAGACAATTTTATTACTGCACGAAATAAAAATACAACAATGATTGGAATGTGCTCTAAATGGCTACTCACTGAAGCACCTCTAACTATTAAAAAAGTGTAAATTACATTTCCTGTGGTTGGGCATTCATTTCTCCCTCCCAATCGCATATTTGGAGTAATCGAAAAAGAAATAAGGAAGCGATTGTAGATCCCCAAGAATATAAAGATATTATTGGCAAACATGGAACAGTCTTTAATCTTGAAAATGAAGATGTAGGCCTACCTCTTCAAGACTGGAAGAAAGGCAGACATAATTTAAGATCTCCTGCTATTTTAAGTTCAGTCCCTGTAAAAGATTTATTTTAAGACGATCTGCATTGAAAGAACAGATAACAGTGTAAGATGAGTTTAACTATAGAACTGACACCGTTGTTGCAAAGGTAGTAACAAGAAAAAACAATAGAATTGAACGTGAAGAATAAGAAGACGAAGAAGAAACTGTTAATCTGGAGGAAGAGTAATGTGACAATATTGTGTAAAATTTGTATGAACTTAAAAAGTGTAACATATATTCAAATTTATACTGCTGTTATGTTTAAAGCATGTGCATAATCATACTTCATGTCTGGGTTTCATTGCCTACATAATTTGTAAGGTTTAAGTTAAAATGTTTTCCTTTTTGACTCATTTTTATGCTTAGAACTAATTCTCTTACTTTCAAAAGCCTCCAAATACACTTTTCAGTTTCAAAATCAGTTAGGTGCTAATTTAACCTCACGAATTTGTTAGTTTCAATGAAGGGGCAATCCTGTAATTTGTTTGAACGTATCTAATGATAATAAAATGCTTGATAAAGGCATTGTTTATATCCCAAGAATGTTTATTTATATCCCAAGAATGTTTATTTATATGGAAACAGTTTTTTCCATTTTCCCACAAATTTTGTTTTATGGACTTGGAGGGTTTTGATTCTAGACGCCTCAAATATTAGCAAGTAATATATTATTTCTAGGAAATCTAAGCACAAAGAAACAAAATGGTAGAGGACTTTTCCATTCATATTGTGCTAAGGATTCATCCCTTAAAATAACTGTCATTGAACACTTTCAATCCTGTATACCCAACTAATATCTCATGTATGAATTGTTTAATTAAGATAGTGATCCGTATACTTACTTTCCGCTTTTTCGCTATCAAAATTTCTTTCTTTCTTTCTTTCTTTCTTTCTTTCTTTCTTCTTTCTTTCTTTCTTTCTTTCTTTCTTGCTTTCTTGCTTTCTTTCTTTCTTTCTTTCTTTCTTTCTTTCTTTCTTTCTTTCTTTCTTTCTTTCTTTCTTTCAACATCTTCCTTTGGTACCGACGTATAAGTCAGTGTGATGTGGAAGAAGGTACATTTGTAAACAGAGATAGGTCTACTACGCAAATAAAAATTGCATGCCTTTTTGGTCAAGTGATCAGCATGGAACAGGTATACCGCAGAGACAACAAAAAAGAATACTCAACAAAGGACACTTACTTGTCACTCCCATGAACAGAAGAAATCTCTTTCATTTCTCATACCGGAAACTTAATCCGTACTGATATCGCCTAAGTCAGTCATATCAATTGATGCCCATTGGAGCAAGCGTGCGCTTTAGAGCTCAGGAGAGCCTGAGAGCTTTACAGCGGAGAGGAAAGAGACAGACGAAAGAGGTCGAGCTATATTCAGGGATGGCCAGCACTGATTCAATGGATAAAGGGAAGATAACTTATTAAAATTGTATCCATGTTAATTTTTAGATTTGTCTGAGAAGTATAAGTGCAATATAAGAATGTAAGTTTTAATTTTAATGCTCATTTTTCACAAGTTTGATTTTTTTATTCAAAAGAAATATTTTCTCAATTTTTTAATAGAAAAGTGAAATTTTCAGATATAGACCTATTTATTTAGTAGCCTTACAGAATGTTTTCGTAAATCTAATATACCGTAAATACGTATTACTGAAGATAGTGTATTGAAAATTTTGAAAATATTCGCATGGAAATTGTTTGTAAAGAAATCAAGTAACAAAGCAAGTGCTGTTACATCATAAGCAAAATATACGTGCCCATGTGTTGTAAAAATGTCAGCTTCAGCACATTTCGAGAAAATAATTTAATATTATGATGATAGGAAGTTGCTCACCAATATCACCTTAAAAGCATAATGCGATAAGAGTTTTGTTATGTAATATTAGTTACACTTAAAACATATACAGCATCTAGGTAACTTTGCTTTTTACTGTAATATTGTTTTGATTAGTTTATTGATTACTTTTATAAGGCTGAAGATACCATCAATATCATTTCCAACTTAACATGTCGCACTCAATCTCTTTTTTTTTTTTTTCTGGATATCACTTTCTTCATGAATAATGTTTCATCCATTTAGTACATATAGTTGTACTCCTATGGAATTTATGTGAATATTCCTTCTTAACTCTTTATTATGTTATTAACATTTAAAACACAACTGCAATATTAAGAAATTGGTATTAGTACTTTTGTTTTAAAGACAATATAGATAATATCAAACAGAAAGAAGCCATATAAAAATAACGACATAAAATTTTACGTTCCGTCTGAAGTTTGTGCACCACTGTTTTCTTAATCCAACAGACTGCTTATTCATATACACAACCCTTCCTCTTTCCATACTTAGCGCTTGATGCCCGCGCACGACGTCAAGGTCAGAAAAATGCGCTTGCTTTGACATCACTGGCCTAAGTCAATGCGACAAACATATTTCAGTAATTTTTACAAATTAATTTTCGTTCGTGAGTCCTCTTATTCTCTCTAATCCAATCACTTTGGATATCCACTCATTCTCGTAAATTCACTCTTATTGATTCACTCACCCTTTGGTATTCACTTACACTCGTAGTTTTGCCCGTTCTAATGAATCATTTACTCTGCCTCATCGACTTTATACTTCATTTGATAACTCTCTGAGACTCTCAAGTTCAGTCACTGTGGGTGCTATTCATAGATATTTCGCTAGCCCGCGCTACGAGCGTGCTAAACTAGCCCCGGCTATAGAACTGGTTACTTGTACGGGATTCATATCATATCATATCGCTAATATTGGTTTATGAATACAAAAACCTTAGTTCGCTGATCATCCACCGGAAACCCGCGCTAAGAATGTCTATGAATACAGCTTCGAGAATTTGAAGGTATCTTTAAAACTTTGTGTGGTACGAGGCAGACACAATCTAAGTCATCATTTTGACGACAACTCTTGAAGAAGGCGGGAATGTGTATAGTTTTGACTACACGTCCTGTACACGGCAAATATTTGCCGGGAAGTTTTCATTTGATGCGATGTTCCACATATATAAGAAACAGGGTGCAAGGCTTCGCTTTATTTCATAAAGCCTGGGCGTGCAGCGTAATCTTCTTAGCTGCACTAGATGCCAGTGATCCGCCTCCAGTCTCGTTTTAATCAGCATCCGTCAAACCCTTAAAAGCGACGATTCTCTTTGATACTTTGTTATTACTTATTATTACACCCTCAGCTTGACTCCAGCTTATCGCATTATGTCAGAGCGAGGAATGCTTCAGCGAACTTCAATATTGAACTTTCGTTACAATATTTCCTCTTGAATGGCCACATAAATTAAGCTTGAAAGAAACGAAACACAATTTGTTTCGTTCTTCACTTTTTTTACTGCGTCCCCTGCTTCTACACCGACATGGGCTTCTTCACTTCTTGCTAGCAACCCCTTCACAATCTGTATGAGTGGCATCTAAATGAAATCATAGATGGGTCAAATTCTGACACATATTAAAACTGCCTTATTATATTCTGAAGATGCTTGCCGGAGCATTACAGTGTGTTTAGGGATGTTACTGATCCCTGCACAGAATTTCAACATTCAACTGTTATTAAATCTCATTTTTATGACGTATGTTGGCGGCTGTTGGAAGTTAAACTGATGAAATTTTGTGTGTTTGATTCAATGTAAGTGAGATTCATAACAACTTAGAGTCTGGTGGATGCAACGGCTAAGATGCACAGCTTTGGCTTTAACATTGCCTGTAAGTTATGGTTTCGGATTCGAATCCAGTCGAGGGCACGACATATCATCTCATGTTGTGTTATGAGTAGAGCCGTGACATCGGTGTATTTGTACTAGTTCGTTGACGATTCGTGAGCATATCGCACGGTGCATCGTCGTGTACTGTCTCTGTTTACCTTTCGCTCGTACAGTCAGACTCAAGCAATGTGCGTAAAAGGAGTCATATACTGCGTGTTCAGTTCAAAGTGTGTCATGGCTCGCCGTATGCCGTCATGTGGCTAGCCGATGAGCCTAGAGAATTCAATCTACCTACACTTCCGCAAAGGCGTATTACCTATGTGCCAGAGAAGTTGCCTAGCAAGTACGGCGTTCATTCTGAAGAGTACGTACCGATACGTACGGTAACGCCGGTAGTGGCAGGAATGTGAACTGTTTGGAAACACGTACTGAGGTGAGTTTTTTTCTTACTGTCGGGATATGGCGAGAGGATTAAGACGATTACTTACGTATTTCTTGATAACAAATACCCTGCGTACGACTTGCCCGCGCAAAACACAGTTCGAAATAGGTTATGGTAGCACACAGACCGTACAGACCGCCATCTGTTGCTACGACGTTCAAATTATACCGTACACGTTCTCAAGTTCAGATTGAACGCCTTGAATAATAGGCAACTTCTCTGACATAAAAGCTGAAACTCGCTTCAAATCGTTGACTCACAACAGTGACGTCATGACACACTTTGAAATGAACACCCAGTAGAAGTTTGACGGAAACGATACAGCTTCCATATGTAATGCCCAAACTCTCCTTGGTGACCCAAATATTAAAAACAGTGTGAATATATTTAATCTAATTTTGAATTTATCCCCTCTACAATCGAATGTTTCGAAAAGACTGGTGTGACTTGATGTAGAAATTGATAATGTAAAATATTTTACATAAGAGTCTTTGGTTTCCGCCGATGTTGAACGCAGTTTTTCCGCATACAAGGTTATACTATCCGACACTCGGCGGTCATTTTCATTTGAAACTTTAAACATTAAGGTGTTGTTTATTGGTGCAGGAACTGAAACCAGGCAAAGAACATGCAAGAAAAGTAAGGCACGGAATAGATGTGATAAATAAATTAATATAACACTTAAATATAGGGAAAGCAAAATACGTTTTCGGCTTTTTAACACCGTATTGCAAAACTCTAACTATATATATATATATATATATATATATATATATATATATATATATATAACTATATATATATATATAAACATCTTTTCAGACTTACGTTTTACCACATTTGTGACAATGTAAGTATGATTTGCAACAATTATTGTATTGCCTTGATTTTATAATACGCAATAATCGTATACAAAATACGAAACGTGCTTGCTTAGGCGTGTGTCAAATTCGCTTCCGCTGCCTGTACTTGATAGACGTCGACTATATTCTGTCCGGCGTCGTATGTTCACCTTCAATAGACCTCAACTAATATAAATATACCAATGTCACGGCCCTACTTATGAGACAGCCCGATGTGGTGCTAATCCCAAGTGACGAGTATCACCGAAAGGTTGAGAGAATATAAACAAAAGGAATAGTGAGAAGGAAAGCATAGTGAATGGGTAGAAAAGAAGAAAAGAGAGATGGGAAAAGAGGAGTGGGTGAAGAAAGGGAGGGAGAATAAGAAGGAAACAAAGAAGAGATGAAAGAGGAAAACGATGGGCAGGAGGAAGAGCAGAGTGTTAGGGGAACGTGGAGGGGAGAGAAAGACTATAGTAAAAGAAAAGTGAGATGAAACGGAGAGGGAGGAAAAGAAACAGATAAGAGTGGCATATAGAACGAGAATGAAGGAGAGGAGAGAATGGAGAATAGGGAGAAGAATGTTGTAAGCAGAACTGGAAATAAGATAAAGACTATGAGGAACTGGGACGACGAAGAGATGACGAAAATAAGGAGCAGAAGGTCTAGCAGAAGTAAGAGAAAGAGAATAGAAGTGTAGTAGAAGAAAAGGCTGTGTATGATATAACTACTTAAATAAAAAGGAAAAAGTTGGTAGCGCTAGCTATTGAGGCTAACTCCACGTAACCAGTAACAGCAGCGACTCCAGTCCGATACACATGTTCACTGTCGACCAGTACATAGTCACTGAGATCAGTTATGATGCTATTCATAGACATTTCCCTAGCCTGCGCTACGAGCGTGCTAAACTAGCCCCGCTATCGACTAGTTATTTGTACGGGATTCATATCATATCATATCGTTAACACTGGTTTATGAATTCGAAAAACGTTAGTTCGCTGATCATCCACCGGAAGCCCGCGCTAATAATGTCTATGAATAAGGCCCTTACTGTTTATCTAATAAGTAAACATACGCGTTGATGTTTTTAAGACGGTTTAAGATCATATATACTCAGACAGGTCAGCCTTATAGGCTTTGAGGTTAACAACTTTTGTCAGGTTTACTACGCTGCCATCTAGTTGTTACATAAGAAGTCACGTCATAATTCCCATTTGAATTGCATTAGCGACTGTACTGCCATCTCGTGTTCGTTTACGGCGGACAGGTGGTGATCCTGGCGGTTGTTCTCTTCAAAGTGCTGCCGATTTTAACATAGCGATGAGTTATCTCTTACATATATGATCTAGGGTGTTACGAACAGGTTGTACACTGGCGTTCAAAGATATCTGACCTAGAATTTTCTGATCGTGTAATCGAACTTTCTAACCACGAGATAAATCAGAACCTAAGATATAACAAAGTGGCAAACTTTGAAATAGTTGCGCTAGTTCTCAGTAGTTGACCCTGTTATTGGGACGGATGAAGAAGTATTTGGGAAGAATTTTGATGTAGATTAAGTATAAATTCTTTTGAAATTGACAGTATCAGCCGTTTTCCGCTAAACCTCATGTT
The DNA here is from genome assembly GCF_040183065.1 of Periplaneta americana. Lineage (NCBI taxonomy): Eukaryota > Metazoa > Arthropoda > Insecta > Blattodea > Blattidae > Periplaneta > Periplaneta americana. Next base: position 30,657,667 of record NC_091125.1, read on the forward strand.
TTTACAATCATTAAAGGGGAATGAAATTTTGAATTTTATAATGCGGTTATATTTATGTACTACAGGTGACCTGACTGTTATCTTCACTATCTATTAATAGAAGTAATAACTAAAGAAGCCACACTTACACGAACAAATTATCGAC